>NW_020174994.1:750239-779474 GCF_003031525.2 Neophocaena asiaeorientalis asiaeorientalis
TTTTTGCGGTACGCAGGCCTCTCACTGCTGTGGCCTCTCCTGTTGTGGAGCACAGGCTCCGGACACGCAGGCTCAGTGGCCATGGCTCATGGGCCCAGCCGCTCCGCAGCGTGTGGGATCTTCCCGGACTGGGGTATGAACCTGTGTCCCCTGCATCGGCAGGCGGACTCTCAACCACTGCGCCACCAGGGAAGCCTTGCGCCACCAGGGAAGCCCTATCTTTTTAAACTTGGTGATATTTGGGACTGTTGACCTACTTCTCTTGACACTCCTCTTTTGGCCTCTGGGAGCTCGCTGGCTCCTGGTTCTCCTCTTCTCCTGTGTTTTTGTTCTCAAGCTCCTTTTCAAGCTGACTATTCTTTGTCCCACTCTTCAGTGTTGGTGTCCTTTTCTCTTCTCACTTCCTGTGCTCTCCTTGGATAATCTTGACTCACATGGTGGTAGCTATTGCCTATATTCTGTGTCCTTCCCATATTGTTCTTCAGTTTCAGTCTCTCTCTGAGGTCCAGCTGACTATTCTTTGTCCCACTCTTCAGTGTTGGTGTCCTTTTCTGTTCTCACTTCCTGTGCTCTCCTTGGATAATCTTGACCACTCACATGGTGGTAGCTATTGCCTATATTCTGTGTCCTTCCCATATTGTTCTTCAGTTTCAATCTCTCTCTGAGGTCCCCACACACTCTTTCAGCCTTCTCCTGGATTCTGCCACTGGGTTGTACTACAGTTACCTCAAATTTTGTATGTCTAATATAGAACTTTCTTTCTCACAACTATTGCTGTTTATGTAGTTCTTATTAAAATTGTTAACTACCTTTTGCCATATGCCCGTGTGAGTGCACTGAACACTTTACAATGAATTATTTTATTAAATTCTTGCGATAGTGTATTACCCCCAATCGGGAGATGAGGCAATTAAGGCTCAAAGATTTGAAGTATCCTGCCCGAGATTGTCACACAACTTGTTACAAGTCCAGTAAGATGCAGAGGAAATATCTGAACCCAGGTTTTAAATATTTGAACATCTTTCTCCAACATCTAGCCTCTTAATCCCTATTGTAGCTCACTTGCTTTTGATACTTCCTTCTCCGTTGTGCCCCTAGGCTAGTGATTCTGAAACTTCAGCTCCCATCAGAACCACCAGGATGGCTTGTTAAAATGCAAATTGCTGGGCCTAGGCCCTAGAGTTTCTGATTCAGTAGGCCTGGGGTGAGGCCTAAAAGTTTGCATGTCTAACAGGCTCCCAGGTATTGCTGATGCAGATGCTGCTGGGCAGAGAACCAGTCTGGGGACCATTGCCCTGGACTAGGAGATCCTCAAATACTACTCATTATTTTCCCCTGAGATACTCTGCTACTCTCTTCCTGCAGGCTTCAGCATCTCTTGCCTTGTCTATAGGATCCTCAGTAGTCATCCTGTTTCTAAGTCTCTCCTCCTCAAGGCAACAGAGTAATCTTTCTAAAAATAGCCTCAAAAACCTGTTTTTATCATAAAAGCCTACTGTCCTTTTCACTTAATTCCCAGTGCCACTGCTTTAGTTAAGCCTCTCATCACTGCTTGCTTACATTATTGCAATATCTTTAAACCTGTTTCCCCTTAAAAGAATCCTCTATGCTGACACCAGGGTATTCTTTTTAAAACATTGGCCTGATTTTGCCATCACCAGCTTAAAAAATCTTGCTGGTTTCCTAGAACTTAAAGGATGTCCTTAGCAGGACATTCAAGATTGTTTGCAATCTGACCTCAAGCTGCTTTTCTTCCACTTCCTGAAACTATGTGCTCCAGCCTCAGTAGACCTCACCATTCCTGGCATGCATTGTGCACTTTCACACCATTTGCGTGTACGCCTAGACCTCTCCTTTTCTCCTCTCCTCTTCTTGGAAAACTCATACTCATGTAACTTATGAATATCCTGATCATCATATTAAATCAATTTTTACTCTGAAAAACATGTGTGTATATGTAATAGCAGGGCTTTTGGTCTCTAACTACTAGAAACTAGCTCTGGGAGATTGCTCTCAGCAGGAACCAAACATCATCTGAGGATGTTTATTTTTATTTTTTTTTGACAACAGGCTGTAGGCAGTCACTATCAGCGTTACTGATGAGCACACATGCTGCTCTGGGTGTTGGCTTAATGTTGTATCAGCAGGAACTATCTTCTATTTACAGCTTCAGGGGAAGTGTTATTGATGTTGGGTTGGCCCAGAACTGGTTTCTCTTTGCTCTGAGGGTGTTGACGAAACCTAAGATTGCTACACAGGGAAACTTTCAGCTTTTCCCCAGTGTTGGTCACCATTACAGGCTATGGGGAAATCACAGCCTAACCACAAATATCGGATGTTTGCCTTAATGGATCCCATATGAAGAAAGGTAATGTTCCACCACATGAATGCATGGAGGCTTCGGGCTTTATTTCATTTCTGTTTGTTTTTTAATCAGGAGGAATTTGAAAGAGAGACTGCACGAGGGTAGACAAGTCTCTGTTTGATAACAAGGTGAAAAACAATGTTAGCCTTATGATCCTCACGGGGCTTGGTTGGGCAACATCCCAGTCTGAAGGCTCAGACATTTGTTGCTGCTGCAGCTCTTTCTCCTCCTCCCCCTCTTAGGTCTTCTCCTCCTTCTTCGAGGTTTCCTTTTTTTGACAGTCATTCATTGAATCATGAATGTGTAGTTTAAGGACCAGTGGTACTTTCATTCTGGGGCAACAACCCTGATTTAATCCAGAGGTATCTAAATAAAAATAGATTTCTATAAAGAATTTTGTCAGAAGGTATAGAATATACTCTATTGATAAGCATGTAAATCTCAGTATGTAGTTTTGGAAGGATTAATACTACTAATTATGTAAATAAAAATACAGAGATAAAATTCAAAGATAGTTATTAATAGGGGCAAGTGGCAGATAATTATTAAAGAATAGATTACAATAGCTCCTTGTAAAGCCCTTACAAGATCTTTAGATAAAGGTTTCTTAACTCTAAACCGTTGAAGGATTATCAAAGTACAAATCACACTGACATGTGACAGGCATTTCTCTATGTGGATGTATGAACAGCCACCCAACTAAGATATAACAGAGTGGAATTATGCATCACCCTTCAGAGTGTTGCTATTATATATACCCTTACAGCATGAACCTGGAACCATTTCTGACTTTTTTCTTTCCTTTGTATCACAAAGGCATATCTGCTGCTTTCAACGAATTTTGCATAATTATAATTCAACTCAATCAAGCAAATATTTATTAAGTACCTACCGTGTTCCAGGAACTTGAAGCTAAAGGAGAATGTGAAATTGAAAAATGTATTTTGTGGTTGCATCCAGGAGAAAATGGTGAAGCAGGATAGGAAATAGGCTAAAAAGGGGCCTGATGATCCCTGTTTATGACACGTTTAAGAGTCCAAACTTGATCTAAGGGCAGAAGAAAGCTATTGCGGGATTCTAAGCAGTAGTGTGAAGATGACTCTGGCTGTATTGCAGAAGAGTTTGGAGGGAACGAGTAAAACCATTTAGGTTAATGTGATAATCTAGGCAAGAGAGAAGGGGTCAGAGAGAAGTTCTTGGCTTTGATTGGATGTATGGGTGGTGAAGGGGGAGGACCTTTGAGTGATGGCCAGATACCTGATTTGGGAGACTAAGTGAATGCTGAAGCTGATTATTATTTTTTTTTAAGACTTCTTTTTTTTAATGTGCACTATTTTTAAAGTCTTTATTGAAATTGTTTCAATGTTACTTCTGTTTTATGTTTTAGTTTTTTTTATGGCCATGAGGCATGTGGGATCTTAGCTCCCTGACCAGGGATCAAACTCGCACCCTCTGTATTGGAAGGTGGAGTCTTAACCACTGGACCACCAGGGAAGTCCTGAAGCTGGTTATTAGGACTGAAGACATAGGAGGAGTAACTAGTCATTGGTGATAGATAATGTGTCCAGTTTGAGTTTGATGTGCTTGGGCACATCTAAGAGGAGATGTCCAGTTGGTAGTTGGATGTACAGGAAGGGAGCACTGGAAATGGATTTAGGCAGGAGATACACATTTGAGAGCAATCATCCGGTCGATGAAAACTGAAGCCATAAAAAGAATGTGACTGCCCAATGAGAGTGTGAAGGATGGGAGGAAAAGTCAGTCCTGGGTAATTTCCTAGCAGAAGTGACTATAAGCCTTGAATGAAAAGGGATATAAAACTTGCTGAGCTGCCAAAGGAAATGTTTAATGAGTAAAATTAAACAGGATTCCATGAAATTGGGTTTACATGAACTCAAAATTTAAAGGGGCTAATGCTGGGTTAAGAGAAGGCAGCAGATATGGAAAATCTTTATTAAATCAGAAAATTGTAGATCTAGAAAGACCTTAGAAGTTAGGTTGTTTAAACATCTCCTTTTCACAAGTAGAAACTGAGACAAAGAGATGGTGAGGGATTTGCACAAATCAAGATTGGTCTGTGATTTCCCTAGACCAGTGGTTCTCAATGAGTGGTCTGGCGAACCCTAGGAAAACTTGATAGTTTTTCAGAGGCTGCACAAGGACAAAAATATTTTCATAATAATACTAATATTATTTGTCTTTCAATTTTTTTCCTCATGAATATATTGTGGAGGTTTACAAAAGCCACATGACATGTGATAATACAACAGATTGAATGCAAAAGCAGATATGAGAATCCAACTGTCTTCTCTTAAGCCAGACATTAAAGAGATCTGTAAGGGACTTACCTGGTGGTCCAGTGGTTAAGACTCCACACTTCTAAAGCAGGGGGTGTGGGTTCAATCCCTGGTCTGGGAACTAAGATCCCACATGCCATGTGGCATGGCCAAAAAAAAAATAAATAAAATAAAGATATCTGTAACCATATGAAACAATGCCCCTCCCCGAACTAAGTGTTGTTGTTTTGGAAAATATAGTTATTTTTCATAGAATTGTTATATATGTAAATATATAATAGGTTTATTGTTACTATAATAATTACTCTTGGTAATATTATAATTAATGTCTTAAGACTATTGATACAATAAAATTTATCAGTTTGAATTTCTAATGAGGTAAATATTGATAGATAGAACCTATATGGAGTCCTCATGAAGTTTTAAGAGTGTAAAGGGGTTCTGAGACTGAAAAGTTTGAGAACCGATATCCTACCTTGGACTATAAGAAATAAACAGTCATAGAGAAGTCATACTGGCAAATGTGGGATATATACACTTTGCCTTTATAGCTCTGGTAATGGGAGGGAGAAAATACGGGGGAATTTATTAAATTGGATTGCTGTATAAGAAAAGAAAGAGACAGACTTTCCTAGGATTAAATGTTCTGGAAATTATAAAAGTTGACCACGGGTCTTAGAAGAGAACACAAGCCCTAGACAAATCCCAATAAAAAACATTTTCCAGGGTGCATTACATCTATTCAAGCTAGGAGGAAATTGGATTAGATTAAGTGTTGACTAAGGGTCATTAAAGATTAGAGGAAGTGAGAAAATCTTAATTCAAAGAGTCATGTACTACAATGTTCACTGTAGCACTATTTACGATAGCCAGGACATGCAAGCAACCTAAGTGTCCATCGACAGATGAATGGATAAAGAAGATGTGGCACATATATACAATGGAATATTACTCAGCCATAAAAAAACCCAAAATTGAGTTATTTGTAGTGAGGTAGATGGACTTAGAGTCTGTTATACAGAGTGAAGTAAGTCAGAAAGAGAAAAACAAATACCATATGCTAACACATATATATATGGAATCTAAAAATGAAAAAATGGTTCTGAAGAACCTAGGGGCAGGACAGGAATAAAGACACAGACGTAGAGAATGAACTATGGACTTGAGGACACTGGGAGTGGGAAGGGTAAGCTGGGAAGAAGTGAGAGAGTGGCATGGACATATATACACTACCAAATGTAAAATAGATAGCTAGTAGGAAGCAGCCGCATAGCACAGGGAGATCAGCTCGGTGCTTTGTGACCACCTAGAGGGGTGGGATAGGGAGCGTGGGAGGGAGACGCGAGAGGGAGGGGATATGGGGATATATGTATATGTATAGCTGATTCACTTTGTTATAAAGCAGAAACTAACACACCATTGTAAAGCAATTATACTCTAGTAAAGATGTTACAAAAAAAAGATTAGAGGAAGCAACCTAAGTGTCCCTCAACAAATGAATGGATAAAGAAGATGTGGTATATATCTTGTGGTATATACAATGGAATACTGCTCAGCCATAAAAAAAGAATTAAATTTTGCCATTTGCAGCCACATGGATGCACTTAGAAGGCATTATGCTAAGTGAAATAAGCCAGACAGAGAAAAACAAATACTATATGATATCACTCATATGTGGAATCTTAAAAATACAACAAACTAGTGAATATAACAAAAAAGAAGCAGACTCACAGATATAGAGAATAAACTAGTGGTTACCAGTGGGGAGAGGAAAGGGGGGAGGGGAAATTTAAGGGTGGGGATTAAGAGACACAAACTATTATGTATAAAATAAGCTACAAGCATATATTGTACAGCACAGGGATATAGCCAATATTGTATAATAACTATAAATGGAGTGTATCCTTTAAAAATTGTGAATCACTGTTTTGTACACCTGTAACACATAATGTTGTATGTCAACTATACTTCAATTAAAGAAAAGATTAGAGGGAAAAGTAATTTATTGTACTATGGTATTTATATTCTTTTAAATCAAGCTCTAAACTTTGTATCCTCTTAAACTAATAGTAGTCAATATTTATGTTCATCTGTTTTGAGGCATTCTATTTTTAGAGAAAAGGTATAATTGAGTGGAAAGCATGTAATAATCTTTGACTCAATGAAGCTTGTGAGGGTCAGTGTTCAGACCATGAAGTTGTGACACAGGCAGTTGTCCTAGATTGTATCAGCCCTTCAGAAATAGTAGGGGAGAAATACATTACTATGTCATTCATTCATTCAATAAATAATTAGGTGTCTGGTGTCTGCCAAGCTGTAAAACCAAGCCTGCAAAGGTAGGCTTAAGGAAAGATTAGCTTAAAGAAAGATTCGTCTGACAGCAGTATGTGCAACAGCCAGGGGTGGGCACAAGGATTGGAGATGAGGGATTGGAGCCTAGTCAAGGCTGTCATTCCCAAACCTGGGGGGCAGGTTAAAAACACAGCCCTACTAATACAGACTTCCTGTGGGAAGAAGATAGAAACTTTAATTTTGAAAGCCCTCTGTGAAGTGTGCTTGTAGCCAGGATTGTGACCCAAGAATGAAAGGGCTTTTCCAAGGAGTAAAGGGGGTGAAGAAATATGTCAGCAAGGACTGCGAACTAATGGATAAACCATGGCTTTGAATGTCTAGAGTTCCATATGGAGATCATTTGGCATGACACTGATAGCTGATTCCTACAGTCAGTCTTGAATTTCACATTAGGAGACAGGCAAAAAAAAGCTCTCAGTTCTGCTCAATAAAAAAGGCTTAATTTAAATGTATCAGCCCTTCAGAAATAGTAGTCAAGGAAGATAACAAGGTTGTACACATCAGAATGAAAACACTTTTTCCTGTAGATAGAATATTTCTAAGTTAATAAAACAGGAGTAAAGCCAAGTGACTTGGGTAATGACCTTTTAACCAAAGACACTGCATACTTTACTAGTGGCTAAAACATGCCCATTTCCAACTTGCCTGGCTAGAGCCCAGGGACAGTCAAGTCTTGATGCATTTCACCGAATATAATCTACTTTCCCAACTTTTCTTTCAGTTCGAAACCCAGAAGGACAGATAAAGCTTTATTCCAAAGGAGCAGACACTATTCTGTTTGAAAGACTTCATCCATCCAACGAAGACCTCCTGACCTTGACGTCAGACCATCTCAGTGTAAGTGCCTCTGTCATAAGGTTAGCACGGTGGCCCTTTGGCTGCTTCCTATGGTTAGGTCTTATTTTTAAAATATCAGTTAAATGATCTGACTTCTGAAATAGAAAGCATGTGAAGAACGGTTCCACAGGAAACTGTGCCAGTGAATGTTTAGAAGCTGGCACGTGGACTTACCCCCTACCCTGCTGAGAGTCTGGTCGGTCTCACCGCAGGTGGATTAAAACACAGCAGCTGAGAAGTAGCCACTGAGTGTGGGCTCCTGAACTCCGGCCAGAAGACTCAAGACCCCAAGGGTAACCTGCTCTAACTTCCCTACAGCTGGGGACTGTTTCACCTGGGTGACTGGACTGGTTTAGGGAAGAGGAACAGGAGGGTTGCTTTCCCTTGGGTTCTGATGCATCTGGTAATAATGGAATCTCTTATGGTTACCTCCAGGGAATAGTTCAGGGTCGTGTTTATATGGTGAGGGGGAAATAATCTCTGTAGCCAACTTTCTCCTCTAAGGGTTCTTTTATTCAGGTCATAAATCATGATGAGTCACTAGTGTTCCCTAGGTTGAAGTTACCAAACGCATATATCCTAAGACTATGCATAGTTTCTTTCCAAAAGCTTTGTAAAGGGAGCAGGGATGGTCTTTGGCACACCTTTTTTTTTTTTTTTTTTTTTGCAAAAGAGTAAGGGTCTATGAATCAATATGAACATTATCTGATTTAAACCTGAGATTCAAGGCTCTCTCTATCTGTTTGAGGTTCTGTTTAACCCAATATGAAATGTAAGGGCAATTGCTCAAAGCTCTTATTTCCTCCTTGGTTTCTCTCCTTTAAAAAACTATTGAGGAGTGGGATAGGGAGGGTGGGAGGGAGATGCAGAGGGAGGGGATATGGGGATATATGCATATGTATAGCTGATTCACTTTGTTATACAGCAGAAGCTAACACAACTTTGTAAAGCAATTATACTCCAATAAAGATGTTAAAAAAAGATAAATTTTTTTTTAAACTTCCAAAAAAAGAAAGAAAACAACTATTGAGGATTCATTTTCTTTGCCAAGCCGTATATTTAATATAAAACATTCCCTGAACCTTTAAACAAACAAACAAACAAAAAAACTCTGGCTGACTTTAAATAATGATGGTTTGGTAATATTGGTTACAAACATAGCTATTGTTTTTGTCTTTCCAATAGAGCATTCTTGATTTTCTTTTAATCTTTTCCAGAAGGCTAGCATGGTCTTTTTAAATTTTTTTTTTTTTTTATGGAAACAACATTGGAATCATAAGTATTTGATTTTGCCATTGCTCAAACACCAAGGCCCTGGATTTTCATGCTAAAGTATGGGAAGCCAAATTTGATCTTTTTATATTTCTAGGCAAAAGATTTATTTTCCAGGTAGTATCAATTTGACTTGCTTTCACTTCATTCACTTTATTCATTTTGACTTCTAAATTCTGCAGTTTTAAATTTATATTTAATTATTGATTTTTGAATTGTTTAATGATAGGAAACGACCTTGTTCAAATGTTCATTTAGAATTCAACTTGTGTTTCATGCACTAATTAAATAACTTAAATCATCTGTCCCCTTTTGTAGTGTCATGTTAGAGTTGATTCACTGCTGTGCAGAACAAAGAGAAAGGCACTGTAATGCCCAGTGGGGTTGCAAGGGAGACACAAGAGGGAGGAGATATGGGGATATATGTATACATATAGCTGATTCACTTTGTTATACAGCAGAAACTAACACACCATTGTAAAGCAATTATACTCCAATAAAGATGTTAAAAAAAAGTTAGAGTCAAAGAAGTGTTTGTGCAAATTAAAAGGACAAAAGATCCTTATAAAAGGCAGTAACTAGATTTTCAGATCAGTAGGGGACCCAGTGGTGGTCTTGGAGGAGGGCTTGTACAATGTGATTGTAATATCCAAAGTGCTACCAACTGCCTACGAGATAAATTTGGATAATTTTTCTCATGGTCTCTCTGGGCTAAACCACATCACTGCAGTATGCACTGACTTTTCTTTCCATTTACCTAATTAGGGTGTGTCATGGTTTAATATATGCTTGATTGCAAACCTGTGTCTGTCTCATAAGCCACAACACAACAGAGAAGACATGCTCTGTGGCAATGCCCAAAGGAGCAGAAATGGTTATGAAAACGCTTACAGTGTGGAAGCCCATAAAATGACCACCGGAGGCCTAGGCAAAGTGGGAGGTTTTTAGCATTTCCCCAAGCATTCAACATATGTTTCTAGCTATTGCAGCTGTGTGAAACACTTAGCAACTACCAGCCTCCTATTTTTATTTATTTATTTTCATGTTAGAAGCATAAAGCACTAGAGGTTTAATTTAAGATTGTTGGCTTCCTGAGACACCAAATGAAGAGTATGATCCTCTGATAAATTTGACCTATTATTAAGTACTAACTCCACAGAAAATAGTTTCTAGAAAAATAATGATTTTTTTAAAAACTAACTGGACTTGACTGTCTCTTTAAAGTTTCAAACAGTTTTATTATAAAAGTATGCTTTAGTATAGCAAAAAAAGATTTACAGAAGTTCTAGGATGAAAAGTAAAAGTCAGCCTCCATTTCTAGTACTACTTCCCAGAAGCGAACATTTATATTAAACTTTTCTGCCTTTCTCTCTCACTTTTCCCCTAGAGTTATTATTATAACTTTAATTTATATCCTTAAATTTCTATCACCTGACATCTATTCATCTATTATTGAATAAATGTATTTTATTATGGAAAATTTCAAACATAAACACAAGTAGGACAGAGTTAATTTTAGATGTGGCTGTATTATTAGGAGGAAGGTGAGAAGATTTTGGTGAGATGTCATGCTGCAGCCCCTTGAGAGAGCCTCCTACCTTTGATTTGAGAGCTATAGCTCCTCTGAGGGTCCTTTGTTCTCCCCTAAAAGCTGAGGGCCATAGGCCTTGAAACAGGCTGGGTCCCTCACATTGCCAGTAGTGCTTCCTTCAGGCAGGGGATAGGTTAAAAACGAATATGTTGCTTCAAATGCTTATCTCAAGTCATGGGCACCATTGATCACCTCTCAACTAGGACCCTTCAGAGGGCATTTCAGCAGTCTTAAGGGGGAATGCTAGGTCCCTTGAATGTTTCAACCCAAAAAAACACAAAATAAAAATATCAACTCCCCTTTCCAAGAGGATTAGAAAGTTGGAGGTCAGGATGACTAAGTAGTGCTCTTGAGATAAAATGAATTTGAGTGCAAAACTTCTTACCTATTATTGTCGTTGCTGTTTTATTGCTGTGATTATTGTTTTGGGATGGTTCGTAAGTCTCCGTCTGCTCTGGCAGGAATTTGCAGGAGAAGGCCTTCGAACCTTGGCCATCGCATACAGAGATCTGGATGACAAGTACTTCAAAGAGTGGCACAAGATGCTTGAAGATGCAAACGCTGCCGTAGATGAGAGGGATGAACGGATAGCAGGGCTGTATGAAGAAATCGAAAGGGATTTGATGGTATGAGTTTAGAAGCATGATGGTTTGTGTTTACAGAAGGGATAATATGTGTTTAGAGATCTAGCATGGGAATAATCCATTGGCTAAATCATCTTGCACACAGCAGATGTTACTCTTTCAAACAATGAATCATGCTTTATATGTTGACTTTGAGCTTGCCATATGTGGCCAGAGGATTATTTCTATTAACAGTAGCTTATGCAATTGGAAGTCCCCCAAGAGTAGAAGGTAGTAGACTCCCTATTCTTTGTCAGCCTCTGGTGTGTCATGTTTTGTTTGATGTTATGTGTGTTGTTTTTTTTTTTCCTCCATGCTTTATAACCCACCTTTTTAGAGCAGGGAAACTTGCCATGAAGCGTGGGGCTGTAGCTGTAAACCATCCTAGACCCATGAGATTCTGATGATATCTGTACTGTCCAGAGTGTGATATATTCTAGAAACCACTCTTCCCTGAGGCCCTAGTGGCCAGGATGCTTAGCTATTGTGAGGCATTAGGGAGCGCACCTTGCTCATCTTTGGATGACATGTTGCACCAGAACCTTCACTTTCTAGTTTATGGCATCTGATGGTTTGTTAATTGAAGAGAATGGCTCTAGGTTTTTTGTGATCCTGACTCTGAGATGAGGGCTCTCCTTTATACCCTTCCATGTCAATATAACTGGGGGATACTTAAGTCCTTAGAAGTCCATATTATCATATTATCCTAATATGTTATCTGAGCATATCGGATCCCTCATGTAAATTCTAACTCCCGGGATCTCTGCACTAATTGGAATGCCCATCAGTTGCCTTGATTAGGGAACCTCCTTCTAGGGTCCTTCCCAGCCCACCTCTGTACATAATAGGATGCTTGTTGTATCAGTGCATCATATGCTCCATCTTCAATTCATGTCCCCTGACCTCTAAACTCTGTGATTGAAAGCTATGGATGTTATGGGTATTTTTTGCATGCATTAACGTGAGGTATTCTTTTTTAATGAAGCTACTAGGTGCAACTGCTGTAGAAGATAAGTTACAAGAGGGTGTTATTGAAACGGTTACAAGCTTATCACTAGCCAATATTAAGATCTGGGTCCTAACAGGAGACAAACAAGGTAATTTGAAAATAGATGATGATGTTTTGACAAGGGGGCAGTAATTTCTGTGGTAAAATTTTAATTAACCAGAAAGCTTAATTAAGGAGACATTTGCCCGGTCCTCCGCAGAGGAAAGAGTTGAAATACAAAAAGGAAAACTCATATATTGCTAGAATTTACTATCAAACTAACAAAATATCTTCTATAGTATACCCTGCGGCCAGTTGAGTTTCAGCTCAATTGCCTCTTAAAAATAATAGTTATACCCGTAGGCAACAATGGTATTAAAAATGTTGAACTATTGGTTTGTATGTGCACTGCTCCTGGTTAGGAGAGGGAGTGGCACAGCTCTGAAGCAGGACATTGGAGACCTCAGCATTACTTCTTTAGTTTCTTCATGGTAGGAAGGTTTGGGAATCTTAGAGGAGGGGTAGGCTTTGGAGAGGCTCAAGGAAGCAGCTGTTTATCAGCTGGTATGGAAATATTTTGGTATTTTAACAACTACCACAGCTGTACCAGTGCAACCTGGCTGAATTCCAGGACTGCCCATGCAGTTGTACAAGGAGAGCTGACCCACTTTCAGGCATGACAATATGCCAAGTCATCAGAGAAAGAGTCATTATGTTCAGAATACTGTGTTTCCTAAGAAAGAAAAGGGGATCAATACATTTTGGATCTATTGCTAGCAGTGGTTAAAACAAAAATGATTTTCTGCTGGGCCATCAGTGGACCAGAAATATTCAGTTAAGTGGCACACACATTTTTAAGATTCTATCTAACTTTTTTAGAACATTGGAGTATTTGCAGATATGATAAATCAGTTCTCTATATGTTTACTCAAATCACTGATTACAAAAAATAAACCATAGAGAGTCGAGCTCTGTGTTGTGTTGTTAGACTTCCTAGAGTTTGATGTTGATCAGTGGGTACAGCTGTTCAACTAGTTATGAATATCCACAAGTTTACTGTTTAGCTTTCATTTCTGTGGTTTCTAATTGTGAGGTTTTATCAATTGTCTTCCTTGACTTAGGACAAACCTAATGATTCTATAGAATTCGCTGAAGTCTAACGACTCGGTAAAATTAGAATCAGATGATTATATTGCAGATGAAAGGGGGTACTTAACTATCCTAGGCTCCATTTCTACAGAATTAGAGGAAGGTCTAGTCAATATCATGTAATACTCTAGTTATCTAGTAGCAGCAGTCCTGGTTTTTTTTTGAGGTGATAGCCAAATTCCAAATTTCTATTCACTTAATGGAAACGTGGCAATGTTGCATGTGGAAGAACTAAAAAATTTTGTAAGATCATTTTTGCTGTTCAACTGAACATTTTGTGAGATTTTTTTTCAATTTGTCTATTATATCAGATTGAATAATAGCTAAGTTTAGTATTTCAGCTCTCTAAAGGCAGTATTTGAGACTTCTGGTAAAATTTTTTAAATGTATACATTTTACTAATCACAAGATCTTGGGATATTTTCATGAGTACTCATTTTGGGAATCAAAAAGTTTTTTAAAAAACTAGATGAGAATGCTGAAGATTCACAGATGTTGCTATTTCTCCAAGGATTTAACAAATCTTTGAATTTCTCCCTGGGCTTCTTGTATTTCGTCACCGATCATGCTCTCTTTGAAGTTAAGGAGGCCTGTAGGCTATAAGGAAATAGAGCAAGGGCCTCAAAACTTTTATGAAGAG
Source organism: Neophocaena asiaeorientalis asiaeorientalis (assembly GCF_003031525.2). Taxonomy (NCBI): domain Eukaryota; kingdom Metazoa; phylum Chordata; class Mammalia; order Artiodactyla; family Phocoenidae; genus Neophocaena; species Neophocaena asiaeorientalis. The sequence continues at coordinate 764,354 of NW_020174994.1, forward strand.
GTACTTATGTTATTAAGTAATGTTCTAACTGAAGTCGGCTTTATTATGTATCAGAAACTGCCATCAATATTGGCTATGCCTGCAACATGCTGACTGATGACATGAATGATGTGTTCATCATAGCAGGGAACACAGCTGTGGAGGTCAGAGAAGAACTCAGGTAAGTGCTAGAGGAAGGAGGAAAGGACCAGAGGGAGGGGGAGGGGAAAGGAAAATCTGATAGTTGAGAAAGAGGAAAATCCCCTTTGAAGAAGAACATTTTAAAAGTCTGCCTAGTTATTTCCCCAGAACTTCAAAAAGTGCTGTCTTAATAACAATTTTTGCTTGCTGGCGCTGGTAGGAGCTTCTCTAAACTCAGCCCACTCTGGGTCTGGCCAAATGGCTTAGAGGCCAACTGCTTTGCCGCTTTTGCTACAGTCTCGAGAGGCTAACACAGCCATCTCAGCACAGCAGTGGGGCACGATGGGCTTCCTTCACGTGCCTCCATCGTTTAACTTTTGTTCCTGAACTTTGAAAAGAAAGGAAGCCTTGACTGTCAGCACCCCACTTGATAACTTGATACAGATGAAATCTCCCAACTGTTTTACATTGCCTTACTCACTATAGAAAATGGCTGTATCATGCTGGTTAGAAGCTATGACTTGAGACTGCATGTGAGTTGGGAAATCTCATGATTACTGACATAATTTTATTACTATTATTTCTATAAGTTTAACAAGAGAGTCCATAGAGTCTAGTGGGAAAATATTAACAATTTATTTAATAATTAATAGTAATTAAAATTTTTACCTCAAGAAAATCTTTTTCTTTAAATGACTTTTTGTTTTGGGGGGAATTTAACTCTTGCTGAAGGAGGATAGATGTAAACAGATCAAGATTCTAACGAGCCTATTGCTAAATGCTTTGAGATAGTGCCTGGGACCCTATGGTAAGCAGTAGGCATGTATTCTCTTGTTTCATTCTCAAAGCAACCCAGTGGAAGGTGTTATCATTATCCTTGTTTTACAGATTAGGAAGTTGAGACACACATAGGGTAAGTAATGTGCCCAAAGTTTCACAGCCAGTCAGTGGTTCAGCTGGGGTTGAATCTAGGCAGCGTGGCCCCAGAGCCTGTGCACCCACTCACTTGTCACGTGTCTCTCTAAACACACCTTAGGTATATTCTTACTCTCTTTAAATAGCTAATATAAAAAGTGCAGTCGTTGAGGCACATGGCTGCTTCACTTGAGGTCAGACACCAGGTTAGCAACTAGAGCAGAATGGATTTCAGGGAGAGAGAGCAGGTGTAAGAGGAAGAGTACAGGCTCTGTGTTAACTGGAGCCAAGTTGGAATCTTGTCTTCGTGCTCCTGGCTGGCTAAGTGACTTTTGAGATGCTATTCAACCACTCTTTATTTGGTTTCCTCATTTGTAAAATGGGAAAACATACAAATACCTACCTTATAAATTATTTTATTTGGGGGATTAATGTAAGAACATAAAGCTTTATGGCCATTCAATGAGCATCCTTCTTGCCTTCCCTCCTCTCTCTCCACTCCCTCCCTTCCTCTCGCCCTCTTTCTTCAGCCATTGTTCTCAATCTTTCCACCAAAAAGGACTAATTTTTAAAAATATTTCCCCAATAGACCCTATGGAGTCTATTATTAAAATTATATAAATAATAATAATAAAATTATATCAGTCACAGTTAATTAGATTTCCTAATTTTTATTTGGCAAAGACACACATACTCTTCAGTCACAGCTTCTAACCAGTGTGATATAGCGGTTTTTTATACCAGGTTGATGTAAGGTAGCTGAAAGGAAAATAAAACTTTAAAAACTTAGGGAGTCTCTATGTTCTTATCATAGAAAATTCTACACTTTTCATTAACCTTCTTAAGATACTGAAAACAACATGCTGACTCCCATTGCAAATTTTATGGATCCTCTTCCTCTGTTGATTACACTGAATAACAATATTGCAGGTTGATGGAACAGCACACACAAAGGCATACAGACGTGAAAGATATGTTATATTCCAGGAGCAACCTGTCAAGTTGTAGCTGGAGTGTCCTACAGAGTTATGGGCGGGGATAATTTTTCAGAGATGAAGTGGTGATAGATTGAGTGATAAGCCAAAGTGAATATACTTTATCCTGAAGGTACTGGATGGATGGAGAGGACTTCTAGGCAGAAAAGAGACAAATCCAATTTTGCACTTTAGAAATAACACTGTAGTGGCAGGATAGATGGAGTATGTTTGACAGAAAATGAATGGGATGGGGAGATGGATGAGGAAGCTGTTGGAATACAATACTCAAGTTTAGGGATGGTGAGGGTTGAACTAAGGCAGCGAGGTGGTAAGAACGGGCAAGGAAAAAGTGGAATGAAATTGATAGCTGTTTCGGAGGTAGAATGGATAGGACTTGGAATTCGACTTGATGTGAAGAGATGTAGAAGGAGGCTCTGTCATTTCTGGCTTGTCTGACTTCACAGCCTGGAATACACTGAGCTGTGCAAGAAGAGAAACTCATTAAATTTTCTAAAACTGAACTTGAACCCCTTTTCTGCCTGGTGACAGAACAGTTAAGTTAGGCACTTTGGGTAAATTTAGTTCACGTCTAGGATGTGCAATTGCCTTACCTGTCACTGATCCTCAGCGTCTATCCTGTGGCCTCTGGCACTTCCCATTTCTGTGTCCCTGTCTGGTCTCTGGTCTCTGGGTTGCTGACTGTCCCTGTTGGCTGACTTCCGCATCCTCCTGAGGAAACATGGAAGTTTAGGGGCTCTTCCTTACCTCTCTGTGTCTGAGACGTGCTCTCACATGGTTACCTCTCTTCCTGAAATCCCTTTCTTCTACGACCCTCCACGTCACCATGCTTCAGTGGCAATGCGTCCATACTCAGATTCCCGAAAACTTATCTGAGAATTCCATTATCCACTCCCAGTCCAGGGTGTGGATCAGCACCCAGGCTTCTTTTAGTGATTCACGAGCATCTAACCTCCTCTTCAAAGTCCCTCTCCTCTAGGCTGGATGGGAAATGGAGAAAAGGAGTCATTTTTTTCTAGTCTGTTGCTTAGGGCAACAGTTTATGCCCTGATTCCTTTAAGGATTAGTTTTTCGACACTTGAAGAAACTTTTCTCTTCCCTCTCAAAAAGCCCAATTAGTGGAATTCCAGATTGCTGGAATTCAGGATGACAATGCTGCTATGAGTTTCAGGAGTCCATTTCGGTACTCAGAAAACAAAATCTTGACTCTTTTGTTTTCTCTGTATTTGGCCCTGTCAGATCCCCCGAGGCAAGGTGTGTTTCTGAGTAAACAGAGAGGGTCACCTGTGGTGGCCCTGGTAATTGCAAGGGGTGGGGAACCGAAGTTAATTTCTCAAGATTTTATCCAGCCACATATGGTTGACTAAGTAGGTGACATAACTTTCATTACATGGAAGGAATGTGGAGAAATATGAATTCCTATATACTGTTGTTGGGAGTGTAAGTTGGTAGAAACTTTCTAGATGGTGAACTAGCAATATATTTCAAAATTATATATGTGCTCAGTTTTGACCCAAAGATTCTTACTTCTAGGAATTGTCCTTAAGAAAAATAAATGGACAAATGTATGTGTGTGTGTACGTGTGTGTGTTTGTATACATACATACATATTGTGGCATCAATTATGATAATAGAAAATTAGAAATTGCTCAAATACCCAGCCACAGGGATTTTGTTAAGTACTATGATATATAGATGGAGTGAGAAACTATCCAGTCTTAAAAGTGATTATGTGTTTTTTGACATTGGAAGATGTCCACGATGTATTTAAGTGAAAAATGAGTTTATGAAATTTCATGCATAACATGATCCATTTTTTCAAAAAAGTATATATGTATGTATGTATGTATACGTATAAAACACTATACATCTATATCCATATCTATCTACCTACCTCCACATCAAGTTCTCGAGAACATACACATACAGTTGTTCTCTCTTGGTGATACAATTATGGATCATGTTTGCTTTCTTCTTTATGGCTCTTTGTGTTATCTGAAGTTGTAATAGTGTCCATATAATACTTTTACAATTAGGAAAAAAGCCAAAAGATTATCTCCATTTTTTTTAGTGAGGAGGGAAAAAAGTAAAGATTTTCCATCTAGACTAATTATTTCAGGACTCTTGAGGCCACCTTGTTTAACTTGCTGGCAAATAATGTTTATTTCAATTCAGATTTGGAGATTACCCCATTCTGAGACTCTACAACAGGGAGGCAATGAATGATAGAAAATTCTGTATGAGAAGAATCAATACATTTATAGTATACAGTTGCTTTATGTTATGGGGAAAAAAGAGCATCCAAGAAAAGTTATTACTGGAGGTGCTGCTCTCTATAATCCTAATCCTGGCTACTTATATCTAAACCCATGGTTTTGGGGAATGAAATATTGAAATCATAAATTTACACCACTCAATTTTCTTGTGTTACACCTTTGAGTTCAGTGGGTTTGAGTTTTGCTTTTTCATGCAAAAACATTAAAAAGAAGTATCAGAAGAAGAGGATCTAAGTGATAGTAACTATTGGGAGGAAATGAGCTAAATGCTCATATTTAAACCTGTCAAATATGTCTCAATTATTTCATAAACATTGATATGTAATTTTCATGCATATCATGCATGCATACAGCTTGTTTCAAATTTAATGTCATGAAAATGTTTTAGACACATTGAGTCCTAGGTTAACTTTGCTGCCATAGCTGCCTTAGTATTCAGGGCATGCCCAGAAATCTACAATTAAACCCTGTTATGCTTTCTCGAAAGATTACTGCATTGATTACATTTCTTCAATACATATGTCTTCTGCCCAAAGAAAAGCAGACTGAGGATGTAATTTTGCTTGGGCTGACAAGCAAACACATTACATGTTTCATTTTTGTTGCATTGAGCACATGTTTTATTGTTAGGAAAATTAATTAAACCATGAAGTGGCTCTACTGCTTCTGAGTAGTATCCTAGTGATATACCTAGGAACTGACATTTCCTCTCTAATCAACAAAATACATATTGCATTTTTTGCACACCTACTTGATGGAAAGTTATTGTTTGAATGAGCAGGGTTCATAAATGCAAATGGCTCCAGGGCCAGGCAGGAAATATTAGTTGTGTGACCTGGGCTGTACAAGGCATTATGGAATGTTTGGGGCTTTGGTGAAGGCGAACAACACATTGTCCATAAATTCATACGGATTCTTTTTAGACGTTATGCAGGCCAAACAAAATGCACCTTGTTCCTAATTCTCAATTTCTAGTCACCCCGGCAAAATGTTTTAGTAAGTTTAGTTTCTATCATAAATTGTAAAATTTTAGAGTACTCAGTAATATTGGAGACCTTCCAGTACAGCCTGGTACAGCTGCCTGAGTTTTCATAATGGTATCAACCAGTGTGATTCACTGGTATCATTCCCCTAGATTCTAATAAAGATACCGCTTCAGGGGTTGAGTATCTTATAGGTCACACAGTTAATAAGGGATGAAACTTGGGCTTGACATCAAAATTTCATGTACTTTCTCCCTTTCTCTACTGTTGGCAGGGTACTCTTTTACCCTAACTGGTGCTCTAGTGCTATGCCTTTTTCCCAACCTAGAGGCAGCCTGTGGCTAACTATGTGTAAACCTTTTGGTGCAGTAGACAGAGCACTAGGAATTTGAAGACCTGGGTTCTCGCCTGGGTCTGTAACTGACTAATCAAGTGGCTAGAGGTCAGATAGCTCAACTGTGGGCATATGAGATATCAGAGGCAGACCTTGGGCCTGAAGCCAGATCTCCAGGTTTCAAGCCCAATGCTCATATCAAAGTCAAAATTGTATTTGTCTAAACATGACGTCATGGTTTCAATCTATTTTCTAACAGGTCGTTTTAAGGTTTGAATATAGAGCGCCTTAAGACTGACAAAATGACTCTTTCTCCTACCATCTCTTTTCTTCATAGATTGCATGTAAGCTAATGTGGGCCTAACTGTGCTTTGCTGTGTTTGTGGTGGCATGGGGCTGTGAATGCCAAAGTCGCCTCAACCGATAATACCTTTCTGCATGCCAACATTGTCACAGACTGCCCCTCATTACAGAGCTTGGAAAAATCAGGCACTCTTCTGTTTTAGCATTTGTTACTTGTATTCTGTAGTAAAGCGTTGTGTATCATGCCTGCAAAAATGTATAATTCATATTCCACGAAGGGAGTTATGTGTCGCTTTTTCCCTCCTAATAAATTGTTTGGCGAGGACCAGCTGGTATTTGAAGAGCTAAGTTCCAGGAAGAAAAAGAAATGACAGCTATAGAGCATGGGCAAAGGGCTGGCCTGTTTGGAGGGAGTGCGGTGGGGATTTAAGCAGAGCCCGAAACACTGTCCCTTTTCTGCCCGGAAAAGGGTTCATGTGAGATGTTAGGAAGACAGTTTAGGGGAAAAAAATCCTAAGTAAATAGAATTTCAGCCAATACTTTCATGAACTTCACCCTTCTTTGGAATGCTTTCATTCTCTGGGGGAAAACAGAGTTTGAGTCATTTATACAGCAAGTGAGAACTTTACTGAAAAGGAGACTTCAGGAGATGTTTGCCCTTTGGTGCTTTCTGAGGACCTAATTTATGAGCTCTGCAACACTGTCAGAGAAATGTTCATTTTGGAGGAACTTGTCTCTCTTGCTTTCTTCATTATATGGACTGTAAATTTTCATGAGTGTGAGGAGGATTCCCTGACATGATTATCTGATGCAAAAGCCCTGTATCTCCCACTTAAAACAATGATTTTTCATGTCTGTTCTCCCTCTCACCCCCTTCCTTAACTCCCTAAACTTCACACATAGCACTCTGACTTTATAAATCTTTTTATTTGATTCTGCAAACTGATTGCTAAAACGTATAATATCATCCCTGGCGCCAAGGGCATGTAACCTTTGGGTTCTCTGGGTTCCTTAAATGCAGGATGTGGTTTTGGTCCTGGACAGCAGAAGGAGATGTTGAGCCAGAAGATGTTTTTTTTTAAAAAAACTTGTAAACAAATTAGTGTTACAATTTCAAATAATTAGGAAGCTGAGGGCTAAAATGACTGTTTTTGTCATGTGAACCTTCTCTTCTTTCAGAGGAGCCACAGCAAAAAACCATTTAAATAAATGCTTTCTACATAAGATGAGTCTTTGGGGAACCATTTCATTTTGCTTTTAAGACAAAACATCCATTTTCTGGCCTGTCTCTCACTCCGAATTCTCTCCTGGGCACTTGTTTCGTATATGCTAGTTGTGGCCTAAAGTGTTGGTGGCTGGCTTTGGCACTCAACTTCCGGAGTGCCGACTGTGTAGTTCCCTGGTTGTGATCGAAAGTTCTAGCAGTCATGTCAGCTTGCCCTATGTTACTTCAGGGCCTGTCATCCAAGGGGTTCGGAGAGGAAATTTTCCTTCCTTTAAAGGCATTGTCTTTCCATTTGGAAGAGAAGAATAAAATGCCACTTCTAACGGTGTTAAGTCACAGTACAGTCTTCCTCTTAAGCAGCAGAGATGGTTGAGTTGTGGGCAGGGTTATTCTAGTGCTGATTAGATCTAGGACACTGGAGGGAGTTTCCATTTGGAACTACCCTCTACACTTTGGTGTCTGTAGTGTCTTTCCCAGAAGATTTATTCTATTGTTTCGGCTGATGAGTACAATTTTCACTTAAAATATTCCATTATGTTATAATGACTATGCCAATTCAGTAAATGCCTTTATTTGTTTTTATTGTCAAATTTCTAAAAGATGTGCTTCTCAGAAGACTGCCGTTTTAAGTTGGATCATGTTACATTGTTCTACAAGTTGATTAATTTATTTTATATACAGAATTCCCTGGAATTCCTAGAAGATTTCATCAATTGTCTTTAGTCTTTCCCTTTCCATTGTTTAACAACACCAGGTGCCAGATCAGTGGTTCTTAAGTCCATGAAGCTCAGGTAACCTTATGTATCAAATTTATCAAGAGCCCCTAGTTCAAGCCCAGCTCAAGATGATGGTTTAGCTTTTAGGTAATTTAAAACGTTCGAAATGATTCTGTTTTCCTTATGTTTACCCTCCTACTTCCTGGAATTTGCAAATTTGCTATGGTATCCCCATCGCAAAGAATTATCCAGCTAGCTTACTGAAACTGTATCTCATGCAGCAGTCTGTCTGAATAGTGAAGAAATGAATTTACCTCTAGGCCAGTCTCTCCTTAGAGTTAATAGGTATGCTCTGTATACTTTGTTATGATTTGCCTTCCTCCCCTCTCCTTTAAGGAAAGCAAAGGAAAATTTGTTTGGACAAAACAGAAGTTTTTCCAATGGCCATGTAGTTTTTGAAAAAAAGCAGCCGCTGGAGTTGGACTCAGTTGTAGAAGAAACCGTAACAGGGGATTATGCCTTAATCATAAATGGCCACAGTTTGGTGAGTTTGCTTAAGGCTTTTTTGTTTCTTTTTCTCCACCCCAATAATCATTTCTTTTGTGCTGTCATAACGAAATCTTTTTTTGTGTATTCAAAACAAATGACACTACTAGAAATAGGGCATATGCACTGATTTCCTGTTTGCAAAGGACAGGGAAACTTCTAATATATATTTCATACATTATTGCTTGAACCACCACAGCGAAGGGGAGGATCTGAAGAAATACTGAATTCAGAGGATATCAATCTTGTCTAAATGACTACAGACCGTTTAGCAGTACTGTTTAAGTGCTTTTCTGAGGGAGAGTGTCACAGCTCCCTGTTGTTTAATTAAAATAATGCAACTGGATAGATGTATTGCCATTATTGCTCTTGCTAATGTTTGTGATTTGCAGAGCACAACCTGACCTTCATATAATTACCACACCAAATTATTGCCATTAAGATACCTCTAGTGGTCTTTCTAAATAGCAGCATTTTAGAGCGATGCCAAACAATTTGCTTTGATTAGGAAATCTGGTTCTTGTCGTAATAGAATAAACTTGCATTGTACTTTTAATGTAGTTCAGGTTCCAAATCTTGAACAAATATCAAAAGCTCTTCTGAGTTTCTAATTTAGAAAACAAAAGCTCTGATTGTACTCCAGTGAAATTATCATTTATATGCACAAAGAGCTAATCTCACATCTTTCTCCGGCTTTGATGATCAATTTTCACTTTTGGGAGTTTGGAAAATAAACGTATCTTCTTGTAGACAGTTTCTTAGAGGACAAAAGAAGTTGGAAATGAGTATATTGTATTCCCCCCCTTGTGATCAGCTGTCTGTTAGTTCTTAGTGCTTAGAGCGTTATCCAGCTGGATTCCAGACGTAATGATGTGTTGCCTTCTACCCCGTGGAAAGTTACAGAGCTCAGTTGCAGGCCAAGCTTAGTTGAAAGTTTGTCCAGATGACACGAACTTCTCCTTTGCTCAAATGAGCAGCAACTGAAAATTCTAAGCCTGTCAGCTGGGACTTAGAGCTGGTGGTCTTCAAGCTGAATTGCCCCGGGACCAACCACAATAGGGAAAGGGTCCCTAATGACTTGTGCTTTGACTTTCCCTCAGGCTCAGAGAGGCCAATGTGTGGGCAGTTAGAGTACTAAGGTGATAACACACAAGATTCTCTCTCTGTCTCTAAATCTGTTGAAAGAAAGAGCTAAGATAGACACTCTTCAAGAACCCCCTCAGCTTCAAAGCCTGAAGCTTATGAAACCATGAAATGTCATTTTTAATTTAAGGAGAACTGACTGTGTTTCTACTAGTATGGTCAGTTTTTTTTTAAAAAAAAATCATGATTCCAGTTTGCTCAAATCTTGATGCTTTGCAGAATGTAATTGGGTCTTTCTTTCTCACAGTCTGTGTCTAGGTTTTTCACTTGTTGATAATAAAGAAAAAAGAAAAGAAAGAGATGGGAACCATTCTGAGCAAGACAGTCAGTTACACACTTTCTCTTTCAGAGAGGGTAATTATATTTGAGAAAGCTAACTCACTGTTTCCCCTAAGAATTGTAGGCTTTGACACGAGAATTTTCTGCATTACAGTCATGTTTTTATACTCATTCACCCATCCTTCCATTCATCCCATTAACATTCATTAAGCATGTCCAGGTCACTGTGCTAGAGGCTGAGGATAAGGATGTGAAGAGAACACAGTCCTTGTTTTAGGGATTGTCATCTGGTGAGAGCTAATCTCACAGTGGTATGGCAAATACTATAAGGAGGAATGGACACAGTGCTTTTTTTACGGTATGTGGGCCTCTCACTGTTGTGGCCTCTCCCGTTGTGGAGCACAGGCTCCGGACGCGCAGGCTCAGCGGCCATGGCTCACGGGCCCAGCCGCTCCACAGCATGTGGGATCTTCCCAGACCGGGGCACGAACCCGTGTCCCCTGCATCGGCAGGCGGACTCTCAAGCACTGCGCCACCAGGGAAGCCCGGACACAGTGCTTTGAGAGCATAGAGGCAAAGCAGCACATTTAGTTCCTCATGGGAAAATCAGGGAAGACTTCCTGGAGGAAGTGATGTTTTCAGGTAGAGGAAACAGCAAGTGCAAAGGCACAAAGGCAAGAAAGAACCTGCCAAATTATGGAAACAAGCAACTTGGCCTGACAGGAGTAAAGAGTAAACCTGAAGGTGGTGGTAGAAGACAGACTCAAAAGGAATATAGGGGCCAGAGTGTGAATGGGTTGTGAACATCTCACTAAAGATTCATTCAAAGATAATGATGACTCAAAGTTTAGGTGGATTCCTGTTTTCTCTTAATGTGTTTATTAAATAATGTAGAGATGTTTTCTAGAAAAAAATTGTACTTAATTACAAAGGATTATGTTCTCCTTTTCAGTCCTTCTTTGGTATGTCTAAGAAGTGCAAGGGTGTAAATGGCTGGGGAACCCCGTCTGAGACACAGGTTGCATGCCACCCTTTGCACAGGCCTCTCTTGATTTCAGTCGCTATGTTCTTCAAGGGCTAATCTCCAGATCATCTGCTTCTCATTTGCTCTCACATTAACAACCACAACAAGAAACACTAAATATACAAAACAACAGTGCAAAGGAAACAAAAATGTCATCACGTAGAACAGACATATCATCATTTTGTAGTTCATTCTAAACTTGGTGAGGTGATGGATTGGTTCTGGCCTTTGCTTTTCCTTATTTTAGTGGATTCCGGACCTTTTCTGGAATTCAACTGTATCTCTCCAATGCAGCACGATAATGTATCAAGGAAGAAACACAGGACACTGCGTCTTTTACTTTTATGGTAAAATTCCTTGGCACTAAGTAGGAGTTCAATACTCTTTTCTTTTGTTGTTTGTGTGGCCCTGAGTCAACAATGACTTGTTGAAGTGAATTAAACTGTTTAGAAATCAGCTGAGAAACAAGAAATCTGCTTCCCAAATGACATCTCTCATTTATTATTTCTCGTTCTATTGTGGATTTAAAAAAAAAATAACGTAGGCCCATGCTCTAGAAAGTGATGTCAAGAACGATCTTCTAGAACTTGCCTGCATGTGTAAGACTGTGGTTTGCTGCCGAGTCACCCCTCTCCAGAAAGCTCAAGTAGTAGAGCTGGTGAAGAAGCACAGAAATGCTGTCACTTTGGCCATAGGCGATGGAGCCAATGACGTCAGCATGATCAAAAGTAAGGGGACATTTGCTCAACGGGGCGTGCTGCAGACCTGGAGCTCCCAGGTTCAGCACTGGGCAATATGTAATGGAGATTGCATTGCAATTTAATTTTCCCAGTGTTTCTGAAATGAATACTTTTAGGGCTCAATTCATCCACCATTATTAGCATTCATTAAAAACAAAAAAGAAAACACCTTTAACTAAATCATTTATGTATTGGTCACTGTTTGGAGAAATAAGTAGCTATGGTGTAGAGGAATGAACATTAGATACACAGTCCCAACACTAAGGTTTAGTCCCAGCTTTGCCACTTACAAATTGTAAAACTTTGTTCAAGTTACTGAACTTTCTGAGTCAATTTTCTCTTTTGAAAAACTAGGATAAATACCTATCATGAGTGTTTCATGAGATAATATATGGGAAATATTATAAATGCTATGGGTTTCTGTGAATAAATAATAACATACAAGAAGAGTGATAGGGGAATTCCCTGGCGGTCCAGTGGTTAGGACTTGGCGCTTCCACTGCTGGGGGCCCGGGTTTGATCCCTGATCGGGGAATTAAGATACCGCAAGCCAAGTGGTGTGGCCAAAAATAAAAAAACAAATTAAAAAAAGAGGAGTGATAGGTTCCCCAAAGAAGTTGTGTCTTTGTTTGGGGAGTGAAACTGTCCCTCTTCTCCTTTGTAGGTGCTCACATTGGTGTCGGCATCAGCGGCCAGGAAGGACTGCAGGCAGTCCTAGCCAGCGACTACGCATTTGCACAGTTTAGATACCTCCAAAGGCTTCTCCTTGTTCATGGAAGGTGGTCCTATTTCCGAATGTGCAAATTCTTATGCTATTTCTTCTATAAGAATTTTGCATTCACACTTGTGCATTTCTGGTTTGGTTTCTTCTGTGGTTTCTCAGCCCAGGTTGGTAAAAAAGTTTCTTTCTTTTATACGATCCCCTGGATTGTAGATGACTGTTGTTCATGGCTCTTTACTAATCAATAGAGATAATTTTTATATATCAAATATAAATGACAGTGTGACAAATTATGTAATGGATAGTTGACTTGAGCTTTGAACCCAAGAAGAATATATATTTAGCTAGAGTTTTATTTTTTGCTTATTTACAGTAACTAATGACGACTCCTTCCTGTGCATTTTAAAGTTTTTATTGAAATTTTGGGTATGATGACAGGTAAGCTTGATGTAGAGTTTTAATTCAGAATCTGAGAAACACTAATAAGAAAAGTTGACGCATATCTGTTGGAAAGATGATCACTCACCGAACACACTGAATGTAAATATTTTAAATCAGGGGAAGGAATTGCTACCCTGACCTCAAGGCTGTTTGACAGCAATTCATCAGCTAAAAATTGATCCATAGGTTATGTTGGCAGCAAGGAAGAAAAATTAGCAAATTCGTAAATTAGGATTCTATTTTTTATATCTACTTTTAGACATTTTAAAGGTTACTTAACCCCATATCTTGGATATCAGGAAAATTTTGACGCTGGGTATCAACTGTGAAATGTAAGACTTATAGAATTTAAATATATTTATGAATAAAAAATGGCATCAATATTTTAAACAACAGCAGCGAAAGAAAAAGGTTGTCCTTGAGAATAAAATGGTAACTATAACTATCATTAGAGATTTCTTCAATTGTTCTTCCTTCCTCTTTTTTTTTTTAAACATCTTTATTGGAGTATAATTGCTTTACAATGGTGTGTTAGTTTCTGCTTTATAACAAAGTGAATCAGTTATACATATACATATGTTCCCATATCTCTTCCCTCTTCCATCTCATTCCCTCCCACCCTCCCTATCCCACCCTTGTAGGTGGTCACAAACCACCTAGCTGATCTCCCTGTGCTATGCGGCTGCTTCTCACTAGCTATCTATTTTACGTTTGGTAGTGTATATATGTCCATGCCACTCTCTCACTTTGTGACAGCTTACCCTTCCCCCTTCCCATATCCTCAAGACCATTCTCTAGTAGGTCTGTGTCTTTATTCCCGTCTTACCCCTAGGTTCTTCACGAACTTTTTTTTTTCTCAGATTCCATATATATATGTTAGCATATGGTATTTGTTTTTCTCTTTCTGACTTACTTCACTCTGTATGACAGACTCTAGGTCCATCCACCTCACTACAAATATCTCAATTTCGTTTCTTTTTATGGCTGAGTAATATTCCATTGTATATATGAGCCACATCTTCTTTATCCATTCATCACAGCTTTACTTCTTCTTTTCCAATTTGAATCCCTTTATTTCCTTTTCTTCTCTGATTGCTGTGGCTAAAGCTTCCAAAACTATGTTGAATAATAGTGGTGAGAGTGGGCAACCTTGTCTTGTTCCTGATCTTAGTAGAAATGGTTTCAGTTTTTCACCATTGAGGACGAAGTTGGCTGGGGGTTTGTCATATATGGCGTTTATTATGTTGAGGAAAGTTCCCTCTATGCCTACTTTCTGCCGGATTTTTATCAAAAATGGGTGTTGAATTTTGTCGAAAGCTTTCTCTGCATCTATTGAGATGATCATATGGTTTTACTCTTTCAATTTGTTAATATGGTGTATCACGTTGATTGATTCGCGTATATTGAAGAATCCTTGCATTCCTGGAATAAGCCCCACTTGATCATGGTGTATGATCCTTTTAATGTGCTGTTGGGTTCTGTTTGCTAGTATTTTGTTGAGGATTTTTGCATCTATATTCATCAGTGATATTGGTCTGTAATTTTCTTTTTTTGTAGTATCTTTGTCTGGTTTTGGTATCAGGGTGGCGGTGGCCTCGTAGAATGAGTTAAGGACTGTTCCTCCTTCTGCTATATTTTGGAAGAGTTTGAGAAGGATAGGTGTTAGCTCTTCTCTAAATGTTTGATAGAATTCGCCTGTGAAGCCATCTGGTCCTAGGCTTTTGTTTCATGGAAAATTTTTAACCACAGTTTCAATTTCAGTGCTTATGATTGGTCTGTTCATATTTTCTATTTTTTCCTGGTTCATTCTCTGAAGGTTGCTCTTTTCGAAGAATTTGTCCATTTCTTCCAGGTTGTCCATTTTATTGGCATAGAGTTGCTTGTAGTAATCTCTCATGATCTTTTGTATTTCTGCAGTGTCAGTTGTTACTTCTCCTTTTCCATTTCTAATTCTATAGATTTGAGTCTTCTCCCTTTTTTTCTTGATGAGTCTGGCTAATGGTTTATCAATTTTGTTTATCTTCTCAAAGAACCAGCTTTTAGTTTTATTGATCTTTGCTATCGTTTCCTTCATTTCTTTTTCATTTATTTCTGATCTGATCTTTATGATTTCTTTCCTTCTGCTAACTTTGGGGTTCTTTTGTTCTTCTTTCTCTAATTGCTTTAGGTGCAAGGTTAGGTTGTTTAATTGAGATGTTTCCTGTTTCATAAGGTAGGATCGTACTGCTATAAACTCCCCTCTTAGAACTGTTTTTGCTGCATCCCATAGGTTTTGGGTCGTCGTGTCTCCATTGTCATTTGTTTCTAGGTATTTTTTGATTTCCTCTTTGATTTCTTCAGTGATCACTTCATTATTAAGT
>NW_020174994.1:779888-780235 GCF_003031525.2 Neophocaena asiaeorientalis asiaeorientalis
GCCTTTCATCCACATGGCTCAGAATAAAAGGGAGAAAAAATAGAAAGAAAGAAAGAGGATAAAATAAAATAAAGTTATGAAAATAAAAAATAATTATGAAGAAAAAAAAATTTTTTTTAGTTAAAAAAAAAAAAACGGACGGATAGAACCCTAGGACAAATGGTGAAAGCAAAGCTATACATACAAAATCTCACACTGAAGCATACACATACACACTCACAAAAAGAGGAAAAGGGGAAAAAATAATCTATCTTGTTCCCAAAGTCCACCTCCTCAATTTGGGATGATTCGTTGTCTATTCATGTATTCCACAGATGCAGGGTACATCAAGTTGATTGTGGAGATTT
>NW_020174994.1:780543-835543 GCF_003031525.2 Neophocaena asiaeorientalis asiaeorientalis
GTGCGTTCTGCCGGGGAAGTTGTCCCTGGATCCCGGGACCCTGGCAGTGGCGGGCTGCACAGGCTCCCCGGCAGGGAGGTGTGGATAGTGACCTGTGCTCGCACGCAGGCTTCTTGGTGGCGGCAGCAGCAGCCTTAGTGTCTCATGTCTGTGACTGGGGTTCGCGCTTTTAGCCGCGGCCCACGCCCGTCTCTTGAACTCCTTTAAGCAGCGCTCTTAATCCCCTCTGCTCGTGCACCAGGAAATAAAGAGGGAAGAAAAAGTCTCTTGCCTCTTCGGCAGCTCCAGACTTTTCCTCGGACTCCCTCCCGGCTAGCCACGGTGCACTAAACCCTCTGCAGGCTGTGTTGAAGCCGCCAACCGCACTCCTCTCCCTGCGCTCCGACCAAAGCCCAAGCCTCAGCTCGCAGCCCCGCCCGCCCCGGCGGGTGAGCAGACAAGCCTCTCATTCCTCGGACTCCCTCCCGGCCAGCCATGGTGCACTAAACCCTCTGCAGGCTGTGTTCAAGCCACCAACCGCACTCCTCTCCCTGCGCTCCGACCAAAGCCCAAGCCTCAGCTCGCAGCCCCGCCCGCCCCGGCGGGTGAGCAGACAAGCCTCTCGCGCTGGTGAGTGCTGGTCGGCACCGATCCTCCGTGCGGTAATCTCTCCGCTTTGCCCTCCACACCCTTGTTTCTGCGCTCTCCTCCGTAGCCCTGAAGCTCCCCCTCTCCGCCACCCGCAGTCTCCACCGGCGAAGGGGCTTCCTAGTGTGTGGAATCCTTTCCTCCTTCACAGCTCCCTCCCACTGGTGCAGGGCCCGTCCTTATTCTTTGTCTCTGTTTATTCTCTTTTGCCCTACCAGGTACGTGGGGGGGTTTCTTGCCTTTTGGGAGGTCTGAGGTCTTCTGCCAGCGTTCAGTGGGTGTTCTGTAGGAGTTGTTCCACGTGTAGATATATTTCTGATGTATCTGTGGGGAGGAAGGTGATCTCCACGTTTTACTCTTCTGCCATCTTCCTCAACTCCTCCTTCCTCTTGTTTTAGTTACTGGTTTCAATGATATACATGGAGCTAATTTTTTCAATTATTTTATTCCAGAAAAATTGAGTATGAATTAAATCTTAGCATTTTATGTTATCTTAAATGTTCCAAGGGAGATTAGCAAATCCTCTTTGTAATGAAAATAGGTTTTGTACATTTTCCCCCTTTTCTGAGAAGTTGAGATTTCCTAAAGGCACATCCATACCCATTTCTAATTTTCTCTTTTAAGAATAACATTACCCAAACTAAAAGCAAATTCTGTTGATATTTTTGGTAATATCTAGACAGTTGAAGTAAAGCAAAGCCTTGATTTTAGTTTCTCAGAAATAAAAGTTTTCTTAGCGCTGCTTCAGAGAAGGCACTGGAGTGGGGATATTTACCTGCTCAGGGTTCCACCTTAGTCTAACAAAGACAAGCATGGGAATGTGGCCTGTGCCCTCCTAGACTGTTGGCTGTTTCTCCACATGAGAATGCAGCAAGGCTATTTGCTAAGTGGTGTTTTTGAGAGATCCAGTTTTCATATTATAAAAGTTTGGGGCTTTTGAAAGATCACAAAGCACAGAAGAGATGCCTTAACCCTTATTTAGAGCTCTTAGGGTGCAGAGGAGTAGTTAGTGGTTTGAATGGGCAGACAGACACACCAGGCTTGGATAGGCAAGTTTACTGCCAAAGTTGTCTTTGTTAAAACTATGAAGTTGAAATGAATGTTCAGTGACTTCTGATCTCTACATTTAGGTGATTTTCTGCTCTGCTTTCGGGATCTGATAAAACTGGTCAGAGTCAAATGTTAAGCAACTAGATTTTTAATCTTAACAGTGTTTTCGGTTTAAAAGAGAACAGCAAGGGAGAACAATGATTACTCCAAATACATGAGTATCTGATATAAACTCAGCTATAAGACACACCACCTGGCTGTAATTAGGTTTCTTAAATGTTTGATTTAATTGAGCATGTGTCTTTTCTGAGTTCTTCTTTGTTTTATTATTTTTATTTTATTATTTACACTGAAAACTAGTTAATCGCACAGTCTTCATTTGAATCCATTGTCAATCCTAAATGGGCCTCTGTGTTCTTCCTGATGTTAGTGAGTTGAGCTGGACCAGTGGTTCTCAAGCTTTGATGTGCATGGGAATCACCTGAAAGGCTTCTGAAGCACGGCTCCCTGGGCCCCACCTGACTCTCTGATTCAGTAGGTCTGAGGTAGAGCTCCCAAATTTGCATTTTTAACAAGTTCCCTGTAGATGCTGATGTTGCAGGTGGGGTACCATACTTGGAAACCATGGGGCTGGCCAATATAGAAGAAAATCTGAAGGTATCCCTTTTGAACCCAGAGCCTGGAGTGAAATCCATTCTGATGACTTTTCATTTTGTCCACTCTGGACTCTACTCATTTTTTCTGAGGCAGAGGGGCCAGTTAAGCAAACAGCTTTTCCCCCCAAAAGAATTGTTCCAGAGGGCTTAGAATCTTCTTATCAACCCTGCCAAAGCCATGGCCCCTGAGGCTTACATGCACTAAGACAAGGTCAGGAGAAAAATGGGTATCTGTTTCAGGGGAGAGGATTTCTTTTCCCAATTCACCCAGTCTCTTATGATTTTATCTAGCTTAATCCTGAGCTTCTCAAGGAAAGGAAGCACATCTGAGTCATCCATACAGCCTATAGTCTTGAACGGCGCCTGGCATATAGAAGGCGTATAGTCATTTCAATGTTGTTGGTTGTTTCTAGAGTCCTTTCCTGTGCTTGCTTGAGGTAGATCCAGCAAGGCGAGTCCTTCCAATATGCGTCCAGTCACTCCTGCAGGTGCCATTTACTCTACCTGCACCAAGGGCCATCTCTACAGGCTTTGCATCTGGTCTGTGTAAATGTGTGCAGCCTGACCAGCACTGTGGGCTCAGTGTCTCTTTAAGATCTTAGTGTGATTATGGCATTGATTCCAGAAAGTAGAAAGATGTCTTTTTTCAGTGGTGTTAATGTTAACATAGGATGGCTAATTGGACCACAAGTAATACATTTCTTATATATAGCTTCATTCTAGGAAAGACATAGAGTGGATTTTCCCTGGTTTGTTTATTTTGCTTGGCCTAGGTCTTTGCTGATTTAAATAAGCCAATAATCCTCTGTAAGGAGGGGAGGAGTCACCACATAAGACCAATTGGGCTACTGAGTAGAAATCTTGGACTGCTACCCATTTTGCCCTAATTTTTATGATGATATGATCAAATTGAGACTTAGATTTATACCTACTGGACAGGATCCCTGAATCCTACTATTTAAGGCTTTCATTCATTGAGTGAATTTTTACTAAGCCCCTTGTATGTGTCAGACTGTGATGCCTGCTGGAACTTATATCTCAGGTACGGAAAGGGATGTGTAAGAGGTGCATTCTTTGTGGACATGGCAAAATGTGATCTCACAAATTTTATTAGCTGTCCACATTGTGGAGAATTGAAGGTTTTATTTCCAGGATTTTCAGAAAAGTAGATAGGCTTGTCAGGAGAGTGGCAAGTAGTAATTTGTTATGGTCTGTTGGAGAAGAAAAGGCAGCAAGTCAGTGACAGTGCCCATGTAATGGCATAAACGTTTTGATGTCATCTGCTAGGTGGAATCATGATATTGTTGACACCAACAGGTAGGGACAAAAGCAAATTGCAAGCATAGCTAACACTTAGAGAGCACTTACTATGTGCCAGGCATTGTGTCAATATTTTGACTGTATTAGCTCAATACTTATAATAACCATATGAAGTAGGTTTTTTAATTGTGGTCTACGTCAGTTTTTAAAAAATAATTTTAAAATATTTTTAATTGTGGTAAAAAACATAAACATGAAATTTACTGTCTTAACCATTTTTAAGTGTACAGTTCAGTAGTATTAAGTACATTCACGTTGTTGTACAACAGATCTCCAGAATTTTTTCATCCTATAAACCTGAACTCTATATCCATTGAAAAACAGCTCCCCATTTCCCTCTCTCTCCAGCCTGTGGAAATCACCATTCTACTTCCTATTTGTTTGAGTTTGGATAATTTAACATGACTTATGTTCTAGATTTACTGATTCTTTCTTCTACTTGGTTGAGTCTGTTGTTGATGCTCTTATTGCTTTCTTCTCTCATTGTATTCTTCAGCTGTAAGATTTCTATTTGTTCGTTTTGATGATTTCTATTTCTTTGTTGAACTTCTCATTTTGTTTATGCATTTTCTTAATTTTAGTTGCCCGTGTATTCTTATAGTTCACTGAAATTCTTTAAGAGGATTATTCTGAATTCCATGTCAGACAGTTCATAGATCTCCTGCAGCTTGGGGTACTTGATGGGTCAGCTGGCAGCATCTGTGGGCAGTGGGGTTTGCTGTCAGGGTCTCTAGTTGGGTTAAGTCACTGCCTATGCTCTGAGGTCAGGGGGCTGCTGCTGGCTGGGCTCTGTAATCGCTCACGGTAGATGACATTTCAGGCTGTGCTTCCTGACCAGATGGTGCTCACGGCTGCATTCTTTGTTTATGCAGGTCCATAGGCAGGGCTTTAAAGTTGGATGGGACCTCACACTGTGCTCTGTGATGAGGTGGGACCAAAGGGTGTGTCCCAAAGTTGAACTGGGGCCCTGTCTGGGCTTCCACATCAGATGGGACCCACAGACTATGCTCCATGATTGGGTGGACTCACTGGCTGAGCTCCCTGACTGGGCTGGGCTATAGGCAGCATTTAGCAATTGGGCAGTTCTGTATGCTGGGCTCTGCTTCAGGGTGGGGCTGTAGACTGGGTTTCTCGAACCGGGTGGTACCATACGCTGGGCTTTGAGGCTACCCAGGGTCGCTGTTCTGACTCCCTGGTCATATGAGACCAGAGGCTATACTTCAGAGTTAGGTAGGCCTTCTGGCCTGGGGCTCTGTATAAGCAGGGCTGTAGCATGGAGGGCTCCCTGGCTACCTGGGTTCACTGGCCAAGCTTCCCGGTTGGGTAGGACTGGCGGCTATACTCAGCAGGTTGTGAATTTTCTTCTCTGCCTAGGTGGGGCCACAGAACAGTCTCCACAGCAAATATAGCTTGTTGACTGGTTACCCATATCAGGCAGAGCTGCCTGGACCAAACAAAGTCCCTGGCCAGAAGGGGCTACTGGCTCAGCTCTGCAGATGGGCAGAGTCCCTGGCTGGCATCTCTACTTCAGTGCTGCTGAGTGCTGATTGCTGTAAGCCCTGTCCCCCACTTATCTGTCTCTATCTGATCCACTTTGGGTTCTCTTTCTCCCAGTGGAGAAACCACAGGCCCAGAGGGGCCCTGTTGGTGCAGTGCTATACCACCCTGGGGGAGGGGTGACACAGTCAGGGTATAGCTGCTCCTCCTTCCCTTCTAATGTGATGCTTCTCAGTCTCTGTGATCCAACAGGGCACTTCAGCTTCAGCCCCCAGTTCTGGGATTTTCACAGTGGTGTCTTGTCTGTGGATAGTTGCTAGGTAGTCTTCTTGTGAGGGAGACTGAAGCTGGGAATGACCTATGCTGCCATCTTGATGACATCACTCCTGAAGTCTCTTTTTTTCCAGAGAGCATTTGTGTGTCATCTGCCAGTTCCCTGGGGATACTACCTACCTGAGATCTTTCTCTCTGTTCCAGGATTTTTTTGAATTTGAACTGTAAACGCTGGTGAATACCATTTGAGAGTCAAGTTTTCAGGAGAAATTTTTTTGTCTCTCCCTTTAGCTAGTTCCAAGGTTGACACAGGCAAGTTTCCTTGCAGTCCCTTTCTGCATAAAGATTTGTTTCTCCTTTACTCTCACACTAAAGATTCAGCCCTTTGCTGCCTTAGCGTTATGAGAATGTTAGATTCTCCATTTGGTCTAATCTTGGCATCAATAATGGTGTCTCTTAGAATAAATAGTGTCTCAGGGTCAATGATATTTGGTATTATTACCGAAACTCATGTGACATGGAACCTTGTTTTCCCCAAGCAACATGCATAAAGTCCTACAGAACTCTACAGTACCACATAGAACCCACTTAGGGCAATTCTGGAATAGATGGCTCTGACAGTTTCAAAACTATTTATCCTAGTTTCAATGTTTTGAGGCAGTAAAATGTACAAAGGACAAAATGATGCTAAGAATATTATTCCCAGAAGAATAGGCTATTTATGTTCCTCTCTTTCAAAAACTTCCATTTTCTTAATTAAATCTAGTCCAGGGATAAATTAGTCCTGTTTTATATGCTAAAAGAATCAGGGGGGGTGGGGGGGAGGTTTTCATTTAAACTTCTGTAAAATCTTTTTCACTATCCTCAAAGTTTTTTCCTTCTTATAAAGATAATTTTATGTGAATATATATTGACTTTTATATATCTGAGAACATACTCTTTGCTTTTTTCTTATTAAAAAATCACATTTTGAGAAGTCCCTCTTGTTTTACATTCTTCAAAAATGTTATTTTTCTTAATGGCATTCTGAAATATGAATTTATTACAGTTTATTCTGATTTTATAAACATTACAATTTTTGTCATTTTAAATTGAATAGTTCATCCCTTGCTTATAGCCATGAGTCACACAAGATTGTATTGCTAGTAGGAATGCTTGTTTACCATCTCGGGAAGAGAAAACAAAATGATGAATAGGCCGAGTTCCTACCCACCTGGAACTCATTTTCTCATTGCGAAATAAAGATATGCACAAATATGTCTGATAGAAGTACTGTATTTGAACTTAATATGAGAGCATGGGAAAAAGAAGGCATGTGTGAGGATCTGGTGTGACTTCAGGGGCTCAATTAATCTCAAGTGAGTATATGAACATTTTCAAAATTAAGCGGAGGTCTGGAGGCCTGCAGGTGTAGCTACCTGCAGGGATGCAGGGGCTAGTTTGTGTAAAGGTGCGAGACTAGAGTAAAAGGAGGGAAAGCCTCCTGTCATACCTGAACACTTTCCAACTGACCTTCAGTTAGCTGAATTTAATCTCTTTTTAATTTCTAAAATTCCATTTAAAACCAACTCATTCAGAAATACCTTTAAAAAACTGCATGGCATTACTTATTGCATACAGCAAGAAGTATCTTCTAGAACAGATGTTATACCACTATAAAGATGGAAACGCTGGTCTCCCCCCACCCCACCCCCATGTGAGCGGGCTGGTGTGTTAGTAATACTGAGAACTGGCTGTGACAGCAACTCGGATATGGAATTGAGATTGGTCAGGATCATTGTCTCTTTTCCAGTCCCTGTTTTTCACTAGAAGCTCCTGATTAATGACAGGTTTAACTGAAAAATCTTTTGGCTTTTTTTCTTAGCCCTGTTTTTCTAGGGACAATATGCTGTAAATATGCGGCAAGTGAAAAGAAAACAACATATTTGGGAGAAATGCTACTCTACAGAGAATGAGAATTTTTGAATAGGGGACATTTTTGCAGTGACACTTTTTCCCCCATTGAAACCATTTAGCTGGCTTGGGCCTCCAAAGCCACATGTTGGGCGACAATCCTTTCTTAGCTCCTAGAGCCCATTAGAAAGCTGCTTACTTCCAGTCTGTTAATGAAAGTTGGCCGTCTGAGGTCTTCCCACCGCTGCCATCCTTCTCCTACATTGCTTCAGTGGAATTGAAAGCTCCACGGTGAAATGGAGCCAGTAGTAATAAAAGCTCCAGGACCCGGCAGATTCAGTAACAGCAGGCATGTGTTCAGAGGCCCTTGCTTGGCAGACCTGATCTGCAGTCACTTCTCTGTCTAATCCCCATAGGAGTGAGACTCACTCACATCCTCCAGCACAGAGCCTATAGTCTCTGAATGCTCATTCATTTCAAAAGAATAAACTGAGTACCAGTTTGGGGCCAAGGGCTCTGCAGGCCTCCAGTGACACAAGAATGAACCAGAGGGATGCAGTTCCTGCCCTCAGGGAACTTAACAGTCCGGGAACGATTTTATTTTCATAAATGTGAAACTGATGTTCAATAACTCTGTAGTCACCTTTCGCTTATTTTTCCACCAAGACTTTTTTAAAATTAAATTTGTCATGGACGGGCTGTATCTTGGGACCAGCCCTGTCCAATCTCAGCATGCTTCATAAGCACCTAAGTATTTCTTCCCTGCATCTCTCAACAGATTGCTCTGAAGTAATATACTCTGCAGCCCAAAACACCTGACCAAACGTAAATAGATGGTTCTTTCACAGACACATGGTTGACTTTTAAAACACCAATTTAATTACTTAATGAAGTGACATGTGCTATTTCTTTACTCCCTTGGCCTGTGTCATGGGGCCTGGTGAATTTTTTCCAGTCTCTTATTCTCTGATGATAGCTCCGGTAGATTCCAGGCACTGCCCCATCCTGGTAGGCGGGCTGAGGCAGGTGTGCAAGCCCATCCACCTGTGGCGTGCTAGGCTCCAAGGGGCCGGTGGGTGGGGCGATTCACTGCTCGTGAGATGGTGGCACTTAGGACATCTCAGATGGATGATGATGTGGTGCAGGCTGGGCTGTGCTTGGTTTATGGACTTTCCTCTGCTTGGCTTCAGTGTCTCACCTTTGTTGTGATTGCTTTAGGACACATGGAGAAAGAATCTGCCTGGGAGGGACCAGACTGCTTTTGTTTGCTTTGCTGGGTAGGCTTTCCTGGGAGAAGCAGCTGGGACACAGAACAGAAAGTGTATGTCTTGTGGAAATCTAAAATCTTTGCTCTGGCAGGGAATGTCAGAGATACTGAGTCTAGCCCCTCATTTGATAGAGGAGGAACCTGAGTCCCCCAAGAGCTGAGGATCGGTGGTAAACAAGGCTGAGGCTAGAGCTCATCATGCCTTCTGACTTTTTTTCAGTGCCCCTTCTGCTCCGCTTGATAAATGGCCACTGGAATTGTTATAGACTTGAGAGAATGGCAATATCTTTAAAAAAAAAAATACTGTATTCTCCTAACCCCTAATCAGGCAGATGTTTGCTTTATTTGGAATCTAAAGGAGAAACGTCCAGAAACAGTCAGTACACTAGGACTATGGGGGAGAAAATGAACTCTGTTACTGAGAGAGAGCTTATGCTGTAGGGAGTATCTCCCACAGCTTGGATCCTTAGAAAGGTGGCAACTTCCTCCTGGAATCATCTGGAAGCTGGAGGCCACCTTCTGCCAGCAAACACTCCAACCAAACTGCCGCTAAAAGACCATTTAAATATAATCTGCCCTGATGAGATTTCCAACCAGGTATCTGGACCAGAGGGGTTTGGATAAAGGTCAGATAAGTCTTTAAACTGAATCATGGACCTTTTCTAAGGACATGCTTTATCTCAATCTGTTATCAAAGCCTGCATGATTTTCATGGAATCCACTGTGGATTTGTTTGCAGTTTATACGTGTAATTTATTTTAAAAGTACCTTATGCCCTCAGGACTTTTAATAAACTATCCCCCACCAGAGATAGAGCCATAAGAACCCCTCAACCACCTGCCTCCCCCACCAAAAAAAAAAACCCACAACAAAAAAAAAACCATTGGTTGAAGCCCTATTTAGGAAATTCACATTTGAAACTGCAAGTACTGGCACTGTGTACTTCTGATATTATCTGATGACAATTTATCATTGTCAGTGAGATACAGAGCTGTGTACTTTTTTTTTTAATTCTGCTGTGATATGGAAACAATTATCTTGTCAAGGCCAGAAAAACATTAGTTCTGTCAAACAATATAAGAAAACTCACAATGAAAAGTTTGGAAAGTGACGTGAAAGAGTGTGACTAACCTCAAGGCTTGGATGACTTCATGGATTTGGTTACCTGTGAGCCCACGTCAACCAGGCTGGCGGTTCCCCTCCCCTCCCCTTCCAGATGTGCTCTGCAGAAAACCGGGGGAGGGGCGGGTGCTCAGGTCTGGGCCATTCCTCCTGGATCCTGCTGGTGGGTTTCTGCTAATTACACAAATCAGTAACAGATGTGCTGGGGCTAAGCACCTCATATTTATTCCACAATGTGTTTTCTTTAAATGACAATTTTTTTAAGGCCAAAAAGAAAAATATCATTATATAGTTTTCCTCTGCAACACAGAGCAAAAGGGGGGAATACATGTCTCCAGAGAGGTAGTTCATCCTGTCATTTGAACAAGGAGCTAAGCCAATGGTCTGAGAAGAGAAAGCCCTTTGTAACTGTTTAAGATCCTTATTAAGGTTTATTTAAATGTGATATTCTATAAATCATAGATTTTGTGTTCCCCAAGCTGTTAGATTATAATTTATAGCTGGAGTATTTTTACTCTATATATAAAATGGTTGATAAGGTTGATAAATTGCTCCCACAGAGAAGGGAGCCAGGAGGAGCTTTCCTTAAATAGGAAAACAGTGAAGTTGGAAAAATGAACATTCCACTGTCTTTTTTCTGATCTGGGAAGAGACACTTTTAGGCTTCCAAACATACTAGTGGCATGGCACAGGAGCACGGCTTTTCCCTCTTATTAAGAATATTGGAAATGGGTAACAGAAAGTTTGGAAGTAGAGGTGGTATGGCTGCCCCTAGGAGGACGGGGGCCTCAGGACAAATATTTTTGTTCAGGACTCCTGTTTATATAAACAATTTGAGTCACCCGAAATCAGAATGTCAGCACTGGTCTGGTCTAGTCTCCGGCCAGAATGCTTCCCACGGGAGAGGCTACAGAGGAATCATTCCCCCTCCTTCCTTCACCCTGCCCATATCTTTGGGGCATCTGATGAACCCACATGGGAGGGGAGGGAGGGAGAGAGTGTTTGTGGGGGGGTAGTGGAAATAGTAGAGGGCTTGAGCATGCGTGGAAGGGGAGAAACAGGGATGGGGTCCATGTGGGTCATGATGTGGCTAGTATGCCCCTCTCTTTTGGTCTTAGTCACCAGAGGGTGTCTGTGAACTTTTCTGAGTGTAGCTAAGGACTTAAAGGGGAAGTGGAGCATTTACTAGGATAACTATTTGAGTAGTTGGAGATCTCTTGCAAGGAGAGGAAGAAGCCTGTTGTAGAAGAAATACTGCTTGTGATTTGATTTTTTATGGAAGACCCTAAAGCCTAAGCTGTGCTAAATTAATACACATAACTGGGAAAGGTGTCTTTTAAAAGTGAATGACTCAGTTTAACACATTTGAGGCAAAACTAGAGTAAGAGTGAACAGTGATTGATATAATTAAGTATTCAGGAGGAAAATGATAATTATATCAGGGTATTTGGTTTTCTTTAAATCGTGCTCTAATTTTCTGTTGATTTCATTAATATAATAGTTTATTATGGATAGAAATATCTATGGTTAGTTGTAGCAATAAAGAATTGTATTTTCATAGAAAAGTATAATTTGTAGGAAAATATACCTTTTTATTTACCGTTAAACATATCGCTCGAAGCTTGAATCCCTGCAGGCCCCTCCCTCCCTCCCTTCCTTGCATAATAAATGTATTCACTATCTGTTTGTCAGGTGCTGCTGTGCTGGCATCTGCGCATTTCATTGCAAACTCACAGCCCCCCTCAAATCCCCATTTTATAGCCAAGGAGCCTAAGACTGAGAGAGATTTGAGTATTTTGCTCAGGGACATGCAGTTCTATCAGAATTCTGACTCCAGTACCTTTACCCTTAAGATACCAGCTTCCTTCTGTTGAATACTTACCATCTGCCGGGCATTGAGTCAGGTTCCCGAGCTCCCACAGATGAATAAATTGTATGACCTGCTCTCAGTGATGCCAAAAACTTGGCCTCTGTGTACCATTGCTGAATTGAATCTTGGAGACAGTTTTGGGTGAAGTGGAAAAGAAGAGCTTTATTGCTTTGCCAGGCAAAGGGGGACACAGCAGGCTCCTGCCCTCAAAAACTGTGTGTCCCAACCCAGGAGGATTTGGTGAGGAGTTTTATAGCAATGGTTCAAGGGTAGGGTTGCTGGTAAGATTAGGGTGTGTTCAGGGCCTGCACTCCTGTAATCTGGTCTCAGGTGGTCTGATGAGCTTCTCAAGGTTATCAAACTGTCATCCTCTCTGGAATGAAGAATGCTGACATCTTCCATTTGTTGGGGGTTTTAGTTCTGTAAAGAGCTCAAAGAGATTGTTATGTGTATCCCTGGAGGTGGAACCAGGACCCTGCCCCAAGGCTGCACTATTGTTTCTTCGCTGCTCCTGCCTTTTCTCAGCATCCCCTCCCGTCCCTGATTAGCAACTCTTCGAATCTTCCCTTTGGAACTCAGGGAAGGTCATGGAGGCTGGAGTCTGTTTCCTACAAACAAGAAATGGGGGACAAGGAAAGGCTTCCATGCCCAGGAGCCCCACAGGGTCCTGCTTGGTTTCACCAAGAAGCTTTAAGTCTAGTGGGGAGGGCCTGGGAACCAGCATATAAATAATTGTAAGTCGACAGCTATGAAGCGGTGAGGTGTGGAGTGTCACAGGACTACAAAGGAGTGGCCTGGAACCCAGCCCTGGAGGATGGAAGTGGGCAGGGCTCAGAAAGTCTTCCTAGAAGATCTGTCTCTGGGCTGACCCTTCAAGGATCAATCAGAGTGAAGCAGGTGAGGAGGGAAAGGATGGCCATGGGGCGGGGGGCAATAGGAGGAAAGTCACAGAAGTGAAGAGTGGTTTGGGCTGCAGCACAAGTGATCTGGCATGGTTAAATCAGTGGGATCTGGGATTAATTTGATGTCGGGTGTTGGAGAGAGGGAGAGAGATCATATTTCTGACTTGGGCCCTGGGATGGAGGTGGTGGTGTCAGAAACTGATACAGGGAACACAAGAAGGGAGCCTAGTTAAGGAACTGTGAGAATGAGTCCAGGCCTGGGCAAACTGAGTTTGAGAAGCCTGTGTCACATCCTCAGCGGAGGGTCTAGTAGCAAGTTAAATGTCTAACATTTATAAAAAGTTGTAAAATAATTCATCAAATATTTATAGAGCACCTACCATTGGCTAGATGATGCTCTAGACACAGGAGTTAGTGTTGTACGTAAGTCTCTGTCTCATGGAGATTATATTCAAGTGGAATGAAGACAGATAATAAAGAAGTAAATTAGTGAGCTGATTTCAGAATTGTTGTTAAGAAAGAACTGGGTAATGTAGAAGTTCTCATTGAGAAGGTAACACTGGAACTGTGACCTGAGTGTTTAGAAGGAAACTTTCATTTGAATACCCCGGGGTTAAAGTATTCCAGACGGAGGGCATGGCAAGTGCAGTTGTGCCTTGATGTAGGAATGAGCCTGGTAAGTTAGAGAAAGACAATCAGTGAAGCTGAAGCTCCGTGAGTGAGGGCGAGAGTACAGTGAAGCAAAGTTGAAGAGGCAGGCAAGCATAGCTCAGGAAGAGCTTTACGTCATGGCGCAGAGCCCGGATTTCATTCCAAGTAAAATGGAAGCCATTGGAAGGTTTTTAACTTGGGTAAATGCTAATGTTACCATTTCAAATGACAAAAAACAGCACACAAAACTGTGTTTATTGCACACCCTCAACTGTGTAAAATGATGTGAGCAAAGAAGCTTTTAAAGAAACTTGCCAAATGATACCACTGATCGAGAGGTGGTTTCATGCCATGGTCAGTGCTGTGAATGCTGAGTACCAGGGCTGGAGCTTGGTCCTGACACTTGCTAGGCCAGCAGTTCTCAAACTCTGTGATCTCAGGACTCTATCTATCAATATTTATCATATCAGAAATTAAAATGGAGAAAAAAATTTAAACTTTTATTAATTTATTAAAAAAGAATGAACCCATGATATGTTTACCTAAATGACATATTTTAATGAAAAAAATTACTGTACTCTTCAAAAAATAAGCTGTGAGAAGAGAGTCAATTTTTATACTTAAGTTCTTATTATTTAGCACAACAGGAAGCAGCTGGGTTCTCATATCTGCTTCTGCATTCAGTTGGTTGTGATATCACAAGTCATATATACTTATGCAAGAATGAGAGTGAAAAGGGCAAATAATCGACTTCTTAGCATCATTCTGAAAATAGTTTTGCCATTGTGGACCCCTTAAAAGTTCCATACCCCACCTTAAAAATCTTCGTGTTCAGTGTGACGTTGGGCAGTCTCCTAACATAATGGGTCTCAAACTAGTTTCTCCATCTGTAAACTGGAGGCTGTTGATAGCACCAACCTCACAGGATCGTTGTGATTACTTAATGAGTCAGTATATGTATTTAATGAATCAGTCTATGTTAAAATAGTGCCTGGTGCATATGGTGTTCAGTACATATCAGCTAGTTTTCTTTTTGTTGTTGTGATTCTGTGTGGCAGCAAAAACTCTCGCAAGAAGTTGCAAAAACTCATTTAAACTTTATTCTCACTGATTTTCCTTCCTGTCCTCTCTTGCTCCAGTTGTGAAATGAGGCTTCAAATCTGAATGCCAGCTTACAAATGCTACTGTCAAATAATTGCAGGTTTAATCAGTTACTCATAGTTTAGCTTGTAGTAATTTTCCAGATTCTTTCTTTCTTCCTTGTACCTAAAATCATCTCTTCCCAGTGAGTAGAAGCTTGATGGTAGATGAGGTGGAGGAAGAAGAAGAGATCTGACGGTACCAGGTTCTGCCTGATGCTATAAGACTTCAATTTAATTGCTTTCCCCCTCTTATATTTTCCATACTGCAATCAGAAAATGAATTGAGATGAAAGTCAGAAGACGCCATCAGCTACTGCTTGAGGATTTGTGTCAGCTGGTGCTTTTTTTTTTTTTTTTTTTTTTTTTTTTGGGGGATGGCGGTAAGTGAAATTCTCAATCTTGGCTTCACAGTGGAATCACCTGGGAAATTTTTTCAATTACCGATGCTTGGATCATCCCACCTCCCAAGATACTGATTTAATTGGCCTGGATGTGGCATGGTCGCCAGGATTTTAAAAATCCTCCCAGTGCCCAAAGTCTCGCCAGGCTATGACTAAAAAATAAAGTCATGTGTTTCCTTTTTTACTGTAAAATATAACAAATCTACCAAAAAAGTACGTAATACATAAATGTCAGCTTAACAAATTGTAAAATGAACACTCACGTCACCACGATCCAGGGCAAGAACCAGAACGTTGCCAAACCACAGAAGCTCCCTTGCCTTTTCTCAGTCACACCTCATTTTCCAACTCTCTGGAGTTAATCATTGCCCTGATATTTTATAATCGCTTTGTTTTATAATTTTATCCTATGAGTATAAATCTCTAAACAACATAGAATAGATTGGCACATTTTTAAACTTTATTGAAATGGAATCATACGTTTTTGTCTGGCTTCTTTTGCTCAACATTGTATATATTTTTTGATTCATTTGTGGTTTTGGATATAGCTGTAGTTCCTTGCTTTTCATTATTCTGTAGAATTCTATGATATCAATATACTACAGTGTCTTTCTACATTCCACTCCTGATGGATGTTTCTGGTTTGGGACTGTTATAACCAGTTCTGGTATGAGCATTTTCATATGTCTCCTCGTACACGAAGGCAGACATTCTGAACATATATCTCTAGGAATAGATTTGTTGGACACCTTTGCTCATCCGAAGGAAGAGAGAGAGGCTGAGCAAACCGGAGTCCAGAAGATAGGAGTTGGTGTCTGGGACTCTGTTAACACTCTGCTCTGGGCTGGGACCCTGGAGGTTTGCACTGCTCTGAGCCACGTGCCCTGAGGATGTTGATGGTCTACAGGAGGCAACTGTGAAGTTCAGGATCCTCTCTTTTAATCGTTTCCTGAGACTAGAGGGATAAGGTTGGATGCCTGTCAAGGGTAGAGATCCTGTTGAAATACTTCCCTCTCTGGACTGGGACCCAAGGGCAGCCTCCTGGCAATAAGGTCACAGGCAGGACAGCTGGGTGGTGCAGAAAACATCAGGCCTTCATCCCAACCTCAGCAGCTGATAGAAGGAGATAAACACACTCTCTGGAGAAAGAAGACATCATCCTGCGCCTTGAAGTGGTTCTTAAATTCTTATCCTCTCCTTTATCTTGACAGGTATTCCGCACTAGTTAGTTCATTGAAGGTTTGATGAAGATACTTCTTTTCCTTAGCTTTTTTTGTTATCTTCAGTGGGGAGTTTGGTATGAATCAATTGTTACTGATGGCACATGCCCCTATCTTATATGCATACCATAAACCCAGGCTTGTTTCAGATACCTCTGCTAAAATATCCTGGGGTTTCCAGGGAGTGCTGACAAGCTTTTCTGGTCTCTTCTCATGGTTGCCTGATACTCCAGGCTATTGACCTGCCCTTCTGTAGGTTCTCTCTTGCCACACTGAGTCTAAGATCCTCTGGGTCACTGCTGCTGTCTGTACTACTTTGCTCCAAGCATAAACATAGGCTGTGGTATGCTAGAGCTGGCCCATATTGGTTCCTAGGAACTGATTGTTAAATTCTTAGGATTTATGTGAGCCAGTGGTTAAACACAGCTGTTATTAAAAATTAAATTATATAAACTTACGAGTTAAATAAATTATATGAAACACAAAGTTCATGAATACTCAAAACTCATCCCTTTTAAATTAGCTTTTACCGTATTTTGCTGATGATGCTCTTGAGGTTATTTCTATCTGTTGGATCTGTGTGGTGGAAATACTATGTACAATGGCGTGCTGTGGCACCTCGCTTCTCAACTCAGTGACATGACTGCTTGAACAGTCATGGGAAGATATTTACACCATGGAAATTGGTCAAGGCTACAAATCAGGGCTTTTTCTTTCTTTTGAAGAGCTAGTTGTTAAACACTTAGCACATCTCTGGACATAGGCCCCCCTTTCAAATCCTCACAGCAGAGTCAGAGTCAAAGAACAGAGTTTAGCAGGCCTCAAAGAATAACAACAGGGAATTACCGTTCAGAGAACTTAAAACCTGGTTACTAGAATGGTTATTCTGAGTCACAGGCATAGGCCTCTTGATGGTAGTTACTAATGTTGCCGCTTTACCTAAATCCTGTCTCAGCTGTTTATGTGTGGTTGAATTCAACTTTCCTGCCTTGTCGTGCAGCCTACCCTCAAAGAGAATGACATTGAGTAGGTCTTTCCTGGGTCGATTCCAGGCCTCAACTCTCTGAGATACACAGAGAGTAAAATAATTTCCTTCCTTCCCTCATCTACCCCACTCCTCTTTTCTGTTCTCTTTTTTTTTGCCCTAAGAATGAACTCTCCTTGAGATGACTGACAGTGGGAATGTCCATGCTCTTTACTTCTTACCATGGGGCTAACCTTGCTCAGAATACAATAATCACCATTTTTTCATAGTGTCTGGTTTATTCAGTATTGAATAAAACCACCTGTGGAGCTTCAACAGAACAGTCCAGATTGAGATTTGGCCTTTGAACACTGGCCTCCACTTCCCCTTTCCTTGAACAAATATCCATCTCAAGAATAAACAATAATGCTAAGACACAGAGTAGTCCAAATCCAGATTTAGCAATAAAGACACCAAAATATTTTGTCTTCAACATAATGTACATGTACAGGACATGATTTAAAGGATTGCCTTACCTGTATAACTATGTAGAACCTACCTTTAGTTTCTCTGTCTGGAACATTTGCATTTAAGATTCCTCATTGCTTTCAGAATTGCCCTAAGAAGAAAATGTGCTTCAGAATATATTCAAAATCTAGCACTTCTCCCTGCTGATCACCTGATCCAGCCCCCTTCGTCTTTCATCTGGACCACTGCAGTAGCCTCCTAATTGGTTTCCCAACTTCCACAATTGCCCCTCTTCAGTCCATTCTCAGCACAGCATCCAGAGTGCTCAGGTTAAAATACAAATCGGATCAGGATGTTTCTTTGCTCAAAATCCTCTAATGTCTTCTCATTTTACTTAGGGAACAAGCCATGGTTACCTCCATAGGATCCTCTTTATTTCTTTGACATCATTATACTCCCTGTAGGTCACTCTGCTCCAGCCAGATGGACTGTCGTGCTGTCCTCTGAACATACCAGATGCTTTCTTGCCTCAGGGATTTTTCATGCACTCTACTTGCAGTATGAAATTGTCCTGTCCCAGAAAGCTGCAAATTTCGATTCTTTATTTCCTTCAGATTTTTTTCTCAAATATTACTTCTTAGTGAGACCTTCTCCAATCACCTTATCACAATTACAGCCCTCCTATATTTCCTATCCTCTTTTCCACCCTAGTACTGATTACCATCTCACTCATTCACTCACCAACCACACCATTACAAGGCATATTTCATATGGAATTTTTATCTGATTGTATCATGTTCAAATACCATTGCCTAGAACCTGGTACCTGGCACATAGTGGTTTCTTAATAAATATTGAATGAATGAATGAATGTATGACAGAGTGGTAGAACAGACATTGGTTAGGATCTGGAGACCTAGGTTTTAATTTTTGCCTTTGCCTGTGATAAGCTCTGTAACACTCATTACATTCTGTTTCTATATCTCTAGGTACTTATTAATACAATGGGGATATAATGACTGTTTCACATGCCTCATTGACTTTTAGTGAGGCTCATGCAGGGAAGTGTTCTCTATAGGTGTGAGGGGATATTTTTATTGTCTTACTTATTTATACCCACTGTAGTGAGCAGCTAGTTCCAGGTCCACCTTGCCTTAAACCACTCCCAAGAAAAAGCTCTCCATTTGAACAGAGGGTGGGGCTGACAGGTTCATTTCCGTATCTCCCTCTGAAGATGTTAGCGGATCCTTGCTTATTGCTTAGATCAGGTAATTGGACTTATTATAAGCCATTAAAAACCTAAAGAATGAAATAAGCCACCACAGGGGCCAGGGCCTTGTGTGTGTCCAGCATTGTTTTATGTGTTCTGCATGTATGATACCCTTTCATCCACCTCCACTGCAACTCTGCAAGTGAGAGTATGGCTTCATTTTAGAGATGAAGAAATTGAAGTTTAGAAAGATCTAGTACCCCACTAAAGCAGTGGAGCTGATAAAAGACAGAGCCTGGGGAGAACTCATGTCTGTCTGACTCTTAACACCAAACTCCCGTCCAACTCAGGAAATTGAGATAGTCAGTCCAAGAGCCTAAAAGTGAATATTCTCACGCCTATGGAAGATGTTTCTCACTGACGTGTTCATTTCTTTTCAGACTGTCTATGACCAGTGGTTCATTACCCTTTTTAACATTGTCTACACATCACTGCCTGTTTTAGCCATGGGGATTTTTGACCAGGTATGTGTTTTTCTCTGCCTTTATAACGTATTTTGCTCTGTGGATGCCTTTTAGTTGCTTTTAGCTTCTAAGTAGAAGACACGAATCATAGAAAGAGTCCTAGGAATGCAGTTGTTTTAATATGTATTGCATGGCTCAAAAACCCTTCCAGATCTCCCACCTCCACCAAAAGATCCTCTGATCAGAGCTTGATTACTATCCTCTTAAAGATTCACACCCTACATTATTTCTCTAAAGGCTCTGAGACATCCTGCAAAAAACAGTCTCTTTAATTTCATTGTAGCCCAGCATTTCCCAAACTCATAGAACTGCACGTTTACTTATTTATTTTTCATGTAGAACTGATCAATATGCCTCAGAACTAGTACCTGTGGTTCACACACCAGGGAATACTGTATTAGCCTCTGAAAGTGCAGAGAACCGTGCAGTGATACATAGAAAATCATGGAGCTGGGTTGGAGTGCAGAGAGCTAGCATCTGTGGTGACACTGTCCAGCACAGCCCAGAACAGGAACTCCAGGCCAGAGGAACACCCTGCCAATGGGAGAGGAAGACACGGAGCCCCACAGCCATGAAGAGAGAAAGTGAGCAGTTTTCTTTGGTTTAGCTCCACGTGCTTGAGGGGAGAGAAGGGAGGGAATCATTTATAAAATGGTAGATCCTTGGCACACTCAGACCCTTGGAGGGTACTTCCTGGATAGGGACAAAGTCTGGCTGCCTATGGGGAAGTGAAAGGCTAGCCAGAGGAGCTTTCATGGCACAGAGTGTATTGTTTAAAAAAAATTTTTGAGGTATTTTTAAAGAGACCAGATTTTCTCCAGGCTGTTGTTAGATCCATTTGCTAGGCCTCATTTTCTGGCCCAGAGCCATCTATTGCAAAATATAAATCTTCGCATTATGAGCTCACTCTACTCTCCCATTCTGAGGCTTTGTAGTCAGTTGTAAGCCTCACTTCTTGTATGTAAAAAGGGCAGTTTGTGAACAACATATTTGTGAAATTCTACAAAAAGTAATGAACTCTTGAAGACCTTAGATGTAAGGGATTAAGCTCATTCATTTCCAGGTGCCCATGTTTGCAAGTGTTCCTTTCCTTGGTACTTTGTAGCTGCCCAGAATGTGGAGTAAAATATTAAATATAAATCAATTTCTGGGAAAAGATGGTTATTGTGCAATTTGAAAAAATATATAATAAGGGGAGAATTCAAGATGTTGTTATAGGAAGATCCCGAACTCACCTCTTGCCATGGGCACAGTGGGTCTACAGCTACAGGAGGAAAAATTTTCTCTTAAAAAACCCTAAAGGCTGGCTGAAGAAAACCACATGGAAGCCAGTTGGAGAGGCTGGCACACAATGTCACCATAAACCTCACCCCCGCCCTCAGCATGACAGTCCTCAACAGGGAGAAAACTCAAAACCTGAAGCTTCTGCCTTAGGAGTGAAGGGTGTGCACCCCACATTGGGCACCTTAACATTTCAGACCTGCACCTGCACCTGAGAGATGAACCTCCTAAAACCAATGAGGCTCATGTCCCAAGACCCACAAGACTGAAGCCATCTAAGAAATGGCTCTGAATGGGCCCGTGTGCTCAAACCCACTTGCTCCTTGGGCCCAGCTCAGAGGCAGCAGATCATGCCCAGTGATGGAGGCTCACCAGCTTATATTAAATCATCAGCCTGGGGGAAGGCATCTTATTTAACACACACATCTAGGAGCCCGCTGGAACACACTCCAGGGACAGAGACTGGTGGGTGCCATCCTTGTACTCTCCCTTTGCCATACTCCAGAGCACCAGTATCTCCTGAAAGGGAGCTGTTACATGTGTCTGGTGCCCCTATTTTTGTGGCTGCTGTCCAGGGGACACCTCTTGACTGCCTGGCTCTGGAGGCCAGGGGAACTTGCATTCCTGGTCCCATGGGACTATAGTAATCGGTGTTACCCAGAAAGGAGCTCATATTCCTATCTGGTGTCCTGATTTTTACGGCTGCTGCCAGGGAACACTTCTACACCATCTGGCTCTGGTGGCCAGTGGGGCTTACACTCGTGGGTCTCACAGGATTGTAACCAGAGGAGAGAGAGTTCTTAAATATCTACCACCCCTCCCAGGGCAGAGCAAGAGGCAACAGACTCAGGAGCTCAGTCTTTCTGTGAAGGAGGCCTATTAGCTAATCATTATAGCTGAGGCCTGAGGGGTAACCATCTAATAAACGTGCATCTAGGGGCTGACTGTCATCGTTTCCAGAGACCTCAGAGGGCAGGCAGTATCTTCATGCTCTCCCTGTGCCACCTTATAGAGCTCTAGTGTCTCCTGGAGAGGAGCTTCACATGTGGCTGGCGCCCTGGTTCTTGTAGCTGCTGCCCAGGGGACACCACTTGATCACCTGGCTCTTGTGACTGGGGGCTTGCGTTCCTGGGTCCCATGAAACAGTAGCAAATGAAGAGTTGGTTCTTGGCAGGCTACCCCCAGGGCACTGCACAGACAGCAGACTGAAACCCACTCTCAGTCTTTCTGGAAAAAGGAACTCTTTGTTTGTCCTGGAGCTTCAGCCTGAGGGGCAGGCTTCAGGTTTGGCACACTTCTGGGGGTTGAGGAAGCTGATCTCAAGGAATGTAAGCTGTGGCTGCCATCTTGGTCTGCTCCCTCTGCCTTGCTCCAGCTTTCTGCCATCTCCCAGAAAAGAGCTTATGCATTAATATGGAGCCCTGACTTTTGTGACTGTGGCACAGGGAACCTCCTAGATTGCCTGGTTCTCGTGGCCAGCGAGGCTCATTCTTGCAGTCCCACAGGTATATATTTGCATGGTTTTAAAAACTGCTGCTTGAGGGTCTAGATTCCCATCAGCCTGAATCTAGGTGCTATAATCTGACCCTGACACTGACATGTCTTGGCACGTTCTTAACTACTGAGAACTGTTAAAAGTATAATAGGCTCTTTGAACAAGCATGAAGGTTTGAGAGACAACAAAGAGCTGGGGCGGGGTTGAACAATAAGGTTTATCTCCTACATGAGGCCACTCTTGGAGACAGGGAGAAGTGTTTGTTTTGTCAGCTGTATGAAAACAAACACAAGAGAGTCAAACAAAATGAAGAAACAGAGAAAAGCAATGATCTTAGAGAGAAGATCTTAGAGAGAAGAATGCATGAACACAATTACTTCAACAAAAAGATGAAAAATATAAGAAAATACCAAATAGAAGTCATAGAGCTGAAGAATACCAGAGCTGAACTGATTAATACACTACAGGGATTCAACTACAGACTAGATGAAACATTAGGAAGGATCAGTCAACTTGAAGACAGGAACTTACCCAGTCAGAGCAGCAAAAAGAAAAAAGGATGAAAATAAGTGAAGATAGCTTAAGGAACTTACAGGACAACATCAAACAGACCAACATTCACATTATATGGGTCTCAGAAGGGGAAGAGAGAGAGAAAGGAGCAGAAATTGTATTTGTAGAAATAATGACTGAAAACTTCCCCAACCTGGGAAGGAAACAGACATCCAGACCCAGGAAGCTCAGAGAGTTCCAAATAAGATGAACCCAAAGAGACCCACAGAAAAACACTTTGTAATCAAACCGTCAAAAGTTAAAGACAAAGAAATAATATTAAAAGCAGCAAAAGAAAAACAACTTATTATATACAAGGCAACCCCCATAAGACTATCAGCAGATTTTTTTCAGCAGAAACTTTGCAGGCCAAAAGGGAGTGGCATGATATATTCAAAGTTGAAAGGTAGAACTTTCACCAAGAATATTCTACCTGGCAAGATTATCATTCAGAATTGAAGGAGAGAGAAAGAGTTTTTCAGACAAGCAAAAGATAGAGGAATTCATCACTACTAAGCCAGCTTTATGAGAAATGTTAAAGGGGCTTCTTTAATTTGAAAAGAAAGGTGCTAATCAGTAACAAGAAAACATGTGAAGGAATAAATCTCAGTCAAAAGGTTTGAACAACACAGTTTTGAACTGTGTGGGTACACAATCCACAGTTGGGTGAATCCACGGATGTGAAACCATGAATATGGAGGGCAGACCATAAAGTTATATTCAGATTTTCGACTGTGTGAGCATTGTTGCCCTTAACCCTGTGTTGTTCAAGGGTCAACTGTATATAGTAAAGGTAGTGGTTTAATCACTTATAAAGCTAGTATGAATATTAAAAGACAAAAGTAGTAAAGATAACTATGATTGCAATAGTTAAGTAATAGATAAAAAGATGTAAAATGTGATATCAAAAACATAAAATGTGGGGGGAGAGTAAAAATGTTAAGCTTTAGAATGGAATCAAACTTAGGTAGTTATCAACTTAAATAGACTATTATAGATATGGTATTATTTATAAGCCTTGTATTACCACAAAGCAAAAACCTATAGTAAATACACAAAATATAAAGAAATATAAGCATATCACTAAAGAAAGTCATCAAACCACAAAGGAAGAGAGCAAGAGAAGAAGAAAGGAACAGAAAGGAATTACAAAAATAGCCAGAAAACAACGAACAAAATGGCAATAAGTATCTACCTATCAATAATTACTTTAAATGTAAATGAACGAAATTCTTTAATCAAAACAAATAGAGTGGTTGAATGGATTAAAATAAAACAAAACAAAACCCAAGACCCATCTATATGCAGCCTCCAAGAGACTCACTTTAGATGCAGACACACAGAAACTGAAAGTGAGGGGCTGGAAAAAGATATTCCATGCAAATGGAAACCAAAAGAAAGCTGGAGTGGCTATACTTATATAAGACTAAATAGACTTTAAAACAAAGGCTAATAAGAGACAAAGATGGGCATTATATAATGATAAAGGAATCAATCCAATAATAGAATATAACATTTGTAAATATTTACGCACTCAACATAGGAGCACCTAAATATACAAAATAAATGTTAACAGACATAAAGTGAGAAATAGACAGCAGTACAATAATAGAAGGGACTTTAATACCTCACTTAGATCAATGGATAGATCATTCAGGCAGAAAATCAATATAGAAACTTTGGCCTTAAATGACATGTTATACCAGATACACCCAATGTATATATATAGAATATTCCCTCCAAAAGCAACAAAATGCAAATTCTTCTCAAGTGCACATGGAACATTTATTTTAAAGGACAGATCATATGTTAAGCCACAAAAAAGTTTTAATAAATTTAAGAGATTGAAATCATATCAAGCATCTTTCTAACCACAGTGGTATAAAACTAGAAATTAATTACATGAAGAAAACTGGAAAATTCACATATATGTAGGGATTAAGTGACATGCTACTGAACACCAGTGGGTCAAAGAAGAAATCAAAAAGGAAATTTAAAAAAACCTTGAGACAAATTAAAATGGAAATATAACATACCAAAATTTGTGGGATACAGTAAAAGCAGTTTTAAGAGGGAAGTTCATAGTAATAAATGCCTACCTCAAGAAACAAGAAACATCTCAGATAAACAACCTACCTTTATACCTCAAGGAACTAGAAAAAGAAGAACAAACAAAGCCCAAAGTTAGTAGAAGGAAGGAAATAACAAAGATTAGAGTAGAAATTAATAGAGACTAAGAAAACAATAGAGAAGATCAATGAAACTAAGAGCTGGTTCCTTGAAAAGATAAACAAAATTGACAAACCTCTAAGTAGACTCACCAAGAAAAGGAGAGGACTCAAATAAATAAAATCAGAAATAAAAGAGGAGATATTACAACTGACCACAGAAATACAAGGATCATAAGAGACTAATATGAACAGTTATACACCAACAAATTGGACAACTTAAAGAAATGGATGAATTCCTAGAAACATACATCCTACCAAGACTGAACTATGATTAAGTATAAAATCTGAACAGAATGGAAAGCAGTATGGAGGTTCCTCAAAAAATTAAAAATAAAACTACCAAGTGATCCAGGAATTCCACTTCTGGGTACTTATCCGAAGAAAGTGAAAACACTAATTTGAAAAGGTATATGCTCTCCTATGTTCATTGCAGCATTATTTATAATAAATAAGATATGGAAACAACCTAAGGGCTAAGAGATATAGAGAAAAAATATACAGTTGGTCCTTGAAACAAGAGAAGGGTTAGGGGTCCCCCTCACCTTGGCCCCCCTCCCCATGCAGTCAAAAATCCTCCTGTAGTTATACAGTTGGCCCTCCACATCCACGGTTCTGCATCTGCAGTTTCAACCAACAGTGGATCACGTAGTACATATTTTTTTTTTTTTTATAAATTTATTTATTCATTTATTTATTTTTGGCTGTGTTGGGTCTTCGTTTCTGTGTGAGGGCTTTCTCTAGTTGTGGCAAGCGGGGGCCACTCTTCATCGCGGTGCGCGGGCCTCTCACTGTCGCGGCCTCTCTTGCTGCGGAGCACAGGCTCCAGACGCGCAGAGCTCAGTATTTGTAGCTCACGGGCCCAGCTGCTCCGTGGCACGTGGGATCTTCCCAGACCAGGGCGTGAACCCGTGTCCCCTGCCTTGGCAGGCAGACTCTCAACCACTGCGCCACCAGGGAAGCCCACGTAGTACATATTTATTGAAAAATTCTGTGTGGAAGTGAACCTGCTCACTTCAAACCCATGTTGTTCAAGGGTCAACTGTGTGTATAATAAGGCCCCTTATTGCCATCAAGTTGAGTGCATACCCCTATCCTGTCCTGCTTTGTCAACTCTGGCGCTTAAACTGATCTCCAGATCATGGGATGCTATGCTGGAAGGCCTCAGTGACCGTCTGTGGGTCTGCTCATTTTATAAGGAGGAAACCAAAACTCAGAAGTTCAGGTTACTTTCCTCAAGTCACATGGCCAATATGTGACAGAACTCAACCTAGCAATAGGCCACTTGACTCTGAGATTGCAACACTATTACTGTTGTTACTATTACTATCATCATTCTTTTGGTATTCTTTATAGAAGCATCTGTTTTTTAATTACAAGAACTGTGGTAAGAGCTCTGCTGAATATGTACCCATTTCATCATGACAGTGATCCTGTGAGGGAGATGCTGTCGTTTATACTCCTGGAGATGAGGAAACTGAGGCTCACACAGCTGAAGTGACAGGTCCAAGACTACACCCCTGCTAAGCAGCAGAGCTGGGGTTTGAATCAGGGTTGTCTGGCTTCAAAGCCTGTGTATATAACCTTATCAGTCACTGGACTGGGGAAAGAAGCACCCACTAGCATCTCAAAACTGGACTTCTCAAAGAGACTACATCAATGTTCTTCATGGGACTCCATTTGGCAAGGCCTTGGGTCATCCCACAAGCAGGAAGGGGAACTTGGTCTGCTCCCAGAGTTCATGCCTGTTGTTGCTCCCTCTTTGCCTGCTTCACCTTACCCGTGACCCTGTGATGTTGCCAGTGGTCAGTCCTTGCCATACTTTTTGGCTGGGGTGTTCGGCTGGGGTGCTCACAGTGTGGTCATCAGCATTGCTTTGGAGCTTGTTGGAAATGCAGTCTCAGGCCCCACCCCAAACCTACTGAATTATAATCTGTACCCCAGGTTATTAGTGTGTACATGAAGTTTGAGAAGCACAGCTTTAGTTTCTCCCAGGACTCTGTTGGGCCCAGATGTGACGCCTTCTCATTCCGTCTAAATTCTTTGTCCTGAACACCTGGTAACTGCCCGTGGAATCCTCCCTGGGTAGAACACTCACCTCTTCAGGCTCAGCTCCCTTCCACCTGGAGTCCCACATTCAGTTCCCCCTTTCCCAGTTCCCTTTCTACTGCTCACGCTTCCCCCAAAGTTGGGAACTCTGGTTGGCCAATTCTGACTCTGCAGCTCTCTGCTGACATCCCCTGGTCACTACCACTCACTGCGTTGGCAATTAACCCCTGGGGCCCACTGGCTGCACGGGATGTACTAGAATTCTGGGAGCATGAATGCAGCTGCAGGAGAGTACAGGAAAGAAACTTCAATTTGAAGCCAAATATCTGCGTGCACTCAAGTTCTGGTTCTGCCATAAGAGCTGTGTGGCCTCTCATGAATCTCTCTTGGAGACTCAATTTCCCTATATAAAATAGGGATCATTTTATTATCCTTTGGGTTACTGTGGGAATGAAAACAAAATAATGAGTAGTGTGTATTAGGGCGTGCTTAGATATGCGTGTGCTGTTTCTGGAGATAGGAAATTCAGGGTATCTCTAAATTCTCAAACCTCTTCCACTGAAGTAACTCTCTATTGACAGGATGTTAATGACCAGAATAGCATGGATTGTCCCCAGCTCTACAAACCTGGACAGCTGAATCTACTTTTTAACAAGCATAAATTTTTCATCTGCGTGGCACATGGAATCTACACCTCATTAGCCCTTTTCTTCATCCCATATGGGGCCTTTTACAACGTGGCTGGAGAAGATGGACAGCACATTGCAGACTACCAGTCTTTTGCAGTGACCATGGCCACGTCTTTGGTCATTGTGGTCAGTGTGCAGGTAACCTACTGGTGAAAATATCTTAACTTGATGTCCTTACACCTTTTAAAAT
Organism: Neophocaena asiaeorientalis asiaeorientalis; assembly: GCF_003031525.2. Lineage (NCBI taxonomy): Eukaryota > Metazoa > Chordata > Mammalia > Artiodactyla > Phocoenidae > Neophocaena > Neophocaena asiaeorientalis. Next base: position 808,085 of record NW_020174994.1, read on the forward strand.
TCTGTTTCATTTGTTGACAGTAATTTTAAAGGAATACTGGGGTTTTCTTTTTAACTACACATTTTGAGATAAAAGCAGGAAGTTTTAACATAAATTTCCAGATGTAGGAGATTAGCATTGGATGTCTATAACCTCCATGTTAGTGGAAACCTCACAATGAATCAATCACTTCTTGGGACTGCGTGTTGTATGTGAAGAGAAATGATTATACTACTACTTCCTCCTTGTGCTGTCTTCTTGGAAGAAAATTTTTCCAATGATAACAGAAACTTTCCCATGACTTCTATAAGACTTAGTAACTTCCAGGTTTCAAAGTGAGATATAACGTTTACTTGGCAGTACATTTCTGTGGAATTATCAAGAAGTTCAATGCTATGTATGTGGCACATCTGAATCTCAAATTCATAGAAGTTTTCCTGGTAGGAATGATTTTTTAAAAATTCATTTTATTGAAGCATAGTTGATTTACAATGTTGTGTTTCTGGTATACAGCAAAGTGATTCTGTTATACATAAATATATTCTTTTTCATACTTTTTTTTAGCATCTTTATTGGAGTATAATTGCCTTACAATGGTGTGTTAGTTTCTGCTTTATAACAAAGTGAATCAGTTATACACATACATATCATATTCTTTTCCATTATGGTTTATCACAGGATATTGAATGTAGTTTCCTGTGCTATACAGTAGGACCTTGTTCTTTATTCATTCTGTATATAATACAGTAAGTCCCCTACATACAAACGAGTTCTGTTCCAAGAGTGCGTTCGGTTCGTAAGTCCAATTTGTTCCTAAGTCCAACAAAGTTAGCCTAGATACCCAACTAACACAATCGGCTATATAGTACTGTACTGTATTAGGTTTATAATACTTTTCACACAAATAATACATAAAAAACAAACACAAAAATAAGGAAAACATTTTAAATCTTATAATACGGTACCTTGAAAAGTACAGTAGTACAGTACAACAGCTGGCATCCAGGGGCTGGCATCGAGTGAACAGGCGAGAAGAGTTACTGACTCGAGGAGGGAGAGGAGGTGGGAGATGGTAGAGCTGAAGGATCGTCAGCAATAGGAGACAGAGGACAAGCTGCAATTTCACTCATGCCTGACGTTGATGGCACAGGTTCTGGTTGCTTGCTGGATTCAATCTATCTACCCTCTTGAAAAAACGATCCAGTGATGTCTGGGTAGTAGCTCTTTTTTTCTAGTCATAGATGACATGGTAGCACTGGATTGCATTCTGAATGGCCGCTGCAACCTTCACGTACCATTCTACATTTGGGTCCTGTGCCTCAAAAACTAACAGTGCCTCCTCAAATAAAAAACAACCCCTTGCCATTTCCTGCATCGTGAATCTCTTCGGTTCTTCAGTTACTTCTTCTCCCTCTTGTCTCTCTTCATCCTTTCTCTGGGCCTCCAATTCCATCAGGTCTTCATTAGTCAGCTCCTCGTGTTGCACAGCAAGGAGTTCAGTGAAGTCGTCCTCTTGCAGATCTAGCTTGAAATAAAGATACTGTACTACTGTACTCTATACAGTACCACACAGTAAAGTACACAAAAGCACAACCACTTGTAGAGGATGCACGCACGTGACAATGTACGCCAGACACGTGAACTAACTTATGTGATTGGACTTGTGAACGCATGTTTGCATCTTTGAAAGTTCGCAACTTGAAGGTTCGTATGTAGGGGACTTACTGTCGTTTGCATCTGCTAATCCCAAACTCCTAATCCATCCCTCTCCCAACCCCCCTCCTCCTTGGCAACCACAAGTCTGATCTCTATATCTGTGAGTCTGTTTTGTAAATAAGTTTATTTGTGTCATATTTTAGATTTGACATATAGTGATAGCATATGGTATTTGTCTTTCTCTTTCTGACTTACTTCACTTAGTATGATCATCTCTAGGTCCATCCATGTTGCTAGAAATGGCATTATTTCATTCTTTTTAATGACTGAGTAGTATTTCACTGTGGGGGTGTATACACACACACACACACAAACACACACACACACACACACACACATCTTCTTTATTCGTTCATCTGTCAATGGATACTTGGTGTTGATGGACACTTGCTTCCATGACCTGGCTATTGTAAACAGTGCTGCTATTAACACTGGGGTACCTGTATCTTTTCAAATTACAGTTTTGTCCAGATACATGCCCAGGAGTGGGATTGCTGGATTATAATGACAACTTTAGTTTTAATTTTTTGAGGAACCTCCATAATGTTTTTCATAGTGGCTGCACCAATTTACATTCCCATCTGGTAAGAATGATTCTTGATGATCCATTGATCTTCATCAGGCATCTTGAGTTTGTTTCTATTTCCTCTTTTATGCAAATGGTGGACAATACCATTAGGTATTGAGTTAGAATTTACAAAAGCTTTCCAATCCATTAACATCTGTACCTCTGGGTGGATACGTTAAGCCATGTGACCTCTGTTTTTTGTCTTTTTTTGTGTGTGGTTTTTTTTGGGGGGTGTTTTTTTGAAGGGGAAAGTATAAATCAAGGGCTTAATTTTTATGGAGTTTGAATTGCCTGTGGTGAGTCCTTTTTCTATCCTATAAACAATGTCTTTTACAAATCTTAGCCTCTTATATCCAGTGAAAGATCTTGTTAAACCCCAGACTTTCTCTTCATGACTCAATAAATATTTAATAGATTGAATGAATCAGATGTAAATATACTGCTCTTAAAAGGCATCTCTGCCATGCCTTGGTCCATCTAAGTGAGTATCATTAAGTTCAAACCAAAGCCATCTAACCCTTGACATCTTGGAAGTCCAAAATTCAGTCAGACAGGTAGCATCCAAAATCAGAACCATATTTCTCCACTCAAAGAGGAGTTCTGTTTGTCTGTTTCACAACTAAGTAAAGCATATGGGTGCTTTGTGAACTCTCCACGCCTAGTTCCCCTGTGTTCAATTCTGTAGCAGAGGAGGAGATAATGGAGTGACTTGGAAGCCTCTGACACAGCTAAGGCATCCATCATGAAATCACGGCTTCAGTCAGACACTGCTGTCCTTAACACACAGAATAAGTTTCAGGAATTTTGTGAATAATAAGCTCATTTTGAGAGCGGCATTAACATCCTTTCCTCTCTGTCTAAGCTTGAGTAATTTCTGCAGAAGGGGTACATAGATGTTATACTTTTGAGTTCAAATCTTTCTTTATCTTTACTAAATGATATATTGGATGGGCATAAGATTCTTAAATCAGAGCATTTTTCTTCAGGAACTTTGTAAATGATTTTCCACTACATCCATTTCAGTGTAGCAGTTTGATATTAAGTTGATTCTCTTTCCTTTGTAAATAATATCTTCTGTGTGTAGAAGCTTATGTTCTTTATCCTTCGACTTCACAGATGTCACCAGAACATAACTTCTTTCACTGATTTTCCTAGAATTTACAGTACCCTCCCAATCTGAAAATCTTTGCTGTTTATTATCCCAGAGCAGTTTTCTCTGTCATTTCTTTGATTGCTACTTCTCTCTTTCTTCCTTTTCCTCTTTCTACGATGCCATTATTTCTTATATTGGTCCCCTGGATCTGACGTCTGTGGATTTGCCTTCCATGTCTCATATCTTTTTGCACCTGGTTCCCATTTCTTCAAGTTTTTGCCCTGTTATGAAATATTGTTTCCAGTCGTTTTTCCCAGAATATTAATTCAGTTCTCATCAGTGACTATTATTGTTTGGTTTCTCTACTGAATTTTTAAATTCAGAAATAATGCTTTTATGTCTTCCAGAATTTTTTTCTGTGATCTAACTGCATCTCCTTAAGAGTTCTTATTACTTTTTTTGTTTTTGTTATAGTGCTTGTCTGTCTTTCCCATTAGTTCTGCCTCAACAGGAGCCACCTGTTCTTGTTTTTTTTTCAATTGCATCCTCTTAAATTGGTTGTGATTTTTCTTGGCCTACTCATACCCACACAGGTCAGGCTACTGGTGTCTCTTAATGGTGATGAACTGACAGGTGGTGAAAGGTACAGCTGCAGATTTTGGTCTAATGTCTCAACAAATGAACTGGAAAGCCAGCATCTCTTTGCTGAGGCATGGAAAGCAGGGCTTTCTGTTCTTAGGCCTCTTGAGGATAGTAAAGGCTGTCCCTTTAGCACCCCTGCAGTTTCATCATGGCTGCCAGCATTCTTTTTTGTTTGTTTGTTTCTGCTTTTTAACAAAGTGAATCAGTTATACATATACATATGTTCCCAAGCATTTTTTTTATGGGGCATCATTTTAAAGGCCGGTAAACGTCATGTGGGAAGGGGAAGTATGTCTCCATGTGCAGAGAGGAATCTGTTTACTATGTAGGTAGAGCCCCCTCAGGCAGGCAGTAAATCTGGCCTTGCATCAGACTGTGCTAGAAATGCAAACCTTCACTTGGACCATTTGGTGCCTCTGATATGCAAATAAGGATGCTAGAACCTACTTTTTTTTCTCTGAGAACTCAAGTGTTCATATTCACCAGTGGCTGTCTTGGTTTCCCCATAACAGGTTACCGTTTTGCAGCTCTACTGCCATAATAATTTATTGGAAGGGAGAAGGGCTTGTGAGCATGTTCCCAGATCACCATGAACCCCAGCTTCTGAATTTTATGCCTTAAGTGGATTAAGGATTTTTCTTTGTTATTATTTGAATAACTTAAGAGAAATGATAACCAAAATGAATTAGAATATTGATGTAAAGATTATACCTGTATCAAAATGGTCATATGAAAATCTATGTACAGATTTTTTTTTTAGTTTTTTTAAAATTTATTAATTTATTTATTTTGGGGGCTGCATTGGGTCTTCATTGCTGCGCGTGGGCTTTCTCTAGTTGCGGTGAGAGGGGGCTACTCTTCCTTGCAGTGCACGGGCTTCTCATTGTGGTGGCTTCTCTTATGGTGGAGCACGGGCTCTAGGTGCACGGGCTTCAGCAGTTGTGGCTCATGGGCTCAGTAGTTATGGCTCACGGGCTGTAGAGCGCAGGCTCAGTAGTTGTGGCGCACAGGCTTAGTTGCTCCGCGGCATGTGGGATCTTCCCAGCCCAGGGCTCGAACCCGTGTCCCCTGCATTGGCAGGTGGATTCTTAACCACTGTGCTACCAGGGAAGCCCTATGTACAGATTTTTAAATGTTGCACTTGCTGGCGATGAAAAATAGTTTTCCAATAGAAAAATTGTGAGGGCAATTTGGAAAGTAGCTTTGAAATTAGAAACCATTCTGCTTTCTTATTTCTCACTTAAAAGAAGTTTAACATTTTATTTCCTGATTTTTGATTCAACGTTGCTAGATATAATGGCTTGCAGATATATGTCCTAAAGTCAGTTGTCTACCAGGAATGGCACATTAGTCCCCTGTGTTGTGCAGAAAGTGGTAAGGCCTATGGTTGGCTGGAAACTAGACATGTGCCACTGTCTTCTCACAGAACAGTTCTGAGGAAACATTACTTAGTAAAATGATGCTCTTTTAATCCTCAACAGTCTCCCCTTTGTGTTTGACTTTACAGATAGCCTTGGATACCAGTTACTGGACTATCATTAATCATGTCTTCGTCTGGGGCAGCATTGCCACTTATTTCTCCATTTTACTTACCATGCACAGTAATGGCCTCTTTGGCATCTTCCCAAGGCAGTTTCCATTTGTTGGTAAGTGAGTCCCACTATTTGCCGGGGCCTAGTGTCAAGTTGTCGTTTATTTGTCTTTGTAATTTATTTTCTTTGGTGAGATTAGGGATGACCAATAATTCTGTCTCTAGGAATTGATTGAGCCAGACATCTGAGGGCTTACAGGCTTGAAGTGAGCTCCAAAAGATTAGGTTTTGCTGTCCCTACTAGATGCAGAATCACTGAGATAGCTGCTTACAGGTTCCTAACAGCCCAGATGCAGTAGACTGTCCCTTTCCAAATAACAGGCATAGCACATATAGATCAGGGATACCTGAAAACCTGTGAAGTTCATGTATGATAGAGGGAAGAGAAAGAAATGCCAGGCTTTCCCTTTTATGCCACATTATCACCGACATTTCTGCCTAAGTTTACCTGTGGAACTTATTTGCAATTAGAAAAGAAATAATGTATAATTTAGAGCCTTTTAAAAATTGCTGGACATAGTCCATGAGTGGCACCAAGAATAGTCTCTGTAGTTAGACGGCCAGTGTTCAAGTGTCATCTCTGCCACTTATAAGCTGTGTGACCTTAGGCAAGTTTCTTTTCCTTTTCATGCCTTAATGTCTTCAGTTCTAAACTTGGGGATGTTAATAGTTCCTACTTTTATAGCAAATTGGTGAGGGTTAAATGATATAATGCATATGAAATGCTTAGCATGTAGCCTGGTACATAATACTTTTTTAGTAAATGTTAGCCTTGATGATGATGAAGATGGTGATTAAAGCAAATGTGGCTTGATTACTGGTTGGGGACATCGAACAGCAGATGGGTAGCAAAAGACTTCCTAAAATCCCTTAAACCCCTGAGATTGTATGATTCTACAAAGAGTATATGTCTGGTCTATCTTTGGAGTATACTATCATTGCACTCCACATTTCAAAATGATTCCCAGCAAGGGCCACTGAGCTTTACACAGTGGGGCTATTAATAGACTTTTAAAGAAGTTTTGAAATCTCTAGTGTGTGTGAAATAAGTTGGTAACAGTGATGTTTTTGAGTTCATCCCAGCAAACTGTGGAAAAGAGAGATACATAGTGACAAGCTACTTGAGCTCGATTAGGCAAGACAGATTTGCATCCACTAGTTGGGAAATCCAGTCTAGAAAAATAATTCTTAGAAGACTGATTCATGTAGAAAGCAAAATAAGAGTGATTATAGGGTTATACATTTATAACCCTATAAGGTTATACATTATAGGGTTATACATTTCCAGAGCGATTATAGGGTTATACATTTCCAAATTGCAATTCTATTTAAATGCATGTATATGCTTAGGAGTGTTGTATTCAAGTTTTGCCTTCCTCTGTGTGTACATGGAAATCTTTAAATTGTACCTCTCTTACTTAACATGTAATGTTAATCCTTTATTTATCAAAAGATTCCAACCATGTATAAACATGATGGTTGTGAATAAGAATAAACACATTAGGAAAAAGAGAGCCATTTAAACTACTTTTAAGTTTTTTCTTTTCTTTTTGGTTGCCAAAGCTGAAAGTTCAGTGCATTAACCAGAAGACTTCCAGTCCTAAGACAGCATTCGAACATGCATAATGCGACTGGAATGCCTCAACTGGGGAAAGTAGTTTGTGTGGGGACCACTGTCTAAGCACATGCCATTCCAGGAATTAATTACTGGGTTCCAATGAGACTTTTCAAAACTTAAATCAACATTGAGGTTTAAGAAAATTTTTTTTTCCTTAGTAGCCAGCAGCAAGCAGGAGTGTGGTTTTAAAGTGATGCTTGTTTTTCCAGCCATGCCTGGGGGTACTGAGCGTCAGGGAGTCCAAAAAGACATTTAATTTACTGAGTCAAGTTTGTTTCTGCCCAGGCAAATGGAATCAAGTGCTCTTTGGTAGGCAGAGTCTATCCTAAGAGAGAAAATGCAGACATTCCAATAAGGAGCCAAGCATCACACCCAAAGCCCATTACAATTGTGTTAACTATAGCATTGGGAGGGGGAACCTGGATAATTAATTGGAGGTATCATATGCCTAGAAAACCAACAGGAACAACAGTTCATAAGTAGGGTTGACATCTTCCGTATAGTTTGTCTGCCTGCCTTACTGACCCTTATTGCTTTGTTTAAACGAACATCCCAGTATACGAGGTGTGAGTATAAAATAAGAAAACTGGCTCCAGGCTTGGAAATGAGTTTCACTACTCCATTGAACTAGAGTATTGAATGGCTGAATCAGTGGTTTTCCAGTGTGGAGAATGCTCTTCTCACAAACCCAAGAGCATCTTTGATCTCCTTGGAACCTTGAGTACTTCATAACCGAGTGAAGTTATGAGATAGAGAGATTGGTAAGTCCCTCCGAGGCAGGATTTTGGGGGCTGTTGCCTGAATTTAAAAGGTTGACCCTGTAGTAGACACAGCTCACCTTTTATGGCATAGCCAGTTGAGAAGACCAGTATTTGCGATTGTACCTGCATCCAGAACATACATTGTGTAGTTTTGATATGATAGTTTTGTTTGAATCCATAAGGGTAAATGTGCCTTTAAAAATAATGACTGCTTTGTAGTTGAGGGATTTTGAGGCTGGATGGGAGAATTCTGCTTCATGAGTGAAGCTGGACTGAGCCTGGATCAGAGAATGCTTGGCTCTGGCTGGCAGTCCCCTAGTGATCAGGCCGTGAAGCAGTTCCCAAGGGTGATCTTACCATTCTTGCACTCTTATCACCACTGAGCGTATGATATACTGGGGAAGATACCCAGTGGTTCTCCTAGGTAGTCCAAAAGTCCCTTTCAAAAAAGACCTTATGGGAATAGACAAAGAACCAATTAATTCACTAATTCAGTTCTATTTATAATCACAGTGTTTGTTTATTTTTCTTTAATAATAGGAAATGCACGACATTCCTTGACCCAGAAGTGCATCTGGCTTGTTATTCTCTTAACGATAGTGGCTTCAGTTATGCCTGTGGTGGCATTCAGATTTTTGAAGGTGGATTTATTCCCAACCCTGAGTGATCAGGTATGTTGTAGTGCCGCTGGGTACTTGAGGGGTTGGTTCTTTGCTCTTGGAATCATGTCCTCTGCCTGATTAGAAGTCCAGAGAAGAGCTAATGAACTTCCCATCAGCAACACCTACAGGTGCACGGCATCACATCACAGTAGCTGGAACTGCCCACAACTGAACATACTAGCCTTGGGAGTGCCAATGAAGATAACTGTCTACACTGAATGTGGGTGGGGAGTCGTAAATTACAAGTGAGATTGGATATTTTTAAAAGTTGACTCTTAAAAAACAAGCTTGCTGGCAGCATTTTGGACATTTGCTCCAAGGCAAAGGCAAGCTAGAGGGAAAGTTACTGACTTGGGGAAAGTAAAGGGTACAGTAAAAGAGAGACGAGCAAAGTATGAGGTGAAGGGGCTCTAAATTTCTGTAGAAACATAGTAGCAGATTGTTAAACATGGGAGAGAGGTTACTTTCTGAACAGATTAAGAAAGGGAACAGCAACATGATAGCTGGATTGGAAAATATAAAGTTAGAAGAACAGATTCTAGAAATACCTAAGTCAAGGGATTGACAGAACATATTTCAGTATTTTATGGAAAGAGGAGTATAAGCAACACAATGTCAAATTAGGTCAGGACCCAGATAGATGAGAAAAGGAGAAAGAGGAGATGCATTTGTAGCTATGTCTTGAGAAGGGGGAAGTATTGAGGGGGTGAGTGACCAGGCTGGTGATGCTGAGAAGAACTGAGGTAGAAATTCCCTTATCATGAAATCCTTCATGTTCTGGGGCCAAAGTACCAAGAGATTCCTTCTGAAATGATTCGTGGATTCCCCTGTTATGTTTGTCCTTTCCCTTTGGCTCTGTGAGCTCATTCTGATGTCAACTCAGAAAATGATGGATGAGCTGAAGGAAGATGATGCTCATTTCTTCCTGTGTTTATACACATCATGATTTTCTGCTTAATGGCTTTCTCCCGACATGAAAGTCAGAAGCCAAGCAATCGATCAGCTGACCTAAAGAACAAGGTGCTGAGCACCAAACCTTGGATCTCTTCCTCCTCAACGTTATAGGGAAATGAAAGAAATGCTAGAAACCCACCCAAACAATGTTGAGCTCTTCAAAAGACCACAAAAAACCCCCAAAGAAATCAAAGCACTGAAAATCCCATGGTACTTTGACCTACCACGAGAGTTTGAAATTTTGTGACTCTCATTTTCTAAATTTTCTCTTAGTCCAGTTACTAATGACTGCTGGATCCTGAGAATCTCCTAAAGAGAGAGGAAAGATTTATTTGGGCCATATGGGTCTGTAAATTTTTATACTGACTGTATTTGGCTGGTGCATGTTAGAAAATCTTTCTGTACAAAAGTATGTTCCTGTTCACTTAAGGTGGATGTATTAGATGGGGACAATAATGAAATTTGTCTTAACACTTCTTAATAGTCTTAATAGTCTCTCAGTAGAGATAAAAACTAACCAGTATCCAGTGTAATCTTTTGGGTAGAAAATTGCTTGGCTTTTAGGTGAAAAACTTGATTTTGCAGTGAAGCTGAGTACTTGGTTATCATTGATGTTGTTTTTACAGAAAAGGCTTTCACTTCACAAAGTGGCCCACTGTGTGGAGTCTATATCCTCTGGATGCTTCATCTCACTCTGGGTCTCCTTTGTCTCCAGATCCGCCAGTGGCAGAAGGCTCAAAAGAAGGCAAGACCCCTGCGTAGCCGAAAGCCTCAGACTCGGAGATCAAGCTCAAGAAGATCTGGATATGCTTTTGCTCACCAAGAGGGCTATGGAGAGCTTATCACATCTGGAAAAAATATGCGAGCTAAATATCCACCCCCGACATCAGGGTTGGAAAAGACACTGTATAATAGCACTAGCTGGATTGAAAATTTATGTAAGAAAACCACAGACACAGTGAGCAGCTTTAGCCAGGATAAAACAGTGAAACTGTGAGTCAAGATGAATTTGAACCACAGTTATCTTTTCACTTCGGCTGGAGCTGAAATTAGCTGGCTCCAGAGTTTAAGATCAGGGGTTAGGGGTGGGCCAGATGGCCTCGCTTAACCTAAACCTGTGTCAGACAGTGGCCAGTGCCATCCAATAGAGATGTGCGCTACTGAAAACCAGGTCAGAGGTCACTGTCCAATTCATGAGTTGGTGGACAAAACCCTCACAATACCAGCACAAGGTTTTTTTTAATCAACCTAGATACCAATCGATCTGTACTTTAGAATCTTATTTATGGAGAAACACTTGTAAATCTGCATATACAGAGAATGGGTCTTCAGGTGAATAAAAGGGTGCTTTCACAAGGTATATATCCCAGCTGAAAAGCATCTTTGTGGCAGATTAACGCTTATATGTAAGATCAGCCATTCCCAAGATACACTTTTAAGATTTAAAAGGTACACATTGTACACTAAGGTGCTTCCAGACTTACAGCAGCTTGTCACTGTCCAGTCTTGATCCCGACCTGTGTGTTCAGCCAGGACAACAAATCACCTTCATGCCTGAAGAGCAGAAAAACATGTTGGTATTCCACATTTTTCTACTAGTCTAGAGACAAAGTAGACTGAACATCTTTACAGTAGAATAGGCTGACAATTTGGTCAAATTTATTCAAAAAATTCTCAGGGACATGTTCATGAAATGTCAAAGAGAGACTCTGGAAAGTATTCTAAATACTTTTCAATGACTTTTATAACAACTTCAGTAGTTATTTTCTCTGCCTCATCTAGAGCTATTAATGGACTCAGCAAAGCACTGGAATTTCACACTTTGATGATACTATTCCATGTAATGTATGTGCAAATATTTTCAACATTTCCAGTTTTTAAAAGTTCAGATTTGAAACCAAACAATTTAATAAACAGTCTTTTTAATTACTTATTTAAATATGCAGGTTTAGGTCATTCAGAGTTAGTTGGTTTTGATATTCAGCTGTCATATTTATAATTCGAACACATGAGGTTGATTTTTTGGAGATGTTCCAGTCCAAATTTGAGTCCATATGTGAGTCATCAGTATAGTGTCTGTAAAAGAATTCAAGCATATTTGTTCAAACTCCAGTTCTGTCACTCCTTACCTCTGTAAGCTTGGGCAGGTAATGTGCTTCCTCTGAGACTCAGTTTCTTCCTCTGTAAAATGAGGATATACTACCTACCTCATGTGGTTGTTCGAGGATTGTCAAAGCACAAATTCTTAAATCATTGAAAACATAATTCTCATGTGAATAGATGATGAGTTAAGTGCTATTTAACTCAATCAGAATACAAGAACAAATGTGAAGAACTGGAATTTAAGTAATCAGTGGAAAAGGCATTGATGAAATGAGATTGCAAAGTAAGATCTAAAACTGGTTAGTATTCTAAAGGGAAATAACCTTGGAGGTATTTTTATATAGTAACTATAACCTTGGAGGTAAATTTCTCTATCAGAAAACAAAAATAAATGATCATCATGCCTTATCAATTTTCTATAAATCATACTTCAACTTTACAGAATCCTTAATCTGGTCTTTATTGCATTATTAGTCAAAGTTATATTTCCCAAAAGAGTCAGATGGCCCTTGGGTAAGACGGATAATGGGCTAACATGATATTATGGCTCACACAATCCTTTTTTTTTGGCCTCAATTTCCAAGTCTGGGATAACTTTTCCTGAATCGGATCAAATGAGATATATATAAAAGAGCCTAATACAGTGGTTTAATCATAGTTAATGCTTTTAGATATTCCCTGTTCTCCTACGTGCCTGCATAGACTTAACTAGATGTTAGTTTTCAGTGTCTAATTTGTCATTAGTTTCACTGCGTTGTAACATTTTTGAAAGATTTGCAAACTTTTACTAAATATTTTGGCACTTGTGGTGTTTGATGTTTAGTCTCTTTATTGGAAACTCACTGGGGAGAGTTTTTGTTCCACTGATTAACTGATTTTTTTTTTCTTCTCCTTTACATGCCTAGGGAAAATGTACATCATTCTTAGGATCAGAGTCAAGAATAAAATGAACCAATTTGACCTATGTTTAAGGGATGGGAAAGATTAGGAATGGTCCACGTTTGCAAATTCAGTTCAAATTAAATAAGGCTGTTTATAAACAGCTAATGTGGATAGCTGTGAGAGAAACACATTTATCAGTATACTTTGGCCCCGTGAGATCCAAATGAACTCACATACCCATTGCGAGGTCATTCAAGTGCCAGGGATTATTTTGAGCCTGAAGATAAAAAAGCCTGAAGGGTGATGGTGATGCACTGGGGAATAGTAAAATTTTAGAATTACATAAACATTATCAGATTATTTGGAAAGAAAAATTCTATATTCAGGACTAAAGTTGATAACTATGTGTTTTTAAAGTCTCTGTCCAAGTTTTGAGCTCTTACAGGCAATTACAAATTGTGCTTCCCTGAGGAGGGATCAAGGTGGCGGAGAAGGAGATGTGGAGCTCACCTCCCCATACAAACACATCCAAAAAATATATATGGGACAATTCTTAAGGAAAACTAACTGGAAACTGGCAGAAGAACTCCTATACCGTAGCTGCAGGAAAGATCTTCACGTAACAAGGTAGGACAGAAAAAAGGCATAGGGTAGGGACCCCCACCCCTGAGAGGAATCTGAAAGGAAAAGAAGTTCTGCATTGGTGGACCCTCACCTGGGGGAGCAAGCAGGTCGAGCCACAATCTGGGTGTCCCAGTCCTCAGGAACAGCACAGAGCAGACAAGCCCTGTTGGCTACTGGGAGAACTGCTGGGATAGACGGAAGGGCTGGAGAAGCCCAGGCTCTACTCCAAGGAGTGTGCGTGTGCTGTCTCACCAACAGTCATGACAGAGAGAGACTTGCACTGGCAGCTGTCACCTCACTGCACTCCCCAATCTGAATGGGGCAAACACCCACTCCTGCTCACTCCATACCATAGATTGGCATGAGATCTGGGCCAACCAGCCCTGGGAAAATACTTGGGATAGCTACACAGAGACAGACTGGGGTCTGGGGTGTGACCCAGTTAGGGTGGTGGTGGTCATTGTCAGTGTGTGCTTGGCTGGAGCTGCAGGAGCATGCCACAGTCAGTCTCCCAGCCCAGTGAGTGCTCCAGCTCTACCCACTCCACACTGCAGCTTAGCACTGGATCTGGGGTAGACAGGTCCTATGAGATGTCTGCCACAGAGGCAGCCCAGATCTCTGGCAGCAGCTCAGCCACCTCAATTCCTGTAGTCACAAAGCCCCAACCCCAGTCCTAGACTAGTGAATGCTCTGGCCCAGCCACTCCACAACCTTGCACTAGATCTAGGACCAACACAACAGGGGAAGGGATGTGACCTTAGGCTGCATCCAGGTGGAGCTTCAGAGGCCTACACAGGCAGCACATCGATCCTCTGTGAATGCATGGGCTTCACTTGCTTTAGCAATCACCTCCTTTGGGTCAGGGCATGCACTCGGGGAACGGAGCCTGATTGAGCCTGAATATCAGGGTTTCTACTCTTAACTACAGGGGACCAGACCTCACCCCTGACAAGACGGCGGCAGCCATGGACAGAGAGGAAGTCCCACCTTACACCCTGCACAGACTTTAGACCCAACACCAACTACACCCCCAAGGGGAAAACAGCCAGCACCCTAAGGAAAGATGTGGCTCGTGTCCATATCAAAACCAACCCTCTCACCAAAGATATTACATATACAGAGTCTACACAGGGATGCTCCCACATAAAAACATCCTTCAAGCCCACAAAAAGTAACAGTTCCTCCTAAATTCATAGAGACACAGAAAGTTAGATAAAATGAAAATGCAGAAACTACTCCCAATAAAAAGAGCAAGAGAAATCCCCTGAAAGAAAAAATAATGAAACAGAGCTCACCAGTCTACCAGATCCTCAGTTCAAAAGGTGGTAATAAAAATGCTAACTGAATTAAGAAAGATTATTGATAGAAATGCAGATCATTGCAACAAGGAACTAGAAACTATAAAGATGAACCATGAGAAAGGGATAATTCAATTTCTGAGATAAAAAGCAATCTAGAAGCAATGGATAGCTGACTAAATGACACAGAAGAACAAATAAGTGATCTGAAAGACAGAATAATGGAAATCACCCAGTCAGAACAGCAGACAGAAAGACAAATAAATGAAAGCAACATATGCTATCTATGGGATAATGTAAAATGTGCCAACCTACGCATAACAGGTGTTCCAGAAAGAGAAGAGAGAGATGGGTATCAAAAATATATCTGAAGTAATTATGGCTGAAACTTCCCAAATTTAAAGAAGGGAACAGATATCCTGGTACAGGAAGCGCAGGGGGTCCCAAACAAGATGAATCCAAACAGACCCATGCCAAGACATATCATAATTAATATGGCAAAAGTTAGAGATAAAGAGAAGATTCTAAAGGCAGCAAGTGACAGTCATTTACAAGGGACCCCCCCACCATAAGGCTATTAGTTGATTTCTCTGCAGAAACTTTGCAGGCTAGAAGGGAGTGGCACAATGTAGTCAAAGTCCTGAAAGGGAAAAAGTTGCAACCTAGGATATTCTATCCAGCAACATTATTATTTAGAATAGAAAGAGAGATAAAGGATATATCAAACAAGCAAAAACTAAAAGAATTCAGCATACTAAACCTACCCTAAAAGAAATATTGAAGGGTCTTCTCTAAATAGAAAAGAATCAAGAATGTATAGGAAAGGGAAATCCCAATATCAAAGTCAAATACATAATAAGGACTGAAGATCACTTAAATAAGCCAGTACATAGATTAAAAGACAAAAATTGTAAAAGGGATTATAACTAAAATAAACAGTAAAAGCATGAAGATGTAAACTAGGACATCAAAAACACAAAATATGTGGGAGAGGAGTTAAAAAATAGATCTTTTAGAATGTATTTGAATTTAAATGATTATCAGTTTAAAGCAACTAAGTATAGTTTTGGGTCAACATAATGAGCCTCATGGTAACCACAAATCAAAAAACTACAGTGGATTCACAAAAGCCAGAAAGAAAGGAACTCAAGTATACCATAAAAGAAAATCATCAAACCCAAACAGGAAAATCAAAAAGAAGAAATGAACCAAAAACCAAACCAAACAAAAGACTGGAAAACAAGGAATAAAATGGCAGTAAGTACATATCTATCAACAATTACTTTAAATGTCAATGCAAAAATTGTTCCAATTAAAAGACATAGAGTGCTGACTGGATTAAAAAAACAAGACTGTTCAATATGTAGCTTACAAGAGACTCACGTCAGAGTGAAAGACACACAGCGTGAAAGTTAGAGGATGGAAAAGATACTTCATGCCAATGGAAACAACAAGAAAGTGGGGGTAACAATACTCATATCAGACAAAATAGACTTTAAAAAAGTAAAGAAAGACAAGGAAGAGCATTATATACGATAAAAGGATCAATACAAGAAGATAATATTAAACTTGTTAACATATATGCACCCAATAGTGGAGCACCTAAATATATAAGCAAATACTAAGGGACATGAAGGGAGAAATTGACAATAATATAATAAGAGTAGGAGACTGTAGCAGCCCACTGATATCAACAGACAGATGACCCAGACAGAAAATCAATAAGGCAACCGAGGCCCTAAATGTTACAATAGACTGGTTGGACTTAATTGATATTTGTAGGACACTACATCCAAAAAACCCAGAACACATATTCTTTTCAAGCACACATGGAACATTTTCCAGGATAAATAACATTCCAGGTCACAAAACGAGGCTCAACAAATTTAAGGGGATAGAAATTATTTCAAGTAATTGTTCTGATCACAACAGTATAAACATAGAAATCAACTACAGAAAGAAAAATGGGAAAAGAACAAACACATGGAGACTAAACAACATGCTAATAAAAAACCAGTGGGTCAAAGATGAAATCAAAGCAGAAATCAGAAAATACCTCAAGACAAAAGAAAATGAAAACACAACTTTACAAAATCTATGGGAGGCAGCAGAAGCAGTTCTAAGAGCAAAGTTCATAGTGATACAGGCCTCCATCAAAAAACAAGAAAAGTCTCAAATAAACAAGGTAACTTACCACCTAAAAGAATTAGGAAAAGTACAAACAAAGCCCATAGTCAGCAGGATGAAGGAAATAATAAAGATTGGAAAGGAAATGAGTAAAATAAAATAAAAATGACAAAAGAGCAATGAAAGCAAGAGCCAGTATTTTGAAAATATAAACAAAATTGATGAACTTTTAGCCAGGCTCACCAAGAAGAAAAGAGAGGATCCAAATAAACAAAATAAGAAATGACAGAGGAGCAATAACGAATACTACCAAAATACAAAAAAAAACACAAGAGAATACTATGAACAGTTATATGCCAAATAAATTGGATAATCTAGAAGAAATGGACAAATTTCTAGAAACATACAGCCTGCTAAGAGTGATTCAAGAAGAAACAAATAATTTGAACACACCAATCACTAGAAGTGAAGTAGGATCTGTAATAAACAAACAAGCAAAAAATTATCTCCCTGCAAACAAAAGTCCATGACTGGAGGGCTTCACTAGGGAATTCTACCAAACATAAAAAGAAGAACTTGTACTGATCATTCTCAAACTATTCCAAATAATTGAAGAATTACTCCAAAATTCATTTCACAAGACCACCATTACCCTGATACTAAATCAAAAAAAGGCACTACAAAGAAAGAAAATTACATGTCAATATCTTTGTTGAATATAGATGCAAAAATCTTCAACAACATATTAGCAAACAAAATCCACAATAGAAAAAAAATAATCATACACCAATTTGGATTCATTCCAGGGTCACAAGGATGGTTCAATATGTGCAAATCAATGTGATACACCATATTAACAAGAGGAAAGATAAAAACCATGTGATCATCTCAACAGACTCAGAAAAAGCATTTGACAAAATTCAACAGCCATTCAAGATAAAAACTCTCAGCAAACTGGGAATAGAGGGAATATATCTCAACATAATAAAGGCCACTTACAACAAAACCACAACCAACATAATACTTCAATGGTGGTAAGCTGAAAGCTTTCCCTTAAATTCAGGAACAAGACAAGGATGCCCACTCTTATCACTTCTATTCAACACAGTACTGGAAGTCCTAGCCACAGTAATTAGACAAGAAAAAGAAATAAAAGGTACCCAAATTGGAAGGGAAGAGGTAAAACTGTACTATTTTCAGATGACATGATACTCTATATAGAGAACACCAAAGTCTCCACACAAAAAAAAATTAGGACTAATACATGAATTCAGCAAGGTAGGAGCATACAACGTTAATATACAGAAATCTGTGGCATTTCTATACACTAACAACAAAGTAGCAGAAAGGGAAATTAAGGAAACAATCCCATTTATCATCACATCAAAAAAACAAAACCTAGGAATAAACCTACCTAAGGAATCAAAAGACCTGTACTCCAAAAACGATAAGACACTGATGAAAAAGTAAAGATGACACAAACAAATGGAAAAATACACCATCTTCTTGGATTGCAAGAATCAATATTGTGAAAATGACTACACTACCCAAGGTAATCTATAGATTCAATGCAATCCCTATCAAATTACCAATGGCATTTTTCACAGAACTACAAGAAATAATTTTAAAATTTGTATGGACACATAAAAGAACCCGACTAGCCAAAACGATCTTGGGAAAGAAGAACAGGGCTGGAGGAATCACGGTCCATGACTTCAAACTATAATATAACACTATAGTAATCAAAACAATATGGTACTGGCACAAAACAGACATATAAATCAATGGGACAGGACAGAGTCCAGAAATAAACCCATACACTTAGGGTCAATTACTCTATGACAAAGGAGGCAAGAATATACAATGGAGAGAAAACAGCCTTTTCAATAAGTGGAGCTGGGGAAACTGGACAGCTACCTGTAAAAGAATGAAATTAAAACGTTCTCTAACACCATGTACAAAATTAAACTCAAAATGGATTAAAGACCTAAATATAAGACTGGACATTATAAAACTCCTAGTGGAAAACATAGGCAGAACACTCTTTGACTTAAATTGTAGCAACATTTTTTTGAATCCATCTCTTAGAGTAAGGGAGATAAAAGCAAAAATAAATAAATGGGACCTAATTAAACTTAAAAGCTTTTGCAGAGCAAAGGAAACCATTGACAAAAGAAAAGACAACCTAATGATTGGGAGAAAATATTTGCAAATGATATGACTAATAGGGGTTAATATCCAACTTTTATAAACAGCTCGTACAACTCAACATCAAAAAACAACTGATTAAACAATGGGCAGAAGAACTGAATAGACACTTTTTCAAAGAGGAAATGCAGATGGCCAAAAGGCACATGAAAAGATGCTCAAAATCACTAATTGTCAGGGAAAGGCAAATAAAAACCACAATGAGGGCTTCCCTGGTGGCGCAGTGGTTGAGAGTCTACCTGCTGATGCAGGGGACACGGGTTCATGCCCCGGTCCGGGAAGATCCCACATGCCGCGGAGCGGCTGGGCCCGTGAGCCATGGCTGCTGAGCCTGCACGTCCAGAGCCTGTGCTCCACAACAGGAGAGGCCACAACAGTGAGAGGCCCACATACTGCAAAAAAAAACAAAAAACAAAAAAAAAACCCACAATGAGACATCACCTCACACCTGTCAGAATGACTATCATCAAAAAGTCTACAAATAACAAATGTTGGTGAGGATGTGGAGAAAAAGGAACTCTTGTACACTGTTGGTAGGAATGTAAATTGATTCCACCACTGTGGAAAGCAGTATGGAGGTTTCTCAAAAAACTAAAAGCAGAACTACCATATGATCCAGCAATTCCACTCCTGGGCCTATATCCACAAAAACCAAAACACTAATTCAAAAAGATACACACACCCCAATGTTCATAGCAGCATTATTTACAATTGCCAATATATGGAAGCAACCTATGTGTCCATCAACGAATGGATAAAGAAGATGTGGTGTATAGGTACAATAGAATATTACTCAACCATAAAAAAAATGAAAAGTTGCCATTTGTAGCAACATGGATGGACTTGGAGGGCATTATGCTAAGTGAAATTAGTCAGACACAGAAAAACAAATGCTATATGATATCACTTACATGTGGAATCTAAAAAATACAACAAACTAGTGATTGTAACAAAAAAGAAACATACAAATACAGAGAACAAACTAGTGGTTACCAACAGGGAAAGGGTGGGAAGGAGCAATATAGGGGTGGCAGAATGGGACGTACAAACTATTGGGTGTAAGAAAGGCTACAAACATGTATTGTACAACATAGGGAATATAGCCAATATTTTGCAATAATTGTAAGTGGAGTATAACCTTTAAAATTTTACAAATTATATATATATATATACATATGGAAACACAAAAGACCCAAAATTGCACAACCAACCCTGAGGAAAAAACAAAACTGGAGGTATAACCCTTTCAGACTTCACACTATACTACAAAGCTACAGTAACAAAAACAGGGCGATATTGGCACAAAAACAGATATATAAATCAATGGAACAGGATAGAAAGCCCAGAAAGAAATCCACACACGTATGGTCACTTAATCTACGACAAAGGAGGCAAGCATATACGTTGGAGAAAAGACAGTTTCTTCAAAAAGTGGTGTTGGGAAAACTAGACAGCCACATGTAAATGAAATGAGAACATTTTCTAACACCATACACAAAAACTCAAAATTTATTAAAGATCTAAACGTAAGGCTGGATACTATAAAACTTTTAGAGGAAAATATAGGCAGAACACTCTCTGACATAAATGACAGCAAGATTTTTTTGGATCCACTGCCTAAAGTAATGAAAATAAAAACAAGCAAAAAAAAGGAAATTAATTAAACTTAAAAGCTTCTGTACAGCAAAGGAAACCATAAAACAAAATGAAATGACAACCCACAGAATGGGAGAAAATATTGGCAAATGAAGCAACTGACAAGGGATTCATCTCCAAAATATATAAACAGCTCATGCAGCTCAATAGCAAAAAAACAAACAACCCAATCGAAAAATGGGCAGAAGATCTAAATAGACATTTCTCCAGAGAAGACATACAGACAGCCAAAAGGCACATGAAAAGATGCTGAACATCACTAATTATTAGAGAAATGCAAATCAGAAATACAGTGAGGTATCACCTCACTCCAGTCAGAATGGCCATCACTCAAAAGTCTACAAAAAATAAATGCTGGAGAAGGTGTGGAGAAAAAGGAACACTCCTACATTGTTTCTGGGAATGTAAATTGGTACAGCCACTATGGAGAAGAATATGGAGGTTCTTTAAAAAACTAAAAATAGAGCTACCATAAGATCCTGCAATCCCATTCTTGGGCATATATCTGGAAAAAACCCTAATTTGAAAAGATACATGCACCTCAATGTTCATTGCAACACTATTTACAATAACCAGGACATGGAAGCAACCTAAGTGTCCATTGACAGATGAACAGATACAGAAGATGTGGTATATAGGTATGTGTGCATACACACACACACACACACACACACACACAATAGAATATTACTCAGCCATAAAAAATAATGAAATAATGTCATTTGCAGAAACATGGATGGACCTAGTGAGATCCTAGTAAGTGAAGTAAGCCAGATAGGGAAACACAAATATCTTAAAATATCGCTTATATGTGGAATCTAAAAAAAAAAGACACAAATGAACTTATTTACAAAGCAGAAATAAGTCCACAGACATAGAAAACAAACTTATGGTTACCAAAGGGGAAAGATGGGGGAAGGATAAAATAGGAGGTTAGGATTAACATATACACACTACTATATGTAAAATAAATAACCAACAAGGACCTACTGTATAGCACAGGGAACTATACTCAATATTTTGTAATAACCTATAAGGGAAAAGAATCTGGAAAAGAATAGGTATATATGTATAAGTAAATCACTTTGCTGTACACCTGAAACTGACACAACATTGTAAATCAACTCTACTTCAATAAAAACAAGCAAGAATTAACATATATACGGCTTATACAACTCAACAGCAACAAACCAAACAACCCAATTTAAAAATACACAGAAGACCTTAATAGACATTTCTTCAAATAAGACATACAGATGGCCAACAGACACACGAAAATATGCTCAACATTGTTAATCAGAGAAATGCAAATTAATACCTCAATGAGATATAACCTCATACCTGTCAGAATGGCAATCATCAAAAAGTCTACAAAGTCTGCAAATAACAAATGTTGGCAAGTATGTGGAAAAAAGGAAACTCTTGTACACTGTTGGAATGTAAATTGGTTCCACTGCTATGAAAACCAGTATGGAGTTTCCTCAAAAAACTAAAATAGAGCTACCCTAGAACTGAGCAGTTCTACTCCTGAGTATATATCAAAAAAAGAACAAAAAAACCCCCAAATCCCCACTAATTCAAAAAGATAATGCACTCCAATGTTCATAGCAGCATTATTTACAATTGCCAAGATATGGGTGCAACCTGAGTGTCCAGCAACAGATGAGTGGATAAAGAATATGTGGTATGTATATACAATAGAATATTATTCAGCCATAAAAGAATGAAATTTTGGCATTTGCAACAACATGGATGGACTTGGACTGTATTATGCTAAGTGAAATAAGCCAGAGAGAGAAACACAATGTTATACAACATCACTTATACATAGAATCTAAAAACTAAAACTAGTGAATATAACAAAAAAGAGACTCATATATAGAGAACAAACCAGTGGCTACCGGTGGGGAGAGGGAAAGGGGGTGGGGCAAGATAGGGTAGGGGATTTAGAGGTACTACTATGTATAAAATAAGTTACAAGGATATATGGTACAACACAGGGAATATAGCCAATATTTTATAATAATTATCAATGGAGTATAACCTTTAAAATTGTGAATCACTATTACATAAACCTGAACTTTATAAAACATTGTAAATCAACGATACCTCAATAAAAGAAAAAAAATCTCAGTTTAAAGTTTGGGGTATTTCATTGGCCTTTTCTACTTGAAGGGTTCTGAACTCCAGCTTTTATACTGTCAGCACCAAAGGCTACTAAAATGTCTGTTTAGCATTTTAGCCTCTTGCTAACAGCTTTTTGCTTTGAGTTTTGGTTTCTTAACTTACACACATATAGCTTAGAAGACACAAAAATGCACCAAAACAAAAACTACATGAAGAAAGTCAGACTCACTTTTCTTTGGTTCCCTTTTCTCTGGGAACTTAACTCCTCAAGTCCTGGATGTATTGTTTCTCTGGCTCAGTGAGATTACCACAGCTCTAGGCCACCTTCTTCCATATTATCATGCCCCATGATTTGAATTGGTAAATGCCCTGGGAGAAAAAGCAGGGTAAGTTATGAGACTCTCTTAATGCGTGCAGCTACTCTCTGAGACCTTGGCCCTTCAAGTTCTGGCTGCGGCAATCCTAATCCTGGGCATATATCCCCAAAATATGAAAACTCTAATTCAAAAAGGTACATGTACCTGAATGTTTATAGCAGCACTATTTACAATAGTCAAGACATGGAAGCAACCCAAGTGCCCATCAACAGACAATTGGCTTAAGAAGATGTGGTATACATATACAATGGAATATTACTCAAACATAAAAAATGAAATATTGCCATTTGCAGAAACATGGATGGACCTAGTGAATATTATGCTTAGGGAAATAAGTCAGACAGAGAAAGATGAATGCTATATGACATCACTTATATGTGTAATCTAAGAAATATTACAAATGAATGTATATACAAAACAGAAACAGACTCCCAGACATAGAAAACAAACTTGTGGTTACCAAAGGGGAGAGAGAGGGGCAGAGAGACAAATTAGGAGTATGAGATTAACAGATACAAACTACTATATATATATATATATATATATAATATATAAGCAATGAGGGTTTATGGTATAGCACAAGGAATTACACCCAATATTTTGTAATAACCTGTAATGGAATATAATCTGAAAAAAAAAGAAATGAATATTCTATGTACCTGAAACTAACACAATATGGTAAATCAATATTTTTACTTCAATAAAAAAATGAAAAAAATGGAAAAAAGAACAAATTGTGTTTCCCATTTTAGATCTTCTGTCTCTCTCATCTGCCCTCAGGTATATATATCTATGATCAAAAGAAAGAAAAAGAGTGGTGAAGAAGGCAAGAGGGATAAAGAGAGAAAGAAAGGAATAGAGGAAGAATCAAGGAAGGGAGATAAGAGTTTCCAGATATATATCTCTTAAGGTGATACGGCTCCCTGCAAAATCATTGAATTCCTCAAAGAAAAAACGATTAGACTGTATTTGAAAAGCAGATTACAAAACCTCCTCTATAGTCAATGTGAGATCAAGAAAATTTCATTAGTGACCTCTAGTAGTTTTCTGGTAGCATCTTTAGGATTTTCTATGTGTAGTATCATGTCATCTGCAAAGTGACTGTTTTACTTCTTCTTTTCCAATTTGGATTCTTTTATTTCCTTTTCTTCTCTGATAGCTGTGGCTAGGACTTGCAAAACTATGTTGAATAAAAGTAGTGAGAGTGGACATCCTTGTCCTGTTCCTGATCTTAGAGAAAGTGCTTTCAGGTTTTAACTGTTGAGAATGATACTAGCTGGGGTTTTGTCATATATGGGCTTTATTATGTTGAGGTAGTTCCCCTCTATGCCCACTTTCTGGAGAGTTTTTATCATAAATGGGTATTAAATTTTGTCAAAAAGCTTTTCTAGCATCTATTGAGATGATCATATTGTTTTTATTCTTCAGTTTGTTAATGTGGTGTATCACACTGACTGATTTGTGGATAGTGAATAATTCTTGCATCCTTGGTATAAATCCCACTTGATCATGGTGTATAATCCTTTTAATGTATTGGTGGATACAGTTTGCTAGTATTTTGTTGAGGACTTTTCTGTCTATGCTCATCAGAGATATTGGCCTGTAATTTTCTTTCTTTGTGGTATCTTTGTGTGGTTTTGGTGTCAGGGTGATGGTGGCCTCATAGGATGAGTTTGAGAGTTTTCCTTCCTCTGCAATTTTTTGGAAGAGTTTCAGAAGGATAGGTGTTAACGCTTCTCTAAATGTTTGATGAAGTTCGCCTGTGAAGCCATCTGGTCCTGGACTTTTGTTTGTTGGAAGTTCTTTAATCACAGTTTCAATTTCAGTACTTGTGATAGGTCTGTTCATATTTTCTATTTCTTCCTGGTTTAGTCTTGGAGGATTGTACCTTTCTAAGAATTTCTCCATTCCATGTTGTCCATTTTCTTGGCATATAGTTGCTTGTAGTAGTCTCTTATGGTCCTTTGTATTTCTGTGGTGTCCATTGTAATTCTTCTTTTTCATTTCTACTTTTATTGATTTGAGCCCTCTCCCTTTTTTTCTTGATGAGTCTGGCTAAAAGTTTGTCAATTTTGTGTATCTTTTCAAAGAACCAGCTTCTAGTTTCATTGAGCTTTCTACTGTTTTCTTCATCTCTATTTCATTTATTTCTGCTCTGATCTTCATGATTTTTTTCCTCCAGTGGATACAGTTTGCTAGTATTTTGTTGAGGACTTTTCTGTCTATGCTCATCAGAGATATTGGCCTGTAATTTTCTTTCTTTGTGGTATCTTTGTGTGGTTTTGGTGTCAGGGTGATGGTGGCCTCATAGGATGAGTTTGAGAGTTTTCCTTCCTCTTCAATTTTTTGGAAGAGTTTCAGAAGGATAGGTGTTAACGCTTCTCTAAATGTTTGATGAAGTTCGCCTGTGAAGCCATCTGGTCCTGGACTTTTGTTTGTTGGAAGTTCTTTAATCACAGTTTCAATTTCAGTACTTGTGATAGGTCTGTTCATATTTTCTATTTCTTCCTGGTTTAGTCTTGGAGGATTGTACCTTTCTAAGAATTTCTCCATTCCATGTTGTCCATTTTCTTGGCATATAGTTGCTTGTAGTAGTCTCTTATGGTCCTTTGTATTTCTGTGGTGTCCATTGTAATTCTTCTTTTTCATTTCTACTTTTATTGATTTGAGCCCTCTCCCTTTTTTTCTTGATGAGTCTGGCTAAAAGTTTGTCAATTTTGTGTATCTTTTCAAAGAACCAGCTTCTAGTTTCATTGAGCTTTCTACTGTTTTCTTCATCTCTATTTCATTTATTTCTGCTCTGATCTTCATGATTTTTTTCCTCCTACTAATTTTGGGTTTTGTTTGTTCTTCTTTCTCTAGTTGCTTTAGGTGTAAGGTTAGGTTTTTTTATTTGAGCTTTTTCTTGTTTCCTGAAGTAAGCTTGTAGTGCTATAAACTTCCCTCTTAGAACTGCTTTTGCCATGTCCATAGGTTTTGGATTGTCATGTTTTCATTGTAGTTTGTTTCTAGGTATTATGTTATTTCTTCAGTGATCCATTAGTTGTTTAGAAGTTCGCCTGTGAAGCCATCTGGTCCTGGACTTTTGTTTGTTGGAAGTTCTTTAATCACAGTTTCAATTTCAGTACTTGTGATAGGTCTGTTCATATTTTCTATTTCTTCCTGGTTTAGTCTTGGAGGATTGTACCTTTCTAAGAATTTCTCCATTCCATGTTGTCCATTTTCTTGGCATATAGTTGCTTGTAGTAGTCTCTTATGGTCCTTTGTATTTCTGTGGTGTCCATTGTAATTCTTCTTTTTCATTTCTACTTTTATTGATTTGAGCCCTCTCCCTTTTTTTCTTGATGAGTCTGGCTAAAAGTTTGTCAATTTTGTGTATCTTTTCAAAGAACCAGCTTCTAGTTTCATTGAGCTTTCTACTGTTTTCTTCATCTCTATTTCATTTATTTCTGCTCTGATCTTCATGATTTTTTTCCTCCTACTAATTTTGGGTTTTGTTTGTTCTTCTTTCTCTAGTTGCTTTAGGTGTAAGGTTAGGTTTTTTTATTTGAGCTTTTTCTTGTTTCCTGAAGTAAGCTTGTAGTGCTATAAACTTCCCTCTTAGAACTGCTTTTGCCATGTCCATAGGTTTTGGATTGTCATGTTTTCATTGTAGTTTGTTTCTAGGTATTATGTTATTTCTTCAGTGATCCATTAGTTGTTTAGTAGCGTACTGTTTAGTCCCCACGTGTTTGTGGTTTTTTACAGTTTTTTCTTGTAGTTGATTTCTAATCTCATAGTGCTGTGGTCAGAAAATATGCTTGATATGACTTCAATTTTCATAAATTTACCTAGGTGTGCTTTATGACTCAGCACGTGATCTGTCCTTGAGAATGTTCCATGTGTACTTGAGAAGAATGTGTATTCTGCTGCTTTTGGATGGAATGTCCTATAAATATCAATTAAGTCCATCTGGTCTAATGTTTCATTTCAGGCCTGTTTTTCCTTATTGATTTTCTGTCTGGATGATTTGTCCATTGATGTAAGCATGGTGTTAAAGTCCCCCACTATTATTGTCAATTTTCTTCTCCGTTTATGGCTCTTAGCATTTGCCTTATATATTGAGGTGCTCCTATGTTGGGTGCATATATATTTACAATTGTTATATCTTCTTCTTGGATTGATTCCTTGATCATTATGTAGTGTCCTTCTTTGTCTCTTGTAACAGTCTTTATTTTAAAGTCTATCAATGAATTCAGTAAAGTTGCATGATACAACATTAAGACACAGAAATCTCTTGCATTCCTATACACTAAAAACAAAAGATAAGAAAAGAGAAATTAAGGAAACAATACCATTTGCCATCACATCCAAAAGAATAAAATACCTAGGAATAAACCTATCTAAGGAGACAAAAGACCTGTACTCTGGTACAGGTAAGGCACTAATGAAAGAAATCGAAGGTGACACAAATAGAAAGATATACCATGTTCT
>NW_020174994.1:837724-946770 GCF_003031525.2 Neophocaena asiaeorientalis asiaeorientalis
CAGATCGGATGCTCTCGAGGGCAGGACTTGGCTTTTCTGCCAGCTTCTATTTCTCTAGAACAGCCCCTCGTGTTCTGCTATCTCCAGGTCTTTCTCAGCCTCACCACACAGGTGCTAAACCCTATAGAAGTGCTTTTGTCTGGGTCAGTTGAACCAATTTCTTACTAGTGATTCATTAAGATCTTGTATCTGCTTTCCTGTCTGCCCTTTAAAATATCAAAAGTATAAGGAAATAAAAGTAAGATATTCATGCCCAGTAAAAAGAGGCCACTTTAGGGCTTCCCTGGTGGCGCAGTGGTTGAGAGTCCGTCTGCCGATGCAGGGTACACGGGTTCGTGTCCCGGTCCAGGAAGATCCCACATGCCGCGGAGCGGCTGGGCCCGTGAGCCATGGCCGCTGAGCCTGCGCGTCTGGAGCCTGTGCTCCGCAACGGGAGAGGCCACAACAGTGAGAGGCCCGTGTACCGCAAAAAAAAAAAAAAAAAGAGACCACTTTAAAGTTCTCTCTACCTGCCCCTGGGCTTAGAGGACATTCTTTGGGTCCCAGCTTCTTCAGGATTCCAGTTGAAACAACAGAGCTTGAGCTATTTCCTTCATAGTTACTTAGAACTTTTCAGTTTATGTATTCTTTGAGCCTTACAACAACCCTGTGAGGTGGGCAGAATGTTCACGTTGCACCCACTTTTAGGAAGAGGAAACTCAGGCACAGAGAGGTTAAGCACTTTGTCCAATATCACACAGGAAGTAAAAGAGCTAGAACTCACTGAGATGTGACACCAAATCTGCAGCTTCTTACCTGCAACGACTCATTCTACACCAAGATCTCCTCATAGATCTGGGATTTCTAAATAGTCCATCCTCCTTCTAAAACAGTCATTCTACTTCTTAAGGATACAGATTCAGGGAAGGAGTGAAAACAAATGTTAAAGTGCTGGGAAATTTGTGTTTCAGGTGGTCTCTTTCCCTCTTGATGCAAGTTAGCAAGATCTCCTCCTTTCCTTCCTTTCCCTTATGCATTTCATGAAGTTAGATAGGGGTGGAGTACAGACAAGGGAAATAAACATGCCTCACACTATTTTTTTTAATTACTAGAAAACGCAACAAATCAGAATTGCTTTACTTCTGATTTTTATGGTTAGAAATTGTATTACTCTGTTAGTGTGTGCACAAAATGCCTTGAGACTGATATGATCTAATTATCTCAGTTAAGTAACTCAGAATTACTATTTCACATTAAAAAAAAATTAGACACAAAGTTTAACAGTGGAAGAAGCCAGAAATGATTATGCCTTCTGGACTGTAATGGGTTTTTGTGGGTCAGGGATCAGATAATCATGTGAGGCCACAATTTTACAATTTTTACATTAACATCTGGTATTAAATGTCTGCAGTGTGCTCTACTGCGTCACATTCCATTCCTCGGTGAGAAATCATAAACTTTTGCAATTCTCTAGGCTAAGCGTTTTGCCGAACCGCCTGGAAGCCAGAACTAAATGACCCTTGTGTTTCAAAATGCTCATTGCAAAAGATTTGGAGGACCTGGCTGGGCTGATCTGTAGGACTGGAGCTATGAATTAACCAAGAAAGAGGCCTATCTGTCCTCGCATTTCACAAGGTCCTGGCAGATCCATTCCTGTAACTGGTGCCGAATGCAAATCAGCTTGGAGCTGCGTACGTAAATGTCCAGAGTTCAAGAAGTAATAATGATGAGTTGGCCAGAAATCTCTGGCTATCTAAATTTGGATTCCCGTAAGGTTTATAAGGGCAAGTTTTGGAGCTCCAGTGGCGCAATCGGTTAGCGCGCGGTACTTATATAAGGGCAAGTTTAAGTTTTTAATAAACTGCAGCCCTGGGTTTATTTCTAAAAAGTGTTATTGGACCAGGTTACATAGTAAGATGGTGGGTAACTTACTTTGGAAGATAAAGTAATGACCAAGGAGAAATGTAGTCGTTTCATCCTTGTCACAAATGTTCCTATGCTCCCTGTCTTCTTAAATGTGAGCAGAGAGTAGGGTGTTTCTTTGATGGTTGACGATGTTACTTATGGTCCCCTTTCTGACTCTCTCCTCAGTGTGCAGCAGGTATATAAATATATAAGTACAAAGTGATGCACAGTGATTGGACAGGAATTACATTGACTCTAGCGTATCCTTGGAAAGGTTTTGAATAAAATTCCTGTTACTTTCTTGAGATGATGACATTTTTATTAAGCGATGATTGAAAAAGAACTAATTTGGGACCATACTTAGGTGATTGGAAAAGATACTAAAATTATTATCCGTCAGTTCAGCAAGGACACTGACCAATAAGAATGGACAGGGCCATTAATGACTGACACTGCCTTACTGTTAATGGAGGCTGGCATTCAGCCCTGTTCTGATCACATTCTAAGTCACATGAGAAAACAATACCTATTTTTCTTTATAATGTACCTACTTGGTCTGAACTAGATGAAAACAAGATTTCTAAGCTAAGTAATCCATAGATATTATAGGGCAGGTCAAAATATTTTCTTGGTATTGCTTTGCTATACCAGCTAATAGTTTGTTTTCTAAAGCTATAAAACCATGTGTTGGAACAATAGGAATAGTTTCTAACTGTACAACATTAATAACAAAATATCCTGAGGTATTGTGAATGATTTCTTATCTGTATGAATTACTGACATCACTGATCAAATATTTTTATAAATAAAAATTTTATAAATAATTATAGTTCAGGAGTTTGGTGGTTTAGATTTTCAGTGGTAGAAAAGACCACTGGAAGTACCTTTGTGATTGACAGGACTTTGCCAAAGGTTGACACATAGTTTACATCTAGTAGACATTTCATCATCTCAAATGAAATGTGCTAAAACACTTAGCACTACTGGGCTAAGCACTGAGTGTGGGAGATGAGGGCATTAGATAAATAAGAAAGTTTCTCTTACCTGACCTTGGGGAGGTTCTAATCTGGAATCTTTCCACTGTACGTTATACATATCATAGTTCATTGACTCTTAATATGCCATCATTTCAAAGATGCACCATTCATTTATACGCTACTTGAAAACAAACAAAAGAATGCCAGTTAGAGTTGTAAAGATGCCACTGCATGTAAGATTTATTTCTAATTTCAGAGATATTGAAATATGACATAAGTAAGTACTAAGCTCTAGGAAGTTGAAGAATGGCTGGTGAAAAAATACTGCATATGGTGACTACCTTTTAAAAGATGTTTAAAGAGGATGATAGTTTTAGTAGTTATTAGGGGATAGAAAATATTTTTAAGAAAAAAGAAAAGAAACACAATGGTCTCTTTTGCAGCCAAGGGACAGGGAGAGCCTAGAGAGGCAGGAACAAGGAGCATTCTCTCAAAGGAACACTTCAGAGGGTTTCTTCACAGAGCATTCATAATGCCAAGAACAACGAGAGCACTGCTACAATTAACCCAGGCAGATGCACTTCCCGCCCCCCACTCCGCCCTGCAGCCCACAGAGAAGATAAAAAACCTCCAGGGCAGCTATGGGGTCTGCCGAGTGCTGAGAAAGCATCTCAGGTTCTTAAAACCCTGCTGTGTGGAGTCTCTGGGATTTAACCGGTATCATTCTGGCATGTTAACCTGATTAATTTACCTGTGTCTTATTTTCTGCTGTAGCATCCTCACAGAAAGAATGAGAAAGTTACATATTGATGGATTAATTTATTAATTTCATAGAGGCAAGTAGATGGTGTGGTGATTGTGAGTCAGGGCTCTGGGATCCGTAGCCTGGGTTTAGCTCCACCTCCTCAGGCAAGTTCCTTAACCATCACTTCAAGCTTCACTTGTCTTACACATCTGACTGGAATAGTAATCTTACCTACCTGTATGGCTTTTGTGAGGATTAGATGAGACAATGCTTATTGCAGAACCACTTGTCCTAGTGTCTGGCTTATATGAAAAGCTAAATAAATACAAATGAATAACTAAAAACTGTCCAGGTCATCAGAAGAGCAACCACATGTTAGCACTCCAGAGGGCTGTATTTCGCTTTCCTAGGAAGAGATTTACCAGCACTTTGTTTTGAAATTTTTGGCTCAGGGAGCCTAGAAAGAGCTGGATTGTTGGAGAGACGGAGGGACTTTGAGAGTTTAAGGAGAAGCCCCAGTAACTGAATGCTGGAAAGATGGATCTGCATTTCTCAAACTTGGGAGATGAAGGGGTTGTGCATTCTATTCGATGGCAGAGATCCTAATCCCACTTGCCTCCCAAAACCCCAAGAGGTGGCAGGTAGTCATGCCTGGGGTGTGCTCAGCAAGTACCAAGGCCTTCAGAGCAATGGTCCATGTTCCCTGTGGCCAGCTGAGAGCTGGGAGATCCAGACACCAACAGTGGTGACATGGGAGCCTTGGAAATAATAGCATCCATTAGGGACTAAGGACTAGGCCCTCTCCTGGTTCCCGGGACCAAGTAAGACCTGAGGTTCTTATAGAAGCCAAGGGGATGGGGTGGGGAGACTAGAGGTTCAGAGCAAGTCTAATTGGATATAGAAAGATAAAAGAATGTGACACTTCATACATCTAATTTCTGTGAAGCAAACCCATACCCAGTGAATAATTCTTTGACTTGCTATTTTGTATAGTAGTCATCATCTCAGCCCATTCTGAGGAGTTCTAATGTGAGGTACATGCGTCCAGTCCAAGCTGCCTGCCAGGCTCTTGTGCTTTTTATCTCCCCGTGCTTACCCCCAACTCTGCCTCCTTTTAGCTACACTGCAGTGGTGTTCCTTAATCCATCCACCCATTAGGCTGAAATCAAGGATATTAGATCTAAACCCCCAAAGGCTATTCTCAATTACATACTCATTCTTATTTACTGCCACTTACCCTTTACATGGACTTTCTACCTGATCCTCCAGGCCTGGAGACTTTCTGCAAAATAGCATCATAGAACAGCCAGAGGCATTTAGTTGACTTGCTGCTGGACGGGAGGGCCCACCGGAAAAAAGGGGGAAGAAGACGTGGAGAGTGCCTTCTCTGAGTCTTGGGTGGCTCCGAAGAGGAACTATGTTTCTCTGGATATCAGTGATGATTAAAACAGAGTGGTAAGGGCTTCCCTGGTGGCGCAGTGGCTGAGAGTCCGCCTGCCGATGCAGGGGACACGGGTTCGTGCCCCGGTCCGGGAAGATCCCACATGCCGCGGAACGGCCGGGCCCGTGAGCCATGGCTGCTGAGCCTGCGCGTCCGGAGCCTGTGCTCTGCAACGGGAGAGGCCACAACAGTGAGAGGCCCGCATACCCCAAAAACAAAAATCAAAGAACCAGGGTGGTAAGGTGGGTAGTTTTTCTTAAGCATCCTCCTTTACTCAGCCTGTACTCTTTTCACCACCTAATACCCCATCCAGGTTGCTCTTCATAGTCTGTCTCACTGTTCTTTCAGTTATCTGCTAAACACCTATAGAACTATTCCAGGTGACACTCCTGCATTCTAACAGGGGACAGTATACTTTCTACTTCATGCAGGGACCCCCTTCAGAACAAGCCTACAGGTGGCATTCAACCTCTGCTCAAATGTTCCCTGTGATGCAATGTTCATGAGCTCAAGGCAGCCAACCCCCTAACAGTGCAGCCCCCTTGTGAGGAAACAGCTCCTTCTCTCAACCTGAGATCTGGTTCCCCACAGTAACCACCCAGTGCCTGCTTCCGCCCTTGGAGAAGAGGCTGAATCAGTCTCTCTTCCTCATGACACTACCTCAGATATTTGAAAACAGGTGTTCTCCCCTCTGGCCTCCTCTCTTCTCTGAGTTACATAGCAGGTTCTATTGACTGCCTGTAGTCTTTAAAGGGGACTGTAGTCTGATAATGGAAATTAGAATCATCTGTGATCTCTAAAATGTTTTCATCTTCCCTGGGACCTTTGTCCAGATATGGAATGGAATATTTTGAGGCTGAAAAAATATGGAAAAATAGAAACTAAGGAAAAGATAATGGTGGGAGAAGTATCCAAACACTGGCAGGCCGTCATCCACATAGTCAAGGTGGTTTCCCTAATACCAGTACTTAATGTGGAGTAGTCCTGTGTGTCCTTGGCATAAACAAGTTGATGAACAGGATCAGATGGTGGAGTAAGAGGATGTGGAGCTCACCTTCCCCCAACAAACACATCAAAAATATATCAAAACATGTGGAACAATTCACATGAAAAACAAACTGGAAACTGGCAGAGGAACTTCTATACAAATAAACCTGTAAGAAAGATCTCCACATAAATGGGTAGGATGGAAAAAAGGCATAAAGTTGGAACCTCCACCTCTGGGAGGGATCTGAACAGAAGAATAATTCCACAAAGGTGGACCCTCACCCTGAGGAGTGAGAAGGTCAAGCCAAAGACTGGGGCTCCAAGTCCTGGGGTCTATGTGGAGGAGACAAGCTCCCTCGCCTGTTGAGAGAACTGCTGGGACAGATAGAAGGGCTGGGGAAGCCTAGACTCTACCTGCGAAGAGTGTGTGAGTGCTGGCTTGCCAACAATCAGGGAGGAGATTGCTGGCTGCCGCTCCACCACGCTCCCGAATCCAAGCGGGGCGAACACCTTGGCCCTGCTCACTCTATACCATAATTTGGTGTGAGATCTGAGCTAGCCAGGCACTGGGAAAAGACTTGGTATAGCTACTCAGAGACAGCACTTGGTATAGCTACTCAGAGTGACGTCTGGGTGGGAGAGCAGCAGCCATTGTCAATGATTGCTGGAGTGGCACTGGGAATCGGTGCACCGTGTTGCCTGCTCCCGTCCCCACTCCAGCCCAGCAAACGCCCTGGTCTTGATCACTTGTTGCCACAACTTGACTTGAGGTCTGAACCAGCCAGACCTAGAGAGAAGACTTGGTCTAGCAGCTCAGGGACAGCCCAGGGAGCCTGGGGAGATTCCTTGACCTGCATGCCATGATCCATCTCACAACCTGTGAATGCTCTGACCCTGCCCACTCCACACCACAGCCTTCCACTAGATCTGAGATGAACACATATGAGGAGGGACGTGACTGGACTGTGTTGCAGTTGAACAACAGATGCCTACACAGGCAATGCATCAGTCCTCTGTGACTCTGTGAGTGCATGGGTCTCACTGGCCTCAGAGATCATCTCCTCTGGGGCAGGGCAGGCATTCAAGGGGAATGGAACCTGATCAAGCCCAATCCTCAGGGCTTCTACTCCAACACCTGGGCAGCAGATCCAGCCCCTGACAGGGCGGCAACAGCTATGGAGCAAGAGAAAGTCCTGTCTCACACCCTGCACAGGCTTTAGATCCCCCAACACCAACCACACCCACTATCAAGGTGATAGTGGCCAACACACTCTGAGGAAAGACATGGTTGGTATCCACATCAAAACCAGCTCTCACATCTAAAACATTGATCACACACAGTGATGCTCCCACATGAAAACACTCCTTCAAGAGCACGATAGATAACTATTTCTCCTAAATTCATAGAGACAGAGAAAGTTAAGTAAAATTAAAAGGCAGGGGAACTAATCCCAATTAAGAGAACAAGAGAAATCCCCTGAAAGAATACATAGTAAAACAGAGCTCACCAGTCTAACAGATCCCGAGTTCAAAAAGGTGGTAATAAAAATGCTAACTAAATTAAGAAAGATTATCAATAGAAACACAGATCACTGCAAGAAGGAACTAGAAACTATCAGGATGAGCAAATCAAAAAGAGATAATTCAATTTCTGAGATAAAAAGCAATCTAGAAGCAATGTATAGCTGACTAAATGACACAGAAGAATGAATCAGTGATCTGGAAGATAGAATAATGGAAATCACTCAATCAGAACAGCAGACAAAAAGACAAATGAGGGCTTTCCTGGTGGCGCAGTGGTTGAGAGTCCGCCTGCTGATGCAGGGGACGCGGGTTCGTGCCCTGGTCCAGGAAGATCCCACACGCTGCGGAGCGGCTGGGCCCGTGAGCCATGGCTGCTGAGCCTGCGCGTCCAGAGCCTGTGCTCCACAACGGGAGAGGCTACAACAGTGAGAGGCCCACGTACCGCAAAAAAAAAAAAAAAACAAATGAAAGAAAAAGTGAAAGCAAAACACAAGATCCATGGGTTAATATAAAACATGCCAACCTATGTATAACAGGGGATCCAGAAGGAGAAAAGAGAAAAGGGTACTGAAAATGTATTTGAAGAAATTATGTGCTTTTTGGCCATCTGTGGGTCTTCTTTGGAGAAATGTCTATTTAGGTCTTCTGCCCATGTTTTGATTGTGTTGTTTGCTTTTTCAATATTGAGCTGAGCTGTTTGTATATTTTGGAGACTAATCTCTTGTCAGTCGCTTCATTTGCAAATATTTTCTCCCATTCTGTGGGTTGTCTTTTCATTTTGTTTAGGATGTCCTTTGCTCTGCAAAAGCTTTTAAGTTTCATTAGGTCCCATTTGTTTATTTTTGTTTTTATTTTCATTACTCTAGGAGGTGGATCTTAAAAGATTGCTGCAATTTATGTCAAAGAGTGTTCTGCCTCTTTTCCTCTAAGAGTTCTGTAGTATCTGGTCTTACATTGGGGTCTTTAATTTATTTTGAGTTTATTTTTGTGTATTATGTTAGAGAATGTTCTAATTTCATTCTTTTATGTGTAGCTGTCCAGTTTTCCCAGCACCACTTATTGAAGAGACTATTTTTTCTCCATTGTACATTCTTGCCTCCTTTGTTGTAGATTAACTGACCATAGGTTAGTTAGTGTGGATTTATTTCTGGGCTTTCTATCCTGTTCCATTGATCTATATTTCTGTTTTTGTACCAGTACCATACTGTTTTGATTACTGTAGCTTTGTAGTATAGTTTGAAGTCAGGGAACTCGATTCCTCCAGCTCCATTTTTCTTTCTCAGGATTGCTTTGGCTACTCGGGGGCTTTTGTGTTTCTATATAAATTTAAATTTTTTTGTTCTAGCTCTGTGAAAAATGCCATTGGTAATTTGATAGGGATTGCATTGAAGCTTGGGTACTATAGTCATTTGGCAATATGGATTCTTCCAATCCAAGAACATGGTAAGCCTTTCTATCTTTTTGTGTCATCTTCGATTTTTTTCATCTGCATCTTATAGTTTTCAGAGTACAGGTTGTTTTCCTCCTTAGGTAGGTTTATTCCTAGGTATTTTATTCTTTCTGATGCGATGGTAAATGGGATTGTTTCCTTAGTTTCTCTTTCTGATCTTTTGTTGTTAGTGTATACAAATGCAAGGGATTTCTGTGTATTAATTTGTATCGTGCAACCTTACTGAATTCATTGATGATGTCTAGTAGTTTTCTCATAGCATCTTTAGGAGTTTCTATGTATAGTATCATGTCATCTGCAAACAGTGACAATTTTACTACTTCTTTTCCAATTTGTATTCCTTTTATTTCTTTTTCTTCTCTGATTGCCTTGGCTAGGACTTGCAAAACTATGTTGAATAAAAGTAGTGAGAGTGGACATCCTTGTCTTGTTCCTGACCATGGACGAAATGCTTTCAGCTTTTCACCATTGAGTATGTCAGCTGTGGGTTTGTCATAAATGATCTTTATTATGTTGAGGTAGGTTACTTCTATGCTGACTTTCTGGATAGTTTTTATCATAAGTGGGTGTTGAATCTTGTCAAAAGGTTTTTCTTCATCAACTGAGATGATCGTATGGTTTTTATTCTTCAGTTTGTTAATATGGTGTATCACACTGATTGATTTGCAGATATTGAAAAGTCCTTGCATCCCTGGGGTAAATCCCACTTGATCATGGTGTATGATCCTTTAATGTATTGTTAGATTTGGTCTACTAGTATTTTGTTGAGGATTTTTTCATCTACATTCAACAGTGTTATTGAAAAGATGCTCACCATCGGTAATTATTAGAGAAATGCAAATCAAAACTACAATGAGATATCACCTCATACCAGTCAGAATGGCCATCATCAAAAAGTCTACAAACAATAAATGCTGGAGAGGGTGTGGAGAAAAGGGAACCCTCCTAGATGGTTGATGGGAATGTAAATTGGTACAACTATTATGGAGAACAGTATGGAGGTTCCTTACAAAACTAAAAACAGAAGTAACATATAATCCAGCAATCCTACTCCTGGGCATATATCTGGAGAAAACCATAAATCAAAAAGATACATGCACGCCAATGTTCGCTGAAGCACTGTTTATAATAGCCAAGACATGGAAGCAACCTAAATATCTACTGACAGAGGAATGGATAAGGAAGATATGGTACATATATACAATGCAATATTACTCAGCCATAAAAAGGAATGAAATAATTCCATTTGCAGCAATATGGATGGACCTAGAGATTATCATACTAAGTGAAGTAAGTCAGACAGAGAAAGATAACTGTCATATGATATCACTTATATGTGGAATCTAAAAAGATGATACAAATGAACTTATTTACAAAACAGAAACAGACTCACAGCCTTCAAAAACAAACTTATGGTTACCAAAGGGGAAATGTGGTGAGGAGGGATAAATTAGGAGTTTGGGATTAACATATATACACTACTATATATAAAATAGATAATCAACAAGGACCTACTCTATAGCACAGGGAACTCTACTCAAAATTCTGTATTAACCTATATCAGAAAAGAATCTGAAAAAGAATGGATATATGTATATGTAAAACTGAACCACTTTGCTGTACACCTGAAACCAACACAACATTGTAAATCAACTATACCCCAATATAAAATAAAAATTAAATTACAAAAAAGAAATTATGGATGAAAACTTCCCAAACCTTAAAAAGGAAACACATATTCTGGTACAGGAAGCACAGGAGGTCTCAAAAAAGATAAACCCGAACAGACCTGTGCCAAGACATATCATAATTAATATGGCAAAAGTTAGAAATAAAAAAGGATTATAAAGGCAGCAAGAGACAAAGAGTCATTTATAAAGGAACACCCATAAGTCTATCAACTGATTTCTCTGCAGAAACTTTGCAGGTCAGGAGGGAGTGGCGTGATATATCCAAAGCCCTGAAAGGGAAAACCCTGCAACATAGGATACCCTACCCAGCATGATAATAATTTAGAATAGAAGGAGAGATAAAGAATTTCTTAGACAAGCAAAAGGTAAAAGAATTCAGCAATACTAAGCCTACCCTAAAAGAAATATTGATGGGTCTTCTCTAAATAGAAAAGAACTAAGAATCTATAGGAAAGGGAAAACCACAATAGAAAAGACAGATATAAAGTAAGGATTGAAGATTACATAAATAAGCCAGTACATAGATTGAAAAACAAATAGAAAAAATTGTAAGAGTGATTATAACTACAGCAAGCAGTAGAAGTATAAGCATGAAGATATAAAACGGTACATCAAAAACATAAAATGTGGAGGAGAGGATTTAAAAAATAGATCTTTTAGAATGTGTTTGAACTTGAATGACTATCAATTTAAAGCAAGTAGGTAAGCTATGGATCAACATACATGAACCCCATGGTAACCCAAATCAAAAACATACAATAGATTCACAAAAACCAAAAGAAAGGAACTCAAGCATGCTACAACAGAAAATCATCAAATCACAACAGAAAAAAAAAAAAGGAAGAAGAAATGAACAAAGAAAAACTACAAAAAACACTGGAAAACATGGAATAAAATGGCAATAAGTACATACCTATCAATAATTACTTTAAATGGCAATGGAATAAATGTTTTGATCAAAAGACATAGGGTGTCTGATTGGATTAAAAAAACCTGGAATAAGCTGCTTGTAAGAGACTCACTTCAGGGTAAAAGATATACACAGACTGAGAGTGATGATATGGAAAAACATATATCATGGAAATGGAAGCAATAAGAAAGCAGGGGTAGCAATACTCACATCAGACAAAATAGACTTTAAAACAAAGGCTCTAGCAAAAGACAAAAATGGGCATTATATTATGATAAAGGGATCAATATAAGAGGAAGATATTACAATTGTTAACATATATGCACCCAATACATGAGCATCTCCATATATAGAGCAAATACTAAGAGACATGAAGGGAGAAATTGATAATAATTCAGTAATAGTAGGAGACTTTAACACTCCACTGACATCAATAGACAGATCATCCAGACAGAAAATCTGGAAAAATTCGGGCAACAAAGGCCCTAAATGACACAATAGACAAGTTGGACTTAATTGATATCTACAGACCACTACATCCAAAAAAAGGAGAATTCACATTCTTTTCAAGTGCACATTGAATGCCCTCTAGGATAGACCACATACTGGGACACAAAACAAGCCTCAACAAATTTAAGAGGACAGAAATTATTTCAAGCATCTCTTCTGATCACAAAGATATGAAACTAGAAATCAACCACCGAAAGAAAAACGAGAAAAGAAAAAACACATGGAGACTAAACAATAAGATACTAAAAATCCAATGGGTCATCAAAGAAATCAGAAAATACCTCAAGATGACAAAAGAAAATGAAAATATAACTTTACAAAATCTATAGGATGCAGCAAAAGCAGTTCTAAGTGGGAATTCATAGCGATACAGGCCTTCCTCAAGAAACAAGTCTGAAATAAACAACCTAACATACCACCTAAAAGAATTAGAAAAAGAAGAACAAACAAAGACCAAGTCAGCAGAAGAAAGCAAATAATAAAGATCAGAGAGTAAATAGAGATAAAAAACAATAGAGAAGATCAATAAAACCAAGAGGTTTTTTTTTAAGACAAACAAAATTAAACCTCTAGCAAGGCTCACCAAGAAGAAAAGAGAGAATATACAAATAAACAAAATTTGAAATAGAGGAGAAATGACAACTGATAGCACAGAAATACAAAAAAACACAAGAGAATACTAAGAACAGTTATATGCTAAATAAATTGGACAATCTAGAAGAAATGGACAAATTTCTAGAAACATACATCCTGCCAAGAGTGATTCAGAAGAAACAGATAATTTGAACAGACCAACCACTAGAAGTGAAATAGAATCTGTAATTTTAAAAAACCTGCAAACAGAAGTCCAGGATTGGAGGGCTTCACTGGGGAATTCTACCAAATATATATAAAGAAGAACTTATACCTATCCTTTTAAAATTATTCTAAAAAATTCGAAGTGGAGGGAACACTCCCAAATACATTCTACAAGGCCACTATTACCAAAAGCAGACCAAAGCACTACCAAAAAAGAAAATTACAAGCTAATATCTTTGATGAATATATGTGCAAAAATCCTCAACAAAATATTAGCAAACCAAATCCAAAAATACATAAAAAAGAACATACACCATGATGAAGTTGAATTCATTCCAAGGTTGCAAGGATGGTTCAACATATGCAAATCAACCAATGTGATACTCCACATTAATAAAAGTAAAGACAAAAACATGATTATCTCAATAGATTCAGAAAAAGCTTTGATAAAATTCAAGAACCATTCATGATAAAAACTCATCAAAGTGGATATAGAGGGAACATATCTCAGCATAATAAAGGCCATTTATGACAACTCACAGCCAACATGATAATCGTGAAAAGCTAAAAGCCTTCCCACTAAATTCAGAAACAAAACAAGGAGGCTCACTCTTACCACTTCTATTCAACAAAGTTTTGGAAGTCCTCACTATAGCAATCAGATGAGAAAAAGAAATAAAAGACCTCTAAATTGGAAAGGAAGAAGTAAAACTGTCCTTATTTTCAGATGACATGATACTCTATATAGAGAACCCTAAAGTCTCCGTCCCAGAACTATTAGAACTAATAAATGAATTCAGCAATGTAGCAGGATGTAAGATTAATATACAGAAATCTCTTGCATTTCTATATACTAACAGCAAGATATCAGAAAGAGAAAGTGTAAAAAAAAAAATCTCACTTAAAATTATGTCAAAAAAATACCTAGGAATAAACTTAACCAAGAAGGTGAAAGACCTTTACGCTGAAAACTATAAAACATTGGTAAAGGAAATTGAAGAGGATTCAAAGATATCCCAGTTCTCTGATTGAAAAATTAATATTGTTAAAATGGCCATGCTACACAAGGCAATTACAAATTTAATGCAACTCCTATCAAAATACCCATGAGATTTTTCACAGAACTAGAACATATAATCTTAAAATTTCTATAAAACTACAAAGTATCCAGAATTTCCAAAGCAATCCTGAGAGAAAAGAACAAAGCTGGAGGTATAACACTTCCAGACTTTACATTATACTACAAAGCTATGGTAATCAAAATAGCATAGCTCAGAAAGATGTACATGGATAAATGGCACAGAATGGAGAGCACAGAAATAACCCTACACACCTCTGGTCAATTCATCGATGACAAAGGAGGCAAGAATATACAATGGTACAATGGAGAAAAGACAGTCCCTTCAACAAGTGGTGTTGGGAAAGCTGGACAGCTACATGTACATCAGTGAAATTAAAACATTCCCTCACACCATACATAAAAATAAACTCAAAATGGTTTAAAGATCTAAATGTAAGATATGACACCATAAAACTCCTAGAAAGGAACATA
Source organism: Neophocaena asiaeorientalis asiaeorientalis (assembly GCF_003031525.2). NCBI lineage: Eukaryota > Metazoa > Chordata > Mammalia > Artiodactyla > Phocoenidae > Neophocaena > Neophocaena asiaeorientalis. Next base: position 852,194 of record NW_020174994.1, read on the forward strand.
AGCAAAACATTCTTTGACATAAATTATAACAATAATTTCTCAGACCAGTCTCCCAAGGCAAAAGAAATAAAAGCAAAATTAAATAAATGGGACCTAATCAAACTTACAAGCTTTTGCACGGCAAAGGCAACCATCAACAAAACAAAAAGACAACCTACAGATTGGGAAAAATATTTTCAAATGATTCTACCAACAGGGGTTAATATCTGAAATATACAAACAGCTCATACAACTCAATATTGAAAAACAAAGAACCCAATCAAGAAATGGGCAGAAGACCTAAATAGACATTTTTCCAAAGAAGACATACAGATGGCCAACAGGCAAATGAAAAGATGTGTAACATCACTGATTATTATTGAAATGCAATTCAAAACCACAATGAAGTATCATCTCACATTGGTCAGAATGGCTATCATCAAAAAATCTACAAAATAAATACTGGAGAGGGTGTGGAGAAAAGGGAACCCTTGTACACTGTTGATGGGAATGTAAAATAGTGCAGCCACTATGGAAAACAGTATGGGGGTTCCTTAGAAAAACTAAAAATAGAGCTACCATAGGATCCAGGAACCCCATACCTGGGTATATATCTGAAAAAAACAAAACTCTAATTTGAAAAGATACTTGCACCCCAATGTTCAGAGAAGCACTATTTACAAGAGCCAAGACATGGAAACAGCCCAAGGGCCCATCAACAGCTGATTGACTTAAGAAGATGTGGTATACATATACAATGGAATATTACTCAGCCATGAAAAAGGATGAAATATTGCCATTTGCAGCAACATGGATGGACCTATAGAATGAAGTAAGTCAAACAGAGAAAGACAAATATCATATGATATAACTTACGTGTGGAATCTAAAAAATAACACAAATAAATGTATATACAAAACAGAAACACTCTCAGACATAGAAAATAAACTTACAGTTACCAAAGGTGAGAGGGAGTGGGAGAGGGACATATTAGGAGTATGGGATTAACAGACCCAAACTACTATACATAAAATAGATAAGCAACAAGGACTTACTTTATAGCACAGGGAATTATACCCAATATCTTATAGTAACTTATAATGGAATATAATTTGAAAATAAATGTTGATGAACAAAATTCAGTGACAAAACAAAATATGTTTCCATAGTAAAAGGAGGGACTTGAGGATCATGGAGAATTATGAAAGGGGAATAGCTGGGGAGAAAGCCATGGGACAGACTGAGGTTTGAGAAACAAGTGAAAGACTATCTACACTACGGAGAGCATGGCTTCCTGGGAAAAGGAGGGGAGGAAGAAGGCAGGGCGTGGCTATCACTTAGAAAGTCCATCACCTGTGGGAATGTTTAGCTAAGACATTTACCTTCCCCATACCAGGAAAATGAGGATCATTGGACATTCAATGCACGGTTGTGAGAATTATGTGAGAGAATGCTTATAATACAGCAGCTGATTTTTTTTTTTTAATTTTAACATTTACTAAGTGCTGGGCATTGCGCTAAGCCTCACATGCATTATCTCATTCAATCCTCACAACAACCCAGTGAGGTAGGTGTCATTATTTTCAAGTGAGAGAACTGTCAGTAACTTGACCAGAGACATACAATGGAGGAGCTGGGAGTCTAACCCAAGGGGTCTAGTTCCCCTGTGGCCTGTACTCTTAACCCAGTGTCATCTCTCATAAACACTTAAGTCATGGATTCAATCTTTCCAGTTCCTGGTGGCTTAGTTTTTGGTCACAAGTGTGCACACTTCTCTTTAAGGCTCTCCACTTTATCTGATTCCCTGATATATCCAGTATTCAGTAATTCTTAGATTTTTAAGTTTGCTTTTCAACTTCCAACCTATGAGTTAATACAAGTAAGAAAAGAGAAGGTTATTTTCTTTAAAAGTTACCTTATCTGCTTTCGTTTCTACAGGAGAAATTCAGCACCTACCTTGAGCTAACACCAAGCATGTGCCAGTTTTCCATAAAGCTCTGCTTTGGGAGTTCTCCAGACACATATACTGGAATCAATCACAGTAAACTCTATATGCAGGTCACTTTTGCAGCTATAGATTTGTAAATTCTTCAGCATTCATACTACATTTTTTTAATAGCCATTAAAGTTTTCTTCAGCCAGGTCAGCCAGAAGAGATTGCTCCCAATTTTTGAATCTGCACCAGAGATCCAAAGAATTAAAATATTTGGTCACTTTTGTTACTAGCTTTCAGTTTTTGGTGCTGACCATTGCACACACACCTGCCGTTTTCCGTCTCTCTCAAGATGCTAGATTTTTGTTTTAAATGTGATCATAGGTGGTTCGAATGGATGCATAGTCTCCTAGAAAGTTGATTTTGACTCTGAACGTGCCTTTATCATATGGAGGACTGCCAAGAGTAAAATGCCTATGCCATGCCAAGAAATCAGCCTCACTAACCCAGATATTACAAAAATATTTGTTACAGCATTCCTTTACATTCCTTCATCCTGTTCCTGCTGGCCACCAGTTTTTGGCTGGCACTGCTGCCTTTTGCCTGCGTATTTCTTCACACAAACAAATCAGAAATATGGAACTGTTCAGCAAGTCACAAAGGTAAGTTATTTATGCTATGATTTCCCCCAGGTCCACTTTACTAAGGATGGCCCCCTCAACCCAGAACCCCAGTGCTCTTGTAACCAGATTATGTTGGTTAGAAGATAAGAAACACCTGCTAATCTCAGTGAAGTGTTTGTCCCCATCTCTGCTTTTACACCCCTTATAGATACCTCTTATCCCCTTATAGTTGTGCCGATTATATATTTATAAGCCTGTTTGTTCCTCTTGACAGAGAAGTCCTGTGGGAAAGTGTCCATGTCTTATTTGCCTTCGAATTTCCAGTGCATTGCCCAGTTCCTGGCAGATGACTTATTGTCACAATATTTGCTAAATAAATGAATGGACATGATTCAGACTTGCTGAAATAAAAATTCTGTTCTGCAGAAAGCAAAGCATTGACGTGGTCTTTCTGGCAACATTAGACTTGGAGGACACATTTCTCGTTTAACTACAGATGCATGAATACAGTGTGTGGACCACATCCTGGGGATAAATTCTATAGTTTCATTGCGTTAATCATTCTTCTGGGTCAATATCTGGCATGGAGTAAATACCCACAGGAATTACTGAGCCCTTAAAAACACCTCATCAACTGAACCCCACGCATGGAAGATCTATTTTAAATTCACTGCGGTGTTTTGGGCATTAGGCACTGTTTCTTATCTGACTAATAAAGTAGCTTTCCTTGGACTTGACTTTTTATATTTATGTTTTTCTCAGCCTTGGTTGCCTTTACTTGTTTCTATTTTATCTTTACTTGTTGTATCTATTCATATTGCAAACCACTTTGAGTCCTTTGGGAAATGAGTTTGGATATAATTAAATAAATAAAAAGATACTGCTATGTCATAGGTAGGTGACTGGGATTCAAATCAGAGACTTTGGAAGGAGGCAGATGGAAATTTTCTCTCTTCCACTGGTTCATTTCATGATCATAAGCAGGTCACTAAATTCACATTGCTCTTTGCTTCTGTTAGCTGATGTAAATCATACCTTCATAAAGAGTGACTGGAAGGCTTTTTTTTTTTTTTTAAAGAACATGACTTAGTCATGGCACTAAAAAGAACCAGTCATGCCTCCTCAGCAGTTCTTTCGAGTCCCAAAAGTGTTTTTAGCGTTCTGTTCTTCAGGTCCTTAGGGACACGATGCCTCACGAGGACATTCTTGCTACTTCTTGGCAAATCAATTAATAAAGCAACAGGCTGTATATCTGGTATACAAAGGGAATACAGGAGAAGCACCAAACACAGTTTAGACCCTCATGCGACTTCAGGTCAATATGGAACGGAGCTTGGCCCATGGCATATGACAGCAGTAGAAATAGTCCTGCACTTGGAATCAGAATAACTGGGTTCCAGGCTAGGCCATGGGATTTTGAGCATTTTACCTAATTTTTCAGACTTAATTCCCTTGCTTGTCAAATAGAGCTGATAGCAGAGCTACAGCCAGCATTAAGTAAGAGAATGAACATCAAAGAACTTTACAGCTTGCAGAGTAATATATCAGGAGTACATGTTATAATAAAGAAACAGTGTTTATATTTGATATAAAATGATGCATTTGAGAGAACTTTGGAGGCATACAGATTCATATGTCCTTACTAGCTATCTGGTTTGGGGCAACATACTTAACATCTATGAGTCTCAGTTTCTTAATCTGTACAATAGGTATATTGATGTCCTCTTTGCAGAGCTCCTGGGAATATTGGTGGCAATGTAAGGAAAGCGTAAAGCAGAGTTGCTGGCACATAGTATACACTGAATAAATGGAAGCTTCCATTTCGTAATTACTACAGCATAACAATAGAAATCATATATAATTTGGTGCTGAATTGTTTGCCTAAAGCCTGTGGGTAGTGTAGGAGTTCAGAGAAGAGGTATGCCAACTTCATTTGGGGTCTCGTTAAAAAGGCTTTATGGAAGAGGGGTGATTTGAGATTGGCCTGAAAAGGGGAGCAAGCTTTGCTTAGGTGGAATAAACAGTAGTGTTTACCTGGATTAGTCTCCTGGGCAAAAAAAGGTTAGCGCAGTCAGGATCACACTTGCATTCTTCTTGGACCATCTGTAGCACCTCAAATGTGAGCTTGGGAGTTATTTATATATTTGCCAGTGCAATCCTGAGCTCTCAATCCTATGCATGTCACCTGGAGAGCTTTTAAAAATACCCATGTTGGGGCCTCATGCCAGACACCCACTAAATAGGAATCTCAGGGTATGACTCCTGGGTATTACTGATGTTTCTTCAAAGCCTCCCAGGCATTTACAACATGCATCCAGGTTGAGAACCATTGCTTTAAAGCATCAACTACACATGAGTAGATGTGTGTTCAATTGTTGAGATGGTTGTGTGGAATGGAATATGCCAGAAATCACCCTGGCCTGGGATTAGGAGTTGTAGGTTCTAGCTGCAGCTCTGCCCTAACTGCTGGTCGAGTTCTTTGGCCTCTCTGGGCTTTGTGTCCTTATCTGCCAAACAGGGAGGCTGGACTCTGTGCCTCCTCAAGCCCTGACAGTCTATGATGCAGCCAAACAAGCATCGTTTAGTTTGGGGAAGCAGGTTTGGTGGTGGGACTGTGGAGGTCTCCTCTTGGTTTCCACATAAATGCACTTCTCTCTTCCCCATGCCAGCCCCACACAAAGGTGCATCAGAGGAGCTCACCGAGGACATCTGAAGACGGTTTTCCTCTTTTCCTGAGAAACACCATGACATTGTCCATTTGGGTTTGTTTTCTTTCTAATGAAGGAAACGTGCCCTCTTCATTGGAAACACCTTGTGGAAGGAGGCAGGGCCTCTACCTGCAGCCTGGCCGCTGACAGCCAGGCTTCCAGGTGCGCCCCACCTGTCCCCACAGCCGAGACTGACACAGCCACAAATGCTTTCCATATGCAAACCTTTGTGAATGGGACACAGTGCAGATTGGGCCCCAGTTGCTGTTTCTGGCTGAGGTAACTTGAACCACATGCCTGGAGGGGAATCAAGGTGAGTATGGTTCCCCCACAGGCAAGAAGCAAGTGGCCCCTTCTGGTCTGCATCGTGGACCCTCTCCCATGGACCAGGTATTGCTCAAAACTATCAAGTAATCAGAAATTTCAGTCCTGAAAATTACTGTGCACTTGTACTAGGCATCTGATGCTCCTGAAAAGGCAGCCATCCATTTTCACCCCTTAAAAAACAACAGAGGGGGGCTGGGAATTAGAGGGAAGATAGTACACACATCAGGGATTTCATCTGGCATTGCAGCTTCTCGTGCTGAGCTTAGGGTCAGGGCTGGAGCACAGATGGGGCCTGTGCCCTGGTCTCTGAGCTCTTTCCTGGGTCCTGAAGTGAGTTTCAGAAAGTCATGCTTGGTGGAGCTGGGAGCCAAGCTGGCTCGCCGCATATTTGTGAGTTTTGAGGAGGGACATTTGGCCTGTTGGTGGGTGATGGCAGCAGCCATTCTGACAATAGCATATCGTGCAAGGACAAAATCAGTAGCCCTAGCACCTCTAGAGAACCGTCCCTAACCATTCTGCCCTTCTAGTAATTTGCAAATATTTTCTGTTAGAGACCCAATTTGAGCTTCAGGTCTGCATGATGCTGGGGAATGAGCTCAGGCTCTGGAACCAGAACATAGTCATATTCTTTTTCTATCAGTTAATTGCTTCTACATCTCACCCTGGTCATTTAACATCCTTAGAACCTTGGCTTCCTCATCTGCATATGGGAAGAAGAATAACCACTGCAAGGGCTTTTGCAAGGATTAGCTTATATACGTAAGTAGTTGAATGGGCTCTGAGGCCAGGCTGCTCAAGTTCAAACCCCTCTCTACCATATTCCAGCTCTGTGGCCTTGAGCAAGTTAATTATTCTCTCCCTGCCTTGGTTTTCTTACCTGCAAAATGGTGATGGTAATAATAGGACCTACTTCATGGGATTGTGGTGAGGATCAAATGAGTTAATATTTCTAAAGTTCCTGGAATAGTGACTGGTAGAGTAAGCACTCAATAACAGGAAGAGTGAACATTTATTGTGCATTGCAGCCCTCGACACAGTGGCTGGCATCCCGGACACGCCCAAAGGCGGCTGGTTATTGTGACTACTAAGACTGTTATCCACCCAGCTGGGGGAAAGGACATCAGTCCTCACCTCTCATTTCCTCCCTGTTGACCTCCTGATATGATTCAGATGTGAGTCCCCTAAGGTGTCAGCCTGGCCCTGAGGAAAGAGAAGGAGGGGCTGTGGAGCCCAGTGAACAGAGCAGAGACATCAGGCTAGCCGCCCAGGCCCCAAGAGAAGCCCAGGCCCAGGATCAACTGATCTTTCCACAGGAAGAGCAGAAACCACAGCAGCCCTCACTTTCCCTGGGCTCTCACTGAGTCATGCTAAGTCACTCTTGGGTCTTGCCCCATGGAGAGAGATGTTTTTGCAGAAGCCAGAGCATGTGTGCCTACAGCCTCAGGATCAGTGCTCAGACCAGGACGCTCTGATGGGGCTGACTGGGGGCTGGGGGTTACAGGAGAGGGTTCTGGCTTCCAGGGGTCCTCCAAGCCCCTGTGGAAGCTGCAGAAGAGGCTGGGTACCTGCCTCAGATAAGAATGTCCTCTTTTGGGGTCAGAAGGGGAGGAGAGAGTAGTCTCCCGTCAGCTCGTGAGCATAATTGCTATTCTCTAAAGTTAGTGCATGCTTTGTTCCTAGAGAGAAATGACCTTCATGTGCATTTATTTATTCTATAAATACTGGCAGACCCACCATGTGCCAGGCACAGTGGTAGGGAATACCCTTAAAGAGAATTTCATGAAATCCTAAGTTACTACTATATAATAGTTTCAGTTTGTAATAAAAGTGGGTTCAAAGTCCGATGGGGCCAGAGTGGGCAGGGAACTCACACAAGCCTTCCCAGAAGAAAAGACGTTGGGGTTGAGCTGTTGAATCCCAGAAACAAACCTACCTGAGTTAAAATTCTTTCTTTGCTGCTTTTACTCTGGGATCTTGGAGAAGGTTTCTTAAACTTTCTGAGCCTTAGTCTCTCCATCTGTAAAATTAAGATGATGGCACTATCTTAAAGGGCTTTGTGTGTGGACTGAGTGACATAACTAATATAGAGTAGTGTTCAAGGAACATAGGAAGTAATTTTCAAATGGTGGCCATTTTTAATCACTGAAAATCTGCATATGCCTAAAAATTCCATGTGGGTATTTTTTTCCCCCAAAATTAAGGCATATTTGGAATTTGCTGTTCAAGTTGTTTCATGTATGGTTGCATTTGAGCCTATAATCCTGCGGTCAGGACCACTGAAGACTGTCATGGTGGTCCAAGATCCACTGAAATTCCAAGTATTTAGGAGTGAGTTCAAGAGTCAGATTCCCAACACTCATATGGCCAAATAGAGTTAATGAGCAGGGTTTTCACTTATAAGCTCACGCATTGCCTCTTCTGCCCATATGACCTATCCTCTTACAGGAGGTCTTCTGGGGCCATCCATACAAGTTGACTGTATCTTAAAGTTAGGGAGGAGAGGAGAGAGAGATAGAATCTCTAAACAAGGCTCCAGGACGCCTAGAGTTCATAAGCTATATAATTCCTCCTGTGGAAACCTCTATCCCCACGGTGGGCGAAGGATCTCCTATATGATGAATGACCCCTCTCCAAACTGTTCAGTAAGTGTATACTGACCATCAACTTGTGCCAGGCACATGAGTCACTTGTATATGCCATCCTCTATCATCTCCATACAAAATGAGCAGAACGGTTCCAGCATCCCTAAGAGAACAGCAGAGTTCCCTAGAAGTTTCTTTGATTCTTCTCTTGCTATCTTCCATCAGGGCCTTGTTTCACAGGGCCTTGTCTCCATTTCTATTTTTGGAGATCTCTTCCTCCCCTCTCATGGTCCAGACTGTACCACAAACATCTTTGAGAGGACTGATACTCACTGGCTAGCCAAAGAGAGGCTTGAAAGTGGGCTTGTGGGGGAGCCAAGGCTAAGTGGGATTTACTCATCATTCATCTCCCCTTTATCCTCTAGGGTTATTTAACTTTGAGTTCTCTATTGGCATTTAGGGGTTTGTTTTATTATTTTATGTGCACTGTATTACTGTGATTCAGAGACTGGTAAGTAATTTCCATGATGAGTCCCCAAATAGAACACTCACTCTTTGTGGTCATGGGCCATGTCTTCTCATTTTTTCATGGTCCTGATTTCTTTCAAGGGTACCATCAAAGCAAGCTTCAAAAAGCAACTACCTAAAATAGGACTAAAACATATTTGAGACCCTCTGGGCTGTAATGACGCCAAGAGAACGTAGTTGTAGTACAGGAACTTTCTGGATACTCCTGAAACGTCCATTATTCAAAGATGGTCTAAAAAAGATAGGATCAGGTCTAACACTCATCTACCTCTTCACTCATCTCACATCACACTCTTCCTTGTTTTTTAATCTCAAGACTCATGGACTCTCAAGTACTTCAAAGACTACTTTGCACATTCTGTTCCCTTTGTCTAGAATGCTTCCCTCCTCCCTCTGTCCCCCACTCCCTGCTCACTTTTGCTAAGTTAATGCCCACTCAGTTTTGAAAAATTAACTCAGTTATCATTTTTTCTGAGCATCTCCCATGATTTCCCTTACTAGGTAAAATCTTTATTTCTAACCTTCTTGCAGCATCTTTACCTCTCCTTCAAGGAACTTAATATCTAACACGTTTGTTGTGTAAATGACCAGTGCAAATATCAGCCTCCCTCTCCAGATGGTAAGCTCCATGAGGGCAAGGCTTGTGTATATTTTTACTCATCAATTCATTCTTATTACCTAGTATAGAATAGGTATTCAATAACTCTTTTAAGTGAATGATTTGAAATGAATGTTTACATCTAAATCAGTCCACAATTATTTACTGAGCATCTACTATGGAAGAATGTGCTGAGCCTTATTGATGATAAAGAGAAAGGAAAATGCTATGAGCTATTAAGGTGCCACAGCAGAAATGATTTTGAGTGGTGGCAGAGTGGACTAAGGAACAGGACAAGAAAATATGGAAATTGAATGACATTATAAAGCAAGGTACACAGAATGAAATGGGCTTCATTCATAAGGGTGAGAGAATGCAGGTGGAGCTGGTGAGATGAACTGATGTGTTACAAGGTCAGCTTCATGGCACGGTTGAGTAAGATTTTCTGCATTAGTTATCTATTGCTGTGTAACAAATTACCCCCAAACTTAGTAGCTTAAACAACACTCATTATCTTATAGTTTCCATGGGCCTGGCCTAGTTGGGTCCTCCACTCTGGGTCTCTCACAAGGATGGGATTATAATCTCACTTGAAGGCTTAATTGGAGAATATCCATTTCCAAGCTCACTCACATGGTGGTTGATGAGATTCAGTTCCTTGTGGACTATTGGACTGAGGCCCTTTGTTCTCCACTGGCTAATGGCCAGAGGCCTCCTTTGATTCTTTGCCTGTGGGTCTCTTCATAGAGTAGTTTACAACAGGGCAGCTGGCTTCATCAGAGTAAATAGGTGAGAGGGCAAATGAGAATACAAGTACAGCCTTTTGTAATGTAATCTTGGAAGTGACATCTCATCATTTTTGCCATATTCTATGAGTTAGAAGCAAGTCCTCAGATCCAGACCATACTCAAGATGAGGGAATTACACAGAAAGTGAAGATCATTGGAAAGGAGAGTTTCCAATATTGCCTACCACAGTCTATGATTGCTATGGCCAGCTAGAACTGGAAAGAAGAGCAAGATCATTATGTTTATATTTCAAGGGTTATGAATTGTGTTATGGCTAATAAGCACGCATAAAAGATGAGGTAAACTAGGAAAATGTGGCTCACACTCTTGCGCATTGTAGAGATTCAAGTGGAAGGAGAAGTGCTGTGATAAAACAGACTTTCTGTTTGAATCTGTCTTAGAAAGTCCCCCCGCCCCAGATAGAGGGAGCAAATTGTGATAAAGATGGAAAAAGATACAGAGAAGAAAGGCAGGATTTTGAGATAGGTGCACTCATCAAACTCATGCTCTGAGACCAGGAATAAGCCTTAGAACAAAGTCCCTTCCCAGCCCTCACTAGATACTGCCACACTCCAACACTCACTATCTCTATTTTCCTTTCCCAGTTACTTTTGAAAGCTAAGAGGAGTGCAAATCACATCAATGATCAAATGTGCATTTTGCTGCTACCCTGTTAAGATAATATTCCTGTTGTCATTAGGGACCTGTATTTGTTTTATTAACTCTCTACTGAACATGCGCTGGTTAGGAACAGAAGATTGTAACCAAAGGGGTCAAGACTGAATAGTATCACCGAAAACAGACAGCAGAAAGCTCTTGGAAAGAAGCACAGCTGTTTCAATGACAATCTTTTCTACCTTGATTATTTTCTTGCTGTGGAAAAGAATTGCATGTGTAAATCTTTCTCCTCTGGCATGTTGTGGCTTCCCAGGGTTATCAGAGCTGTACCTGATTCAGATGAAATTGTGTGCACTGCAAGAGAGAATTGTAACCTGACATCAAAGGAGGAATTCAGAATGGTTATAGGAAAATTGTGTTTCCTCCAGTTGTCTGCCAGTTAATACACTGTCCCCGTCCAAAGGACATGGATTAAACTCTGGAAGATGAGCTTGGAGATGGGAGGCTGCACTCTGGTTTCTGTGACAAGTGGGTAGCCTGCAGGTTTTGAGAAGTGAAGTAAGACCAAATTTATGGTTCACTTCACAAATAGTGGAGGGTCGACTAGATCAAAGAGAGAAAGAATCCAGAGAAGGATGCCTCCTAATTTCTGAGCCCCAAAAAATTCCATTTGTATTTTTTACAAGAATTGAAACAAATCAGGCTATGGACGCTGGTCCTCATCATAGAGCAGACTTGTGGGTCTCTCAGAATAGAACACACCAACCCCCTGGGTTCTTTAGACATCCTGGATTCATTTAGACCTTTTGCCACTCTATTTCCTTACTGCAATCCTTGGGGCTCTAAAGGACTAAGGCGTCATATGGGGAGAGTGGCTAGGAACACAAGTTTTCACCATATACCCACAATCTTGGCCAAGGTTGAGCATGAGGAGTGAGGGGAGAATTGCAAATAAATTCTGAGCTCTTCTTAGTAGTTCTTTTTCAATTATAGAAATATGAGCGAAGCAATTCTGAAATTATTTTAGATGTACTATAGGATTGAGCAAATGAGTAAATGGGTTAATGTTGATGACAGTCAGAATTCTCACTGTGGCAGAAGGGACATACAAATATAGCATGAGAGAAGGCACGATAGAACTTCATGGATATAGACTGGAATTAGAGTTATCAGTGTGAACTGATGACTTCTTAATTATGTCTATGCTTGTAATATGCACATGCAAACATACAAGTATATGTTTGTATGTATGTATGTTTGTGTTCGTATATGTATATATACAGGTATATTTTCATGTAACTATTTCCTAGCTCTATCTGTTGAAATGGCCAAGAATCAAAGACCCCTCAGTAGCAATGATCATACCTGAAACCCAGACCTTGGTCTCAAATACCATTATCTACTCAAAGGAACCAAGGCTCTTTGGAGGAATGGCTGACTCCAGGGATGAGGCAATGTAGGTAAAATGTGAGCCTGGAACATCTTGTTATTCTTGCAAGTAAGAAAGCATTAAAAAAGATGGGGTCATGTCACAAGGACCAAGGTGCTAGCTGAAAAGGGTTCCAACTGGCCAAATATGGGATAATTTTAGCACCAAAATACTTAAGTATCATGATGAATTATAAACCTTTGAAACAAATTAAAATCCATGAGTCCATACTGGTAATAAATGAATAAATGAATGAGGAAGAATGGAGGGTCTTGCGCTTACCATAGAATGCTGAGAGCCAACCTGTAAATGTGGCGGGGGTATGGGAACTGGAAAGTTATCATTTTCAATCATCACAGTAAAGATTGCATCAGGAAAGAATCATCAATAACTGCTAAATATAGGGGAAAGTTTTGATGAAGAGAAGAATATTCGCACAGTCTTAAATCTCTCCACGGAATACCTAATAGTTGTGATGGAGAAAGAGCACTAATTGCATAATGGAGAGACTGAACAACAACTTGACAGAGTAATCAAAATCGACATGACTATTGAGACAGATGGACATCTTGTGGCTCCATGTGATACCCTGAGGATATACCATCATCTATGCAGTATTCTGACTGAGAATATACAACTTGAATCTAACCATAAGGAAACACCAAAAAAGAAAACCTCAAAATGAGGAATAGTCTATGGGTTGGCTAAAAAGTTCGTTCGGGTTTTTCTGAAACATCTTATGAAAAACCCAAACAAACTTTTGGGCCAACCCAATACTAACAAAAAAAGGAGAGGGGCTGTGTCCCTAAAACATGACAAAGAAAGCCTGTGGGAATGCTTCAGATTAAAGGAGGTATCTCAGTCCTTTTGGGTTGCTATAACAAAAATACCAGAAACTGGATATCTTAAACAATGAATATTTATTTCTCACAGTTCTGGAGGTCAAGGTGCCAGCAGATTCGGTATCTGGCCAGAGCTTACTTCCTGGTTCATAGATGACTGTCATCTCATTGTGTCCTCACATGTGTCTCAAGCATTGCGTCAGACTATATATTAACATTATCTGAGTGATTCTCACAATGACACATTTTACAGATAAGAAAAACTAGGCTTATAGATATTAGAAAACCTTTCCCAGTATCATACAACTAATAAATGGAGGAGGCATGATTTAACAAAAAATTATGTTTTTTTCCACTATGTCATGTCAAAAAGAAAAGTATAGTTTCCGAATAAAAGCACCCCAAAGATGTTTTTTTTTTTTTCTTGCCTTTCTTCCTAAGGGATGCAGTAAAGTGCCAGGGGTGATATTAGATTTCCATGGTCAGGGTGATAAAATTAAAAGTATGACCTAAGCATGATTTTAATTGTGTCTCTTGGGTTTACAAACTATGGTCTACCAACTGCTTACAGTCTTTAGGTGGAATTTCTTAACTCTCCCCAGAAGGTGGTATTTGTACAGCAGAGAGATCCCTGAAGCTAGAGGGCTGGGCTCCATCCCTGACTCTGCAGTGTGCTGGCTGTAAAATGGTACCTCACAGGGTTATTGCAGCAGTTAAATGAGATAATGTACACATAAGCACATACAGATGGAGGTGTATTACTGTTTCACTCGGGTCCCTGTGATTCTCAACTCTAACTTGCCAAAGCAATCCCTTAACTCATTAAAAATAAAACAAACTTTAAAAACCAGGTCTATGAAAGACTTCAGTGAGATCCAGTGACTCCCACTGTTTCCTCCAACACCGTGTCCAGAATGTTCCTTTCTCATCAAGGAGTCAATCAACCGCAATTGCATCAAGAATTCTGAAGTGCTAGAAAGAACAAAGGGGCAGAGTCTTGGCAGTGATTTTCTCCAAGACCTACAGTCCTGAACCTGGTGTGGTTAGTCTGCTTCAAGAACGTAAGTCTCATTTTAGTTCTATTACCAATGACCTCGTGACCCTGTCATCATCTCCCTCTCCTTGACCTCAGTCTCATCATCTGTAAATGAAGGCAGGTGCTGACCTTCCTGAGCCAATGTTGATTATAGCCATCTTTTCAGATCACCTTTAGCCAAATCATCAGCTGGGCTGCTTTGCTAAAACACACATATTCCCCAGGTCCCACACCATAGTTCCCAAATGAGAACCCTTTGGCAAAAGAGCTAGAAATCTTCATTTTACCCCCAACCACCAGGTAATTCTAATGCATACAAATTTGAGAATCACTGATCTAAATTCCTTTTCAGATAAAGATTTCTGGGTAGACCAGGGCTTTGTAAATTTTAATGAATCCCTTGGCAATCTTGTTAAATTGCAGTGGGGCTTGATCTACATTACTACGAAGCTCTCAGGTGATGCTACTGGTTCCTGGACCACACTCTAAGTAGCAAGGCTTTCTTTGACAGGACACAGTCACATAGTCGGTTGGTTTACTTTTGGGGATGAAAATAACATAGGTAGTGGCTCAAGGATGGGAGAAGGGCATATGAATGGATAGAAACCACAAAGATTTGCTTGGCTTGAGTGAAGACTTTCTTAATTGATCACCTTTGGAGGACAGGTCCTTATGGCAGAGACGACACAAGTTGGGAGATAACTGACTTTGTTAAGTCCCCCGTTCTGTCACTTCCTAGATATGTGATCTGCAGAGATTGATTTGTGCTTTCAGAACCTTAAGTTCTGGATCTGTAAAAACAGAGACAAGAAGATACCCATTTCCTAGAATGGCTGTGAGCATTAAATGTGATCACATATATAAAATTCCCAGCCGAGTGCAACAATACCGGTCCCTCTAGGTTTTCTGGAGACCCTTCCTAAACCTTTACTTAGTTCCCTGCCTGGGACTATCTGCTCACTGGGACCTGTCCCTCTCCCACAGCCACCACTACCTGGAGGGCCGCCACCTCTCTACCACAAGAAAACTCTTAACTTTCCCAGGCCACTGAGTGATTTATCACACAGCTGCTCTCCCAGACTTGGAAGGCTGACGTCAACCCTGCCAGACACAGATGGGAGAGCTGGAGTCCAGTTGCTTGTCAGTGATGTTCCGTGGACACATTTATAAGGCTTTCACACTTTTTTGGCATCCTCCACCATCAGCCAGACACCAAAGGCAGCCTGCTGCACACCACATGCTGGCAAGGAAAGCTGCATGCACACGTGCTGGCCGGGGCCCCCAGCACAGCTTCATTTTTCTCTCCTGCCTCCTTTCCCTACTCATTTCTATGTGGTTGTGGTCAGCATGCCACCTGACTTCTCATGCCAAGTTCTTTTAATGTTTTTGACGGACACTACCAGCCTTTGCCCCCAAATAACTCACTAAACAAGAAATGAGTTGCCATAATATGGACTTAATGTGAGGAGTTTTCAATCCTTTTCATAGTCATTTGGAGGGGTTATCAACAGATATTTCTTTAGCAATGGCAATGTGCCTAGAAGCATCCCAGGTGCCTGAGGGAACTTATAACCAAATCATTTGTTAAGTTGCTTGGTCAAGCTACAGGAAGCAAAGCGTGAAAGTGGTTTTCTTTTTCCTTGAGTCATTCTCAAGTTTGATTGTATAGGAATCACCTGGAGAGCTTTAAGAAAATACTGATGTCTGAATCCCAATTCTAGAGATTCTGATTTAATTGATCTCAATACAGCTTGGGCATCAGGAATCTTAAAAGCACCTAAGATTGAGTATTGCTGTCTTAGGAATTAATAAAATCTACACAGAATCTTCCCATGTTGTCTTAATTTTGATCACCATTTGTTTTTAAGACCACCCCTCACAAAACATTTTCACAGAAATAATCTATTTTTAAGCTTCAGAACAACCCCATGAAGCAGTTCATCTGAATTTGTATATTAGTATATTTATACACTTGGACATCAGTCTCAATCTGAATATTTTAAAAAATGAAGTTCAGAGAGGTTAAGTATTTATAACTTGCCCTGGGGCAGACAGTTGGTAATGGCAGGGATAATCCTTGAAACCATGGTTCCAGCCTCCCTCTACTCTTTCCATTACTTTGTAACTCCCTAAATTCAGACTTTGTCAGTGGACACCATTCATTGAACCATAATACATAACACATTTCTACTCTAGACTGTGTAAATGTTCAGAACAAAAACTCTGATTTCCTTATTGACAGATTTAAGTAACAGTAGTAAGGAAACAAGGGCAGTGCTAATGAGAAGATAGGGCCTTCCTGATTTGGTGGCCAATATATGCACGTGACATTCGTAATGTGTTAAGTGTCAAGAGACATTCAGCACGTGATGCTACTTATAGGGGAAGTCACTGCATGTCAGCCGAAGGCTGGGTACCCAGAGCTCATCTCCAAGAGCCATAAATTATTTCAGGAAATAGATCACAACATTCTTCCTTCTGTGATGAAAGATGTTCCAAGTTTTCTGGAAGGTTGCATAGATCCTTATCTGAAGACAGAATCATCTGTCAATTCCCATAAATACAGGGATTAGTCTGAAGTGTGGCTTCTCTCCCAAGCAAGCGGGATAATACATTGATTTGATTAATAATAACTCCATGCCTGAGTTATTATTCACTTAACAGGAAATGATACAAATATTTAAAAAAACTATAACTCTTTGGAGACATAAAGTTATCATCTTATCCACAACTCCTTGAGTATTTTATTAACCCTGACAGGATGGAATAGAGCAGGATTGGCTGATAAAACTGATTCTCAGCAACCTCTCTAAACCACATTAGGGAACCTAAAGATTAGGTGTCATCAGATTGATGCCACAGCTAATGGGAAGCTTATGGTAAAGGGTGCCTATTGACCCATGAGTCAGCATGGGACAGAAACTTAATGAGCTTAGGGTGGCTCATGACATTGATCCAGTTAGGCTTCCATAGACATTTGGGCTACAGAAAGACACCATCCCAGTAAACCACCAGTCATTCTGAAAACAGTTGTTTGAATTAATTCCAACGTATAGTTTGCAATCATCCGATTATTCTAATCAGTTTGTATATGTGGGGCTACAGCCATAAATAAAGGTATGGATAGAGCCATAAATGAAAACGATAATATGCACATCAAGCTCACAAACAGGATTGTTACAATGACTAAAAGCACTCAAAAAGCCCAAGAGTTTTGAAACCGAAAAAATTTACCTGAATCGATACTTCTTAACCAAGCTTACCCAAATTAGCCACTAACTGAATCCTTAATGCAGTTGAAGTCTGGTTTCTGTCTATAGTGTCCTGTCTCAGAAACGTTGGAGACAGGTGTCTAAATGCAGACCTTGCAAATTCCCTTTTGAGATGATGACCTTTTGGCTGAACGAGCTGTATAATTTGTGGGGCCCAGTGTAATATGAAAGTGCAGGGCCCTTTGTTAAAAAATTATTAAGAATTTAAGGATGACGATAGCAGAGCATTAAACCAAGTGTGAGCTCCTATGTTTGATGGCACAGGTTGTATACCCACGAAGCAGGCCCTGTCCTCAGGGCAACAAAGCCTCAATAATGCTATTCCAGCTACCCTTCCGTTGACCCATTGGGAGCACACTGGGCCACTTCACTGTGTATTGCCAACTGTTATGTGAAAAGACGGCCCCGGCTGTCCATAGGACACCTACAGGGACAGCAACAGAAGGAAAACATGATGGGAAGTAAATGCAGTATGTCTGTCAGAAGTAACAGTGGAAAGACAAAGGCTTTGTACAGTTGTTATAAAAATCAGAAAAAGGGCAGGTGGCTACTGAAGACCCAGCCAAGTACCAACATTGTCCAGAGAAGGCCTTGGACGTTCTCATCTCTAAATGAGGTTATGTGGCAGCATATCTTGAGGTTCTCTCTCTCTTTCCTCCTTCCTTCCTCTCTTTTCTTTCCCTTCCTTCCTCTCTTTTCTTTCCCTTCCTTCCCTCCTTCCTCTCTCCCTCTTTTGTTCTTTCCTATCTAAATCTGCACAGATCTATACTTAATTGTTTTAGTATTTCTACCCCAACCCCAAGCCAACAGTTGTCTCTGAGGTCATTATGCCAAGGGAGATATCCACCAGTACTAATAGTATACTAATAGTTGTCTTAGATAGGTACACGTGCCTAAGTCCCAGAGAGGAATGCTGAATGAGTATAGAAATTGGCCAGAATCATGAAGGCAGAATTTACCCCACCTAAGAAAGGCATTTCCCCTGGTGTTGCGTGGGAGAATGAGTGAGAGAGGAGGCAAGTATGAAGGCCAGTGTGTCCCCGATTGAGAGGACATATACCCCATGTCCCAGGAATGGCTGCACAGGCAACTAGGCTGATGGAATTACAGGCAGCCTTGGCCCCGAGTGGGGTCTGGGGGCAGTTGAATGCTTCCTGTATGCCATGAATGGCACAGAAGTAGCAGACAGAATGCTGGAAGGGACAGAGAATATCTCACTGGCAACTTAGGTAGAGGATCAAGGACCACATGACATACCAGGTAACCCCCACCCCTACCCCAACAAGCGTGGCTTTGCATAGGATTCCAGAAATCACTGGGAGGAGAGGGAAAAAAGAAAACAAAGTTAGGTCTCCCAGTAGCTTGGTGGGAGGAAGATTAAGAATGAAATTACATTATTAAAAAGTCACTTTTTCTTGTACCCCTGTGTTTGTGGACTGGGAGTCATTGTAACTACTCTGTGATGACACTATTTCCCAAGCTCATCCATTTCCCATTGCTTTTACTCTGCTCTCACTGAGTAAATTTTAATCTTTAATCTGGTTTCCAGTTTAGACTTTCCCAGCAGGAAGAGCATGTTTGGGCTGCTGTGAATACTGCATTTCTCTTGGCAATGAAAGCTCTCAGTATCAATGAACAAAATTGACATAGTTCTGACTTATAGTCAGTCTCTCGTGAGTTTGGTTAACATGGCTTGGTTCCCTGGGACCTGACCACACTGATGTACTGTCAGACTGTAGTTTATGAACTTGCAAAGTAGAGGGCCACGATGACTACTAAGGTGCAGATACCCCATGAAGATCCATGACTGAAAAAGTCCCCCAAACTCTCTCTACTGCTATTTTTTAATTGTAAAAATAATAACATGAAAATGATAAAGAATTTTTTAAAGTTATATTAGTATAATGAAGTAGTTAAGAATGCAGGCTCTGGAATCAGACTGCTCAGTTTTATCAAATCCTGGCTTTGCCGCTTATACAAACTGTGATTTTTAGCGAGATCAAAGAAATCTAATAGGGATTGTTCTGAGGAATAAAGGTATTAATACAACACGGGAAACATTTTGATCAGTGCTTAACATGTGTTAAGTGCTATGTAAATGTTAACTCCTATTTCAAAAGCTTCGTTGTTATTATTTTGTGTTCCCTTCCAGCTTATGTTGAAATGCATGAATATTGTTACATATTGCACATAATTTATATTCTTCCCTTCAATTTAATACTATGTCATAAATACTTTATGTGTTTCTATGGAGGATTTAACTATTATTTTTAGTAGTATAATTCAATTCACTAAATATTTGAGCACTTACCTTAAAACTGACTCTGTTATGTGACAGGGATATCAAAATGATGATAAATTAGAAAAATTGGCAAAGGTGACAAACAGGTAACATGCCAAAAAATATATATATAAATGGCCAGAAGGGACGCTTACCCTAACAAGAAGTCAGGAAATGCAAATTAAAGCGATAATT
This sequence comes from Neophocaena asiaeorientalis asiaeorientalis, assembly GCF_003031525.2. Taxonomy (NCBI): domain Eukaryota; kingdom Metazoa; phylum Chordata; class Mammalia; order Artiodactyla; family Phocoenidae; genus Neophocaena; species Neophocaena asiaeorientalis. Next base: position 871,933 of record NW_020174994.1, read on the forward strand.
ATAATGTTTACCTTGCATATTGGCAATATTAGAAAGTTTGATAACACCCACTTTAGGGTAGAGTGTAGGACAATGGGTGCTGCCCTCTCCTGCTGGCCAAGAGGAAGCCAGTACAGCCATTTAACTACTAACATTGGAAATGCACAGACACTGCGCCCAACCATTGATTGCACTCTTCCATATCTGCCCTCAAGAAACATGTGCTTCAGGAGACAGAAACAAGGGGGTTCATTGTAATATCTGTAATCTTGAAAATTGAAGACCACATAACTGCTCATCTATACTGGGAATGGTTAGATAAACTGAGATATATTCATTCTAAAAAGAATGTGTTCTTTCAGTACTGACATGGAAACTTTCCAAGGCTTGTTGCTAAGAAAATGAGCCAACAAAGAAATGGACTTGAGTACACGGGGAGGGGGAAGGGTAAGCTGAGATGAAGTGAGAGAGTGGCATGGACATATATACACTACCAAAAGTAAGGTAGATAGCTAGTGGGAAGCAGCCGCATAGCACAGGGAGATCAGCTCGGTGCTTTGTGACCACCTAGAGGGGTGGGATAGGGAGGATGGGAGGAAGACGCAAGAGGGAGGAGGTATGGGGATATATGTATACATATAGCTGATTCACTTTGCTATATAGCAGAAATTAACACAGCACTGTAAGCAATTATACTCCAATAAAGATGTTAAACAAAAAAGTTGCAGAAAAACAAGAACAACAAGATGGCATTTTCTTAACACACACTATAAACAAAATATATAGCTCTACAGATATGTGTATATACATATGTAAGTGTGTGTGTGTGTGTGTGTAAATATACTAAAAAATGTCTGGGGGCTTCCCTGGTGGCGCAGTGGTTGGGAGTCCGCCTGCCGATGCAGGGGACACGGGTTCGTGCCCCGGTGCGGGAGGATCCCACATGCCGCAGAGCGGCTGGGCCTGTGAGCCGTGGCCGCTGAGCCTGCGCATCCGGAGCCTGTGCTCCGCGGCGGGAGAGGCCACAGCGGTGAGAGGCCCGCGTACCGCAAAAAAAAAAAAAAAAAAATGTCTGGGAGAGTCCATACCAAACTGTTAACAGTGGCCACATTTAGACCGGAAACTAAGATTGGTCAAGGGGACTCTAATATTTTCTGTATTTTTAAATGTTTTAAAATATTCTCTGTATAATTAAGGATGATCTTTAAAAAATTAAAAGATGAATAAGACAAGGTTCCTGAATCCCAAAGTTAATATTCCACTGAGTAGATGTTTAACAGTTTACTTAGCCATTGACCTATATTTGGCAATTTGGGTTGTTTCCATTCTTTTACACTATAGATCTTTATACAGTGTAGCTTCTTTTTCTTCTGTTGATTTATTTCTCTAGGATAAATTCCAAGAGTAGGATTATTAGATAAAATGGTATAAACATCTTTCTGGCTCGTGATGTATTTTTCCACATTGCCTTCCAAAAATGTTGTGCTTCTTTTTCCCCAACATTACTACAAAAAAATTAGTGAGCTCTCCTTCCACCTGGCAGCAATCTACTTTTCTATTGCCATCTCCTTGTTCTCAGGGATGAGCACTTTTCACTTCAGTTTTCAACCTGTTTTAGAGCTGCTATCTCCTAGAGGACTGTCAGCTCATAATCTTTCTCCTATGCCTAGGGTACGTATACTCCTGAAAGACAGAAAGGATTAGCATTCCCATTACAGATGAGAGCACTGAGGCTCACAGAGTTCGAGTAACTTGCCTGGGGTCACAGAGCTAACAGGTGGTAGAGTCCATACTTTTACTCATGTCACTCTACTCCCTCTGCACCTGGATGTGATTCTCCATCAGACTGGTGTGAACAGAGTTGGTTTGAACCCAAACACCTTTTGCTTACACATAGGGTCCACTTCTGTCATGGCTCTTCTACCCCATCTGATCTCTTGGTACCAGCCCATGTTTGTGTCCTCACTGCCTTTCTGCCTGTGTCCCTCTTTGTGGCCTGGTTCTCAGATTGCCAACTTGTGTTTTATGTACTCAAACTCCATTCCTATCTGTTTCATCTACTTTAACGGAAGGTGCTAGACCAGTGGCTTTCATTTGGGGGGAACTTAAAGCAAAATGAACCAAACAAAATGAGGTCTGGACTTCATCCCCAGAAATCCAGATTCACTGATATGGGTTATGGTCTGGGCCTGGGATTTTTTTCAAATTTCCCTGGGCATTTTGGGGTAAGAACATCTGCCCTAGATGCTATTCTTGGTTTCTGCCTCTAGGTTTAGGTAGCAACATGGCTGGTTTCTGTTTGTTTGTTTGTTTTGCCCAGATACCCTGTCTTCCTGGGCTACCACCACCACTCACAGTCACTTACCTGTCTGCCTTGCTGGCATTCTACCTATCCTGCTCTGTTCCTTTGTATCCTATCCTAGCAAAAGCAGCTTACTGCTCTCACTTCAAACCTTTGCCCTCGCTCTTGCTGCTGCCTTCAGCCAATCCTCTTTCCTCTCTTCTAATCCTGTTGGGCCAAAGTTTTGCCCCTCCACACAATTCTATTGCATCAGAGCCCACACAGGTGGCTGCTTCTTCTGAACTCCTGTTTCAATTCTCATCTGCTTCAATCTAGTGGCTTTTCATTTAGCGATGGAAGGTAGTGCGTGATTTTTTTGTATGGACGGGAGGAAGATCTCCTAACAGTGGTTAAGAGTACAGGACTGAGAGTTAGAAAGACTCATGTTACAAATTCCAGGCTGCTGCTGACTTAACCACTTTAAGCCTCAGTTTTCTCATTTATATATTAAAGGTAACAATGATATATATCTCACAGAGCTTGGATAAATGCACAGAAAACATTTAACACAGTGTATGCTACATGAAAAATGTTTGAGAACTTTTATAAATAGGATATATGGTAATGAGACTGATTTCTTTCAATTAAAGTAGTGGAAATTAAGAATGTTTGCATCCAAATGAGCCATCTGCCTTATTGACTTCCCCATAAATATTTGTTATATGAATGAGTGGAAGATACCCACTTATTCTGATGATGTTACATTGTCTGGTTCTCTTCCAGAAATCCTCTTTTGGAGTTACCTACAGAGCGCCAGTTTATGAGTCGAAAGAAAAACAGCCCTATTACTCTTCTCTTTGCTTCTTTTTACCAAAAAAAGTACTGTCCAGTTTCATTGCCCACTTTATGGTTTGGTGATAAGTGACCTTTGGCTTTTTTTTTTCTTTTAAGTTAAATCTAAGCCAGGAGGATAAAGATGCTACTAATAAGATTATGCATGAAAAGTGTTATGATTCTTAAGGAATTTCAGAACAAAATTTCTCAAAAAAGTTCCCCCAAGGAGACTACAAATACCTTGAGAACAGGGACCTTATGTACAAGCAGGTTTTTAACCTGCAGTTAACTGAATTTGGGTGCAGACTTTTGTCTTGTATATTTTTCCAGCTAGAGGAACAGTTATTTTATTATTTCTAAAGGTATTTATGACAAAAGGGAATAGGAATCCTTTAAAAATATTTTATAGGTGCCAAGGCTCCTAGAAGAGTGCTATAATAATAAATTTAAATACTTAAGGAAGAAAAAATAAGCTATCTTTCACACACTAAAATGACAATATTCATCTATTGTTAGAGCGCACATTATTGTAATGGTGAGGGATGGGTTTGAATGAAACTATAAACATTCCTTCAACCTCTCCTCCTTGACATGTACACGTGTTCATGAAACAGCTGCTAGTGTTCTAGTGTATGGAGTGTGACCTTGAAACAAAGGCTGTTTTTTCTCCCTTTGAATGAAGAAAACTGGAGTGTCTGGATTGCTACAGTTACTTTTCTGTTACGCAAGTGACACATTTTAACACAAGTTAACTCAAACAAATGACACTGGAGTTATTACTTGAAAGAGCTGAGAAGTTAGTTTTCCATTGCTTTTCTTCCAATTCCCAATGCTATATTTTTAGGAGCATTTATTTTGAGTGGAGAGAGTCCAAAGAGAGAACACAGCTATCATGGCTAAAAAACAAAATCTGAACATGGGAATTGGGAGGAAGATTCTTTTATCATTGTGGGGGTTTTTTGTTTTTGTTGTTGTTGTTGTTTTTGTCGAGTGGGTGCTGGTAAACTGGCTCTCTGTGGGGAGAAAAACGAGCCCTAATCTGTAGTGTTTGCCAATATCTGTGGTGTAAATACTTCCACCATGGCAATTTCAAGCTACCAATGAGAGGCCATTGAATGGAATTGAGAAGAGATGCACAGAATTTTCTCTGTGAGCAAGTACAAATTGGTTTCAGTAAACCATTACTTGTAAACCTTATAAAAGGGGAGGCTTAGGGGAAAGGTTTCTAGGAGAGATTGTTTTACAAAAGTGCCCTTTGGAAGAAGCAGAGTCCAATTTAAGAGAAAAACAGTAATTAGAAACAAAGTCTATTGAAGAAGATCAAGACATATAGCTTAAAACAAATTTCTCAAACACCCTGATAAAATTTGTCTTCCTCTACCTCAAACTACTAGGACTTTTTCTCTTCTTCCTCCTCTGCCTAACTCCAATTTTTTGTTTTTGTTTTGTTTTTTGTTGTTGTTGTTTGTTTTTTATTAGATTGATTACTCTTCTGGAAGAAAGAAGTCTTCCTCTTTCGAATCTAATTGGAGGTGGAATGGGGAGAGATGGGCTGCTCTTTAATGGCACAGCAGGAGGGGAGGTCTGGGAATAGCAGGACACTAATAATCAGTATTTCATGTTACTTTCCCATGTTTAAAGAAAAAATTGAAGAGGAAAATGTAAAACTACCTCCTGTTAAAGTTTATGGTTTATGAATCAATGTCTTTATAAACATTATCCTTTAGAGAAGAAAAATCAGTATAAATATGATCCAAGTCTTTTTATTTTCTTTCCATTCACTTATGGGCATTTCTTAATCTGTGTCTACATTTCTAAACCAATTTGACTGATCAAGTTTGAGTTAATAAAAAGTTAAAAGCCAAGCCAATTATTTGTCTGTCCCAGCTAATTTTATTTTGGCTACCTAGTCAAACTTGCAATATGTCCATGAGCAAGTCATTTGGCTTTTCTGAACTTTGAGTTACATCATCTGAAAAACAACAGGATTGAACTGAATGGTCTTTAAATTGCCTTCTAGCCATGAGAGTTTGTGGTACTTACACTGAATTTAATAAGCACTTCACAATTTTCTCTTATGAAATAGACAAATAATCTCTACTTTCAAAATGCCATAAACCTCCTAGTTTCAATAAGTGGACATATTTTATCTGACTTGACTATTTAACCAGGACTCTTCTGCCAATAGGAAGAACTTATTCTGTAGACTCACGTTTTCTCTGCTGCCCCTCCCAGACTTTGAGATTCATCAAACTCATCTGGAGGAAGAAACCCCTGTGGAGTTGGAGGAAGGTGCTCATATATAGATTAAGGATGCTCCTCTAATGGTCATCAGAAATTCAAAGTCTATCCCTAGACCATTCTGACCCTTGAGGATTTATATTCTTTCAACACACTTGTCTTCTATTTGTTTCCTTCTTTTCCTGTTTCTGGCTCCTCATCCTCTGCCTCCATCTCTGGGCTCCTAGTGGTCTAGGAAAAGGATAGGGTGAATAGGCAATAGGCATGTCTTTCCATCCTCTTTGGTATTATATAACTTGGCTCTTACCTGTTAAATACCTGATGATTCACTTTGTCTAGGAGACTTCCAAAAAATAATCATAGCAACCACAATAGCTAATATTTATTGAATGTCTATTATTTGCTAAGGACTTTACACACATCTCATTTAGTTTCTAACAACCACATTAATTCTAATCCTGTTCTGTCCATAAGAATACTGAAGCTTAATGAGGTTAACCCAAGGCCAGAATGAGTGACAGAAGCCAGATATAATAAACAATCCCAGGACTGCTTGGCCTGTGCTCCTAATGCTGATTCTTACATGGTTATATCCAAAGTTCCTAAAACAAAACTGGGGTGGGGGAGGTGAAAAGCATAAGACCAAATAAAAGGTCTAAGATGGGGAAGATTAGATAGGAATTGCATTTCACAAGTTTTTCTAGCTAAAGAGAAGACTTGGGCTGCTCAGATGAAGGGGGCCACACATAGCTCTGAGGACCTGCTTCTTTCAATTCCCTCCTTACCTTATTCAAGGATCTTCAGGCTCTGGCCCCTCTGATTATCAAACTCAATATAGGCAGTTAGTAGGGCAGGGCCACGACTCCCTGCCCAATTATTCTTGTTTCCTTGCCTTGCTATCACTTACTCAGGTATGTGAAGACTCATCTTGTGGGTAAACATTGGCAAAAGTTATCAGAAAACTATGTATGTTGGGTCTTCTCTGCTGGCCAGAAAGACTGACGCTAGGATCATAACCTCATTTTTATTCCTAAAGACTTTGAAACCCCAGTCCTAAGGAAATGATACATTGCAGAAAGTGTCCGGCCCTTTGGGGGCTACAAAAACATACATGTTACATGTTCCCTTCCTGTATTCTTCCATTTGGAGACTAGCAGTGTCCTGAGTCATGGTGAAAGGCTAAGAGCTGTCCCCCAGTTTGACTTAACCCTCCATTTTGAAGATAATAAAGTTACAGGGAGAAGCCAAAAGTTTTTAGTTTGGGGCTAGATTTTTATCAGTTGATAAGAAAACCTGATGGCATATATAAGTATGGGAAAAACTGAAGAAGAAAGAGAAGGTGCCTTTAAAAAATATTTTGATGAATTGTCTCTTTGATGGAGAGACTCAAAGAAAAAGTAAGTTTGGTTCTTCTTTCACTGTATTTTGATTTTAAATGAATTAATGGGTAAGAGAAGATCCAGGGGTAAGTAGAGACCAGTAGCAGATCTGGGTTTTGTAGGACCTGAATCTTATATGAGTTATATATGATTTATCATATATAAATATGATATGCTTTAGGGGAGCACTTTTATGAAAAATGATATGAACACCAAATTAGGTATAGAAACTTGGACAAGGCTCATACAAGTGAAGAATCTTGAGACGAAGCTTTATTAGCTTCATAGGGTGGTGCAGTGGTTAAGTATCCACCTGCCAATGCAGGGGACACAGGTTTGATCCCTGGTCCGGGAAGATCCCACATGCCTTGGAGCAACTAAGTCCATGCGCCACAACTACTGAGCCTGCACTCTAGAGCCAGTGAGCCACAACTACTGAGCCTGCGCACCACAGCTACTGAAGCCTGTGCACATAGAGCCTGTGCTCCGCAACAAGAGAAGCCACCACGACAGGAAGCCCGTGCACCACAATGAAAAGTAGCCCCTGCTCGCCACAACTAGAGAAAGCCCATGCGCAGCAATGAAGACCCAACACAGCCAAAAATAAATAAATTTATTAAAAAAAGAAAATCTTTCTATGGTTGGGATAGCTAAAAATTTTTTTCCATCTAGCTAGGAACATGGACACACCACTCTGAGAGATTGTACACTGAGAGATTGAAGGGTTAGTGAGACAGATGAAAAGGGAATGATACAAAGAGGTCAATAATCTGCAGAGGAATTACAGGGAGTTTACTAGGTGGTGTTGGGCAATATTCAGAGAGAAGGCTATATGTGTACATGATTTTAAACATCAGGATCTTCTTTAAGAAAAGAATGCCTGGAGATGTCAACATTGACCACCTATGTGGTTTTCTTACCCGGAATCTGAAAGGGGAGATAGATCAATAGCTTCACAGCTAAAGTTACTTTTCACTCTCTCTTCTGGTTTCCTAATTATGTTTTGTTTCATACATGTATTCAGCATGGGCAAGAGAAACAGCCAGCACAATTTATCTGCTGCCCACCTCCCCTCCCTTTCCTTTTATTTTTTTGTAATTATATCAATTGATTCTTAACTGTCAAAATAATATATTTCAACTCAGGAATGAAGAGGCATTTATGAAACATGTAGAACATTTTAAACTTTGAAAACATTTTAAACTTCATCAAATTTTTTACAACCATTTTCAGCTATCTCAAAATGTAGGGTTAAACTAAACTGGCGATGCCCCTTTTAAACTCTGAAGCAATAGGAAAAGAAAAAGGCCCCAAATTGTTCCAACTCTCCAGACTGACCAGAGGTGTGGAGAATCCTAATTTTATAGAGTGGGATTGATTTGGATGGTCTTGTTACTAGTCATAAGGATCTTAAACCCATTCAGCAACTGACAGCCTGCATTTAAATTGGAAAAGAAAGATTGTCAGAACTTTTAGTGGTGACAGCACAATCCAGCAACAAATTCCACACGAGTAAAAGTAATAGAGAAGATGGTACCTTTAGAGGGAGAATTAATGGAACTCACAGAAGAGTCACACACACAAAAATCTAAGCTTTAAAATATTATCAGAAAATGAGCAACAAAATATATTGCAGGTCAAATATGGATGGGAGAGAGAGGAGGTTTCAACAAAAGCAGATGGGCAGGAGAGCTTGCATGACACAGTAATAGGTTCTCCTGAAGGGAAGCCAGTGGAGGGCAGGAAGGCCAAATTTCTCTGAAGATTGGCATTCAGCTCCTCATAATAATTGATAAAAGGAATGTTGGATGTCTAGTCTCTAGTTCTTGCAAGATTGTCCAAAGTGCCTTGAGCCAAATTACTCATGTAGCAGGAAGGGAGTATGAGAAAGGCAGGAAAGCTTCTTGACATTCCTGCCCTAATGCAAGGGGGAAGCAGAGTTTCTCACTATGCTTCTGTTCAGACCCCTTTCCACGTGGCCCAAAGGGAGGGGCACCCAGGCAGGAGAAGTGCATTTTCCAACATAAGAGACATAGGTAGGACACTCTCAGCAGGAGAGGTTGGAGCAGCATTCTTAATTTTAGTCCAGAAGTAGACTGAGTGACTTTACAGTAGTGAGGGTGAAAGAGTGAGTAGCTTTCCTTCATTCCTTCTTTCTTTCTTTCCTTCCCTCCTCCCTCCCTCCCTTTCTATCTTCCTTTATCATTTTATTTTTCTTGTATTCCTGGAAATGGCTCAACTTACACACCCTAGAGTCATGGTTTTACAGAGTATAAGGCTTATCCAAGTCTCTTCCCATTCGATATATATAGTCATTCTGTTCCAAGTCAAAGGAGGCAGCCTGATTGTCCATATACTCAACTATTAATTAATTAATTCATTTACTAAACCATTATGGATAGTCTTCCAGGTACAAGGTGGTATTTTTAAAACATCACAAGATACAAATCCTTGTCATCAAGGAAAGTATGATCCAGTTCAGGGCTAAGATAATAATTTAAGTTTACCATAGAGGTAAGCGACAAATGGGTGATACTGACAATATAGGAGATCACAAAAGGCTTGGGAAGGTCAGGGACGGCTTAAAGGGGGGAAAGGGACTTGATCTAGAATTGGAATAGGTGGGAAGGTTGAATATCTTGCAGAAGGTAAGGAAATGCCCTTTGGGTGAGGCAACAGCATAGAAGCCTTTATGTAAGCTATAGACTAAATGTTTGTGTCCCTTTAAAAGTCATATGCTGAGGCCCTAACCCCCAACATGATGGTATTTGGAGTTGGGGCCTTTGGAAGGTAATAAGTTCATGAGGGTGGAGACCTCATGAATGGGATTAGTGCCCTTATAAGAAGAGATATGAGAGATGATCTCTCTCTGCCATATGAAGATACAATGAGAAGGAAGCTTGTTTACAATCCAGAAAGCATGTCCTCACCTCACATTGGAACTGCTGGAGGCTTGATGTGGGGCTTACCAGCCTCCAGAACTGTGAGAACTAAATAAATGTTTGTTGAGAAATAAATCTATGGTACTTTTGTTATACAGCCTGAACTAAGACAATGTATATGGTCTTGGGAAACCCATGTAGGAAGTCAAATGGGTGATTGAGGGTTGAGGGAGACTAAGTGCAAAAGTGGTCACAATTCCCTGTGACCCACACCCTTTGCAGTGTGACTTTGTAGCTCTTCTCATCAAAAGATGAAATCTATTTTTTACCCCTTGAATCTGGACTGCACTTACAGTTGCACCAACCAATGGAATTAGGCAGAAGTAATTTTGTGCCAATCTTGAGCCTAGGAGTCAAGAGACCTTGCACCCTGTTCACTCTCTTGGAACCCTGGCTAGCTGCTATGAGAATGAGTCCAGCTAATACGCTGGAGGATAAGAGATCATATGGAAGAAGTCCAGTTGTCCCAGCCAAAGCCATCCTAGACTAGCCAAGAGCCAGCAAACTCCAAACAAATGAGAAAACACTGTTAGCAGAGCTGCTTACTTGATCCTTAACTAACTGTAGACACATGAATGGACCCTAATGAGATAAGAAACACCCAGCTGACATGTTGACTTGTGAGAAATGTTTATTGTTTTAAGCCACTACGTTTTGGGGTGGTTTGTTACCCAGCAATATCTAACTGATACAAGTATCAAGCTAAGAAGCTTGTGATCTTTGTCCTATAAATAATGTGAGGATTATTAGTTGTAAGTATTGTGATACAATAAAGAAATTTCATTAGGAAGTTTCCTGTCACCACAGTAGTAGTGGAATTTAGTGACAATTTTAGTCTATTTAAAATTAATTTTTATCTTTATCAAAATAATGCACATAGTTAAAAAAGTTAAATAGCACTACAAGGCTTATAAAGGAAAAATGTAGTCCCAAGCTATATACATATATATGTTTCTTGGCTTTCTCTCCTAGAATTTATCTTCATTTTTATATATACTATGTTTATACTCTTTATAGAAATTCTCTGTTGACCTCATGTTTTGACAGATGAGAATTTTTCTCTCTTTCCTACTTGATATTCCTTTATCCCAGTATATCACTTTAATAATTGATATTATCAATTTTAATATCACTAATTTTTGTTAAATGATTAATGTTTATATTATTTTATCTATATAGTGTTGATTATTAGGCAGATAGAGTAGTATCATAATTTCTTTTTATATAAATTTTGTTTTTCTCCATTACTGCCTCATTCTTTTACTTGCTTAGTTATCTACATACTTATTATTAATTTTCCCCAATATAGTAATAGATACTAAAAAGCTCTTTCAATTCTCTTTTTCACATAGTAAAAAGCATCAGTATTTTATTTTACTAATTTCATTTTATTATTTTTAGAGGTTTCCAACCTGGAGTCCTTTTGCTCTAACTTGGACTAGTTTTCTAGCATTTCCTGTGCTGGACACCCCATTTCCTGGTTCTCATGTCTTCCTCTCTCTTGATTTAACCTCTTATTATGGTGGAGCATATCCTTCAGTAGCTTCTGGAGGGTGAGAGTTTGCATGACTGAAATATCTTTATTCTACCTCAAGCTTAATTGTTTGATCAAGAATAGAAAATAATTTTCTCTCAGAATTTCTAATGCATTGCTTCACTGTTTTCTGGCTTTTAAAGCTATTGTTGACAAATTCCTTGAAAGATACAGACTATCAAATATTACTCAAGAAGAAATAACCTGAATAGCTTTATATATATGAAAGAAATTTAATTCATATTAAAAAAAAAACCTCTGACAAAGAAAATACCAGGCACAGATGACTTCACTGATGAATCTACTAAATATTTAATGGAGAAATAACACCAAATATACACAAACTCCTACAGAAAATTTTTTTTCTGTAGAAAAATATTTCCTGATTCATTCTATGAGACCAATATTATGCTGACACCAAAAACAAATACAATGAGAAAACTATAGACCAATATCCCTCCTGAGCATAGATGCAATAATCCTAAATAAAATTTTAACAGATTAAGTCCAGCTATCTATAAAAATGATAATATATTATGATCAAGTATTATTTGGCTTGTGGAGGAACTGGAACTCTGAGACATTGCTGGCAGGAATGTAAAATGGTATAATCACTTTGGAATATAGTTTGACAGTTTCTTATAAAGTAATGCCTATACTTATATAAACCAGTTATTCTTGTTCTAGATATTTACCCTAGAAAAATGAAAGCACATGTCCATGTAAAGACCTATCATGAGTGTATATAGCAGTTTTATTTGCTATAGTCCCAAACTAGAAACAACCCGGTGCTCTTCACCTGGTAGATAAACAAACTGGAATGTCTATACTATGAAATACTAGTTAGCAAACAAAAAACTATTGATAAAATAAGAATTTAGATGAGTCTAAAATTATGCATAATTAAAGATGCCAGACAAAAGAGAGACCTTTCAGTGATTCTAATTCATAAAATCCTAGAAAATGCAAACTAAATTGATAGAAAGCATATCATTGTCATTGCCTGTGAACAAGAAAGGGGAACAGGGAAAGTTGGAAGGAAGGGATTTCAAAGGGACCTAAGGAAAATTTGGAGGGTCATAGATATGTTCATTATCTTGATTGTGGTTATGGTTTTACAGGTGTATACATATGTCAAAACTCACACATGCACTCATTTGTATGGCAGTTATATTTCAATGAAACTTTTAAAAATGTGGGTCAGTTTGATTTATTCGGCTTGACAATCATCTCTATTTTTTTTTTTTTTTTTCGGTACGCGGGCCTCTCACTGTTGTGGCCTCTCCCATTGCGGGGCACAGGCTCCGGACGCGCAGGCTCAGTGGCCATGGCTCACGGGCCCAGCCGCTCCGCAGCATGTGGGATCTTCCCGGACCGGGGCACGAACCTGTGTCCCCTGCATCGGCAGGCGGACTCTCAACCACTGTGCCACCAGGGAAGCCCATTGTTTGTTTTTTGTTTGTTTGTTTTTTCTATTGGGTTGGCCAAAAAGTTTGTTTTCTGTAACATCTTACAGAAAACCCCAAACAAACTTTTTGGTCAACCCGATATTTTGTTTTATCACACCTTTGAAACACTTGAGTGGTATCCAGCCTCTTCTTTCCACCACTTAAGGGAGACAGGAAGGCAACATCGTGAAATCAAATTTCAGAATGACATCTTAAAGGAATGAAAGCAGTAAGCTCAAGGATATTCTTACTGGTTTCAGTTGGACAAATAGAAGTGCATATTTCCCGTATCTACACTAGCAATGGAATTTGCTGACATTAATTTCCTAGTAACTGGTGACCTGAAATTCAAATTTACCCAGTCAGCCAGATTTGGATGACCACGTGAATCATTTATCAATTCTAAAATAAAAAAAGTTTGCAGCCCCCATTCCTAGAGATTCCAGTTTAGTAAGTCTTGGATGGAAGTCAATGAATTTGTGTATAAGCCAAGATTAGAAACAACAGCATTAGGCAAAATTAGCATTCTCACCCTTGTCTCCACTAGAATCCTCCACCATCATCAGACTGCTATCCTTTCTCCCTCTCATACCATGTTAAATCATCTCCCATTTGCCTAATTTCCACCTATGCAAACCATGGTGATCTACCCACTGCAAATTCCACTTCTTCTTTTATGACTAACCATCTCTCTCCACTTCATTTCTTCTCACCTGTCTCCAAGCAGTGCAGCCATTCTGATCCTTGAGTCAAAACAACTCAAAGATCCCTGGCTAATCAAAGAGGTATTTTTTTCTCTGGGCTCCACGTCACTACACAGAATGAAGGCTCTGGGGTTTTAAAACAATGATTTAATTTTAGAAAATCAGCTCTTTTGCATCATACTTGTACCAAGTTCTCTTATGCACCACTGGTGTTTTTTCACTTGCTCATTGCTTTGGACTCTTCTATGGACAACTAGTACTATTCTGTTTTGGCTTTAGGGAAAATGATTCAGGCCTGGAGCAAAGTTGTTTATTTTTGCCATCCAGATTTCTGAGAAGGAGATATTTTAGATAAGCAATTTACCACTGTCTTTGATCTCAAGCTATCAGCTTCAAAGTATAACATTTAAAAATAATTTTATGTGGTTTCTATTATTTTGCCTGCATTGAAACTTGTTTTAAGATGTCTCTTCTGTTTTTGAGCATTTTTGTAAGATGGTCAAGTTAGATGTTTGTCCTGTGTGATAAAATTCAACAACTCCCTTAAAGAAATATCCCAGACTTTATTGATTATCGTATCACACAGTGGTAACATGAATGCATTGCTCTTCTCTACATGACATTTACTGAGAGTACAGGGTTGATGCTCACTCTTAATCTTTCTGGAAGAGCATTGCCTTCTGTTTTTTCTCTACACTTTGTAACTGCTCCTGAAGAAAAAAAAGATTCCACTTTGTATATCTAATACATTTGGTGAGAGGGAGGGCAGTTAACACTATTTCTTCTGCATGGTTGTTGCAAACTTTTCTGTTTTTTGTCAGGTCCAAGAAAAAAATTGTGTTAAAGATAGAACATTTGGACAATATGTTTCAGAAGAGATGTAAATATACCAGGTAGGCCCAACCAAGGATACATAACTGATTTTATTTTTTCTGGTTTACAGTCTTAGAGACAGTATAAGATACTAGGAATAGTCAAAAAGCACTGGTAGCACTTAATTATCTGAAATTGGAGAAACTGGTTTCCAAATTCCACTCTTCCACCTATGTGATCTTGGGCAGGATTCTTCACCCTTTTGTTTATTCATTCATTCATCCCACAAGTATGTCTTAAACATCTTTATATCAGATATCATGGAAAGCACTGAGAATGGACAGAGAGCACACAGTCCTTGCTCTTGTAAAGTGTGGCAGACATGAAGATGTGCCTTATAGGTCTCCAACTATGGTAGTATAATTGACCAAGCACCTCAGATTCTGTACTCTGAAATCGAGTGTATCATTTGTACTAGACCACACTTCGCATGGCTCCATGCTTCTGACTGGCTGTGACTCTGACTGTGACTAAGGCAAGTCCATTCCTGGGAGACGTCGTATTCCTAAGATGGTCAACTACAACTTGAGAACTCAGTGATGGCCTTAGGAGTATTCCTAAAACTATACAGCAGTCTAGTTCACTTCAGCCTAACCTTCTTGCCCTCTCTCCTTCACTCAGGTTCACACTTGAGTCACGTTCTGATGACTCTCTCAAATTTCTGTTCCCTTTGCATTTTCTCTCTTGGGAATTTCTACTAAAAACCCTTGCACATCTATTCCTATCTTGGTGTTTGCTTCTTAGAGAACTTAGACTAACATAGGGAGTATATGTTCTAGTGGATGAGACAAAAAAAGAAGTAAATAATATGGTAATTTTAGATAACGATAATTGTGTAGGTAACAAAATAGCATGGTGGCATAGATGGGGTGTTGGGAGGAGACACTTTGTTCTTTAGGTCAGATGGTCAGGGAGAATGTGGCTAAGGAGGTTACATTCCAGCTGAAAGCTGAATAATGAGATATGAAGATGCTGGAGAGGAGCAGGCTGAGCAGTGTGGGGGGCTGGCACCCAGCAGGAGCAGCATATTTGGGGAATGTGAAGACAGGGATTTTAGAAGCATCATCTAGGTTATCATGGCAAGAGGGGAGATCAGAAAGACAAATAAATACCTGGTTCCATAGGACCTCAAAGGCCATAGTACGGAGTCAGCATATTATTCTGAGTGCAGTGAGAAACCACTGGAGCATCTGAGTAGAAAGGTGACATTATTTGTATTACATTTTTGAGAGATCACTTTGGCAGCTGAGAAGAGATGAACTGGGAGGGTCAAGAGTGGAAACAAATAGAGCAGTTAGATAACAAGAACCTAGGTGAGAGTTGGTATAGGCTTTGGACTATTGTAGTAACAGTGATGGTAAGAAAAATAAAAGGATTCAAGATATGCTTTGGAAGGATGCAGTACCAGTGGATACAGAGGGCTGACTGTATATTTTCTGGAAAAATATGTGTGTGAAATTTGTGCTCTCAAGGACCTATTTTCAAGTGCTGTCAAAGGACCCACCAAGAAGAAAGTCAACAGATGCTTGGGGAGACAAGATATCAAAGTAGAAGGACATGAGCTTAGCTCTTCTTACAAAAACACCAAAATCACAACTAACTGCTGAACAACCATTGATAAAAAAATACTGCAACCTACCAAATAAGATACCCTACATCCAAAAACAAAGAAGAAGACACAATGAGACAGAGTGAAAGTTCTGAGCCCCACATAAGGCTCCCCAGTCTGGGGGTCTGGCAATGGGAGGAGGAGCCTACAGAGAATCTGGCTTTGAAGGCCAGTGGGGTTTGATCACAGGAATTCCACAGGACTGGTGGAAACAGAAACTCTTGGAGGGTACACACAAGGTGTTGTGTGCACCAAGACCCTGGGAAAAATGTAGTGACCTCATAAGAGACTGGGCCAGATCTACCTGCTAGTACTGGAGGGTCTCCTGCAGAGGTAGGGGGGCAGCTGTGGTTCACTCTGGGGACAAAGATACTGGCAGCAACAGTTCTGGGGAGTACTCGTTGGCATGAGCCCACCTGGAGGCTGCCATTTTCTCCCAAAGACCTGACCCCACCCAATAGCCTATAGTCTCCAGTGCTGGAATGCCTCAGGTTAAACAACCAACAGAGTGGGAACACAACCCCATTCATCAGCAGACAGGCTGTTTAAAGTCTTCATAAGCACAGCCCTGCTCACCAGAGGGACAAGACCCAGCTCCACCCAACAATGGGCAGGAACCAGTCTGGCCCACCAGGAAGCCTGCAAAAGCCTCTTAGCCTCATCCACCAGGGGGCAGACAGCAGAAACAAGAAGAACAAAAACACTGCAGCCAGTGGGACAGAAACTGCAATCACAGAAAGTCAGACAAAATGAGACAGCACAGGAGTATGTCCCTAACAAAGGAACAAAATAAAACCCCAGAAGAACAACTACGTCAAGTGGAGATAGGAAATCTACCCAAAAAAGAATTCAGAGTAATGATAGTAAAGAAGATCCAAGATCTCAGAAAAAGAATAAAGGCAAGGATTGAGAAGATACAAGAAATGTTTAACAAAGACCTAGAAGAACTAAATAACAAACAAACAGAGATGAACAATACAATAACTGAATTGAAAAATACATGAGAAGGAATCAATAGCAGAATAACTGAGGCAGAAGAACGGATAAGTGAGCCGGAAGACAGATGGTAGAAATCACTGCCATGAACAGAATAAAGAAAAAAGAATGAAAAGAAATGAGGACAGCCTAAGAGACCTCTGGGACGACACTGAACACACCAACATCCACATTATAGGGGTTGCAGAAGGGGAAGAGAGAGAGAAAGGACCTGAGAAAATATTTGAAGAGATAATAGCTGAAAACTTCCCTAATGGGAAAGGAAAGAGTCACCCAAGTCCAGGAAGCACAGAGAGTCCCAGGCAGGATAAACCCAGGGAGGAACATGCTAACATGCACAGTAATCAAATTGACAAAAAATGAAAGAAAAAAATATTAAAGTAACAAGGGAAAACCAACAAATAACATACAAGGGAACTCCCATAATGTTATCAGCTGATTTCTCAGCAGAAACTCTGCAGGCCAGAAGGGAATAGCAAGATAAATTTAAAGTCATGAAACCTATAAGAATACTCTACCCAGCAAGGCTCTCATTCAGATTCAACAGAGAAGTCAAAAGCTTTACAGACAAGCAAAAGCTAAGAGAATTCAGCACCACCAGACCAGCTTTGTGACAAATGCTAAAGGAAATTCACTAGGAGGTTAAAAAAAAAAAAAAAAAAGCCACAACTAGAAATAAGAAAATTATGAATGGGAAAGCCCACTGGTAAAAGCAAACATACAGTAAAGATAGGAAGTCATCCACACACAAATGTGATATCAAAACCAGCAATTGTAAGAAGAGGCGAGCACAAATGCAGGATATCGGAAATGCATTTGAAATTAAAAGACCAGCAACTTAAAACAATCTTGTTTATATAGAGACTGCTATATCAAAACCTCATGGTAACCAAAATCTGAAAATCTACAATAGATACACACACCAAAAAGAAAAAGGAATCCAAATCCAAACACAACACTAAAGTCAGTCATCAACACACAATAGAAGAGAACAAAATAGGAAGAAAAAACAACTGCAAAAACAAATCCAAAACAATTAACAAAATGGCAATAAGAATATACATATCAATAGTTACCTTAAACGTAAATGGGTTAAATGCTCCAAACATAAGACATAGACTGGCTGAATGGATACAAAACAAAACCTGTATATTTGCTGTCTACCAGAGACCCACTTCAGATCTAGGGACACATACAGAAAGTGAGGCAATGGAAAAATGTATTCCATGCAAAAGGCAATCAAAAGAAAGCTGTAGTAGCAGTACCCATATCAGTAAAAGGACTTCAAAATAAAGGCTGTTACAAGAGACAAAGAAGAACACTACATAATGATCAAGGGATTAATCTAAGAAGAGGATATAACAATTGTAAATATGTATGCAGCCAACATAAGAGCACCTCAATATATAAGTAAAATACTAACAGCCATAAAAAGAGAAATTGACAGTAACACAAAATATTTATATGTTAACATGTTGGTAAATAATATATTATATTTTATAATATATAATGATAAATAATATAATATATTACATATAACATTTAATATATTGATATGTTTAATATATTGATATTTATATATATTGATATTTATATAGCATTCCATTAAAAAGCAGCAGAATACACATTCTTCTCAAATGCACATGAAACATTGTCCAGAACTGATCACATCCTGGGCCACAAAGTGAATCTTGGAAAGTTTAAGAAAATTGAAATAGTTTCAAGCATCTTTTCCGACCAAAACGCTATGAGATTAGAAATCAAATACTAGAAAAAAAACTGTACAAAAGACAAACAAGTGGTGTCTAAACAATATGCTACTAAATAACCAAGGGATCACTGAAGAAATCAAAGAGAAAATCAAAAAATACCTAGAGACAAATAAAAAAAAAAAGCATGATGATCCAAAATCTATGGGACACGTCAAAAGCAGTTCTAAGAGGGAAGTTAATTGGAATACAATCTTACCTTAGGAAACAAGAAAAATCTCAAATAAACAACCTAACCTTACACCTAAAGCAACTAGAGAAAGAACAAACAAAAGCCAAAGTTAGTAGAAGGAAAGAAATCATAAAGATCAGAGCAGAAATAAATGAAATAGAAATGAAGAAAAGATCAATGAAACTAAAAGCTGGTTCTTTGAAAAGATAAACAAAGCTGATAAACCTTTAGCCAGATGCATCAAGAAAAAAGGGAGAAGGCTCAAATCAATAAGATTAGAAATGAAAAAGAAGTTACATTGGACACAACACAAAGGATCATAAGAATCTACTACAAGCAACTATATGCCAAGAAAATGGACAACCTGGAAGAAATGGACAAATTCTTAAAAAGGTATAATTTCCCAAGACTGAACCAAAAAGAAATAGATAATATGAACTGCCCAGTCATGAGTACTGAAATTGAAACTGTGATTTTAAAACCCCCAACAAAAGTCTAGGACCTGATGGTTTCACAGGCAAATTCTATCAAACATTTAGAGAAGAGTTAACACCTATCCTTCTGAAACTCTTCCATAAAATTGCACAGGAAGGAATATTCCCACAACTCATTTTATGAGGCCACCATTACCATGATACCAAAATTAGACAAAGATACCACAAAAAAAGAAAATTATAGGCCAATATCACTGATGAACATAGACACAAAAATCCTCAACAAAATACTAGCAAACCAAATCCAACAATACATTAAAAGGATCATACACCATGATCAAGTGAGATTTATCCCAGGATGCAAGGATTTTTCAATATCAATCAGTGTGATACACCACATTAACAAATTGAAGAATAAAAACAATACAATCATCTCAATAGACACAGAAAAAGCTTTTGACAAAATTGAACACCAATTTATAATAAAAACTCTCCAGAATGTGGGCATAGAGGGAACCTACCTCAACATAATAAAGGCCATATATGACAAACCTACAGCTAACATCATACTCAATGGTGAAAAGTTGTAAGCATTTCCTGTAAGATCAGGAACAATGCAAGGATGCCCAGTCTTGCTATGTTTATTCAACATAGTTTTGCAAGTCCTAGTCGAGGCAATCAGAGAAGAAAAAGAAATAAAAGGAATCCAAATTGGAAAAGAAGTAGTAAGACTGTCACTGCTTGCAGAGGACATGATACTATGCATATAAATCCTAAAGATGCTACCGGAAAACTACTAGAGATCATCAATAAATTCAGTAAAGTTGCAGGATACAAAATGAATACACAGAAATCTGTTGCATTTCTATACACTAACAACAAGAGATGAGAAAGAGAAATTAAGGAAACAAGCCCATTCACCATCACATCAAAAAGAATAATATACCTAAGAATAAACCTACCTAAGGAGGTAAAAAACCTGTACTCTGAAAACTATAAGACACTGATGAAACAACAAAATGAATACACAGAAATCTGTTGTATTTCTGTACACTAACAATGAAAGATCAGAAAGAGGAATTAAAAATACAATCCCATTTACAATCAAAAACAATAAAATACATAGGAATAAACCTGCCTAAGTAGGAGGATTATTAAGGAGGCAAAAGACCTGTACTCTGAAAGCTATAAGATGCTAATGAAAGAAATCAAAGATGACACAAACAGATACAAAGATATACTGTCATCTTGGATTGGAAGGATAAATATTGTCAAAATGACTATATTACCCAAGGCAATCTACAGATTCAATACAATCCCTATCAAACACAAATGGCATTTTTCACAGAACTAGAACAAAAAAATTTTTAAATTTTGTACAGAGACACAAAAGACCCCAAACAGCCAAAGCAATCTTGAGAAACAAAAAGGGAGCTGGAGGAGTCAGGCTCCCTGACTTCAGACTATATGACAAAGCTACAGTAATCAAAACAGTACGGTACTGGCACAAAAACAGAAATATAGATCAATGGAACAGGAGAGAAAGTCCAGAAATAAACTCACACACCTATGGTTAATTAATCTATGACAAAGGAGGCAAGACTCTACAATGAAGAAAGGACAGTTTCTTTAATAAGTGGTTCTGGAAAAACTGGACAGCTACCTGGAAAAATAAAATGAAATTACAACATTCTTAGTGGGACTTCCCTGGTGGTGCAGTGGTTAAGAATCTGCCTGCCAATGCAGGGGACATGGGTTCAATACCTGGTCCGGGAAGATCCCACATGCCATGGATCAACTAAACCCATGCACCACAACTACTGAGCCTGTGCTCTAGAGCCTGTGAGCCACAACTACTGAGCATGCATGCCACAACTACTGAAGCCCGTGTGCCCTAGAGCCCACGTGTCACAACTACTGAGCCCGTGTGCTGCAACTACTGAGGACCATGTGCCTAGAGTCCATGCTCTGCAACAGGAGAAGCCACCACAATGAGAAGCCCGCACACTGCAATGAAGAGTAGTCCCTGCTCACCACAACTACAGAAAGCCCATGTGCGGCCACAAAGGCCCAATGCAGCCATAAATAAATTAATTAATTTAATTAAATTTAAAAACATTCTTAGCACCATACACAAAAATAAACTCAAAATGGATTAAACACCAAAATGTATGACCAAATACTATAAAACTCTTTGAAGAAAACATAGGCAGAACACTCTGACATAAATTACAGCAATATCTTTTTCAGTCCATCTCCCAGAGTAATGAAAATAAAAACAAAAATAAACAAATGGGACCTAATTAAACTCAAAAGCTTTTGCACGGCAAAGGAAACCATAAACAAAACATAAAGACAACCCACAGAATGGGAGAAAATGTTTGCAAACGATGTGACTGACAAGGGATTAATCTCCAAAATATACAAAACAGCTCACACAGCGCAACATCAAAAAACAAACAACCCTATCAGAAAATGGGCAGAAGACCTAAATAGACATTTCTCCAAAGAAGACATACAGATTGCCAACAGACACATGGAAGGATGCACAACATCACTCATCCTTAGAGAAATGCAAATCAAAACTACAATGAGGTATCACCTCACACCAGTCAGAATGGCCATCATCAAAAAATCTAGAAACAATAAATGCTGGAGAGGGTGTGGAGAAAAGGGAACCCTCTTCCACTGTTGTTGGGAACGTAAACTGATACAGCCACTATGGAGAACAGTATGGAGGTTCCTTATAAAACTAAAAATAGAACTACCATATGACCCAGCAATCCCACTACTGGGCATATACACTGAGAAACCCATAATTCAAAAAGAGTCATGTACCACAATGTTCATTGCAGCTCTATTTACAATAGCCAGGACATGGAAGCAACCTAAGTGTCCAACAACAGATGAATGGTTAAAGAAGATGTGGGACATATATACAATGGAATATTACTCAGCCATAAAAAGAAATGAAATTGAGTTATTTGTAGTGAGGTGGATGGACCTAGAGACTGTCATAAAAAGTGAAGTAAGTCAGAAAGAGAAAAACAAATACTGTATGCTAACACATATATATGGAATCTAAGAAAAAGAAAAGTGGTTCTGAAGAACCTAGGAGCAGGACAGGATTAAAGATGCAGACCTAGAGAATGGACTTGAGGACACAGGGTGGGGGAAGGGTAAGCTGGGACGAAGTGAGAGAGTGGCATGGACATATATACACCACCAAACGTAAAACAGATAACTAGTGGGAAGCAGCCGCATAGCACAGGGAGACCAGCTCGGTGCTTTGCATCCACCTAGAGGGGTGGGATAGGGAGGGTGGGAGGGAGACGCAAGGGGGAGGAGATTTGGAGATATATGTTTATGTATAGCTGATTCACTTTGTTATACCGAAGAAACTAACACACCATTGTAAAGCAATTATACTCCAATAAAGATGTTAAAGAAAAAAGAAAAAACTACAATGAGATATCACCTCACACCAGTAAGAATAGCCATCATCAAAAAGTCTACAAACAATAAATGCTGGAGAGAGTATGGAGAAAGGGGAACCCTCCTACACTGTTGGTGGGAATGTAAGTTGGTGTAGGCACTGTGGAAAACAGTATGGAGATTCCTCAGAAAATAGAGCTACCACATGATCCAGCAATCCCACTCCTGGGCATATATCTGGAGAAAAACATGGTTTGAAAGGATAGATGCACCCCAATGTTCATGGCAGCACTGTTTACCACAGCCAAGGCATGGAAGCAACCTAAATGTCCATTGTAGATGAATGGATAAAGAAGATGTGGTACATATATGCAATGGAATATTACTCCGCCATTAAAAAGAATGAAATAATTCCATTTGTATCAACATGGATGGACCTGGAGATTATTATACTAAGTGAAGTAAGTCAGACAGAAAAAGACAAATATCATATAATATTGCTTATATGTGGAATATGAAAAAAATGATACAAATAAAATTATTTACAAAACAGAAACAGACTCACAAACTTAGAGAATGAACTTATGGTTACTAGGAGGGACAGGTGGGGGGAGGGATAGATTGGGAGTTTGTGATTGACACGTACACACTGCTATATTTAAAATAGATAACCAACAAGCACCTACTGTGTAGTACAGGGAACTCTGCTCAATATTCTGTAATAACCTAAATGGGAATAGAATTTGAAATAGAATAGACACATGTATATGTATAACTGAATCACTTCCTATACACCTGAAACTAACACAACATTGTTAATCAATGATACTCCAATATAAAATAAAAATTTTTTAAAAGATATGCTTTGGAGGCACATTTGTTAAACTGCTTAGCTTTCTGTGCCTTAATTTCATAATTTTTTAAATGGAGATAGTAATAGTACCTGCCTTACAGTAGGTTATAGTAAGGATTAAATTATTTGTGATATGCACAATGTTCAGCACACTCAGTAAATTTCAGCTTCTCTTCTTGTGGAAAGAGTACTGGGTGGAAGAGAGTAGATCCATGCTTTAGTTTAGTTCAGCCATGAACTCAAGGTATGGCCTCAGCTGGGAAGGGATGGTGATTATAAACCAGACTATTAGAGCTGTATGGGATCTTTGGGATTATTGATGTCATCCCACCAGTGAGGAAAGAATAGGCAGCACAGGAAAGTAAAACTGTATCCTGGAGGAAATCCTTGGCATTGAACGATGTGGCCCCATAAGGCTGTTTCTATTATGAAACTCCAGTGATTCTAAGTACACCATAATGTTACTGACAATTCTTCTATAAGGGCTCTCTGGGGTCTTTGTCAGAACTTCTCTTAGTGCTTGGGTCATTTTATTACTTTTCCAACCTGACCTGAGTTCACAGGCTTCTCAGAAGCAGTGCAGAAAATAATATGTGAAATCAAAATTTATTTTCTTTCCTTTAGCTCCACAATTGTGCATATTCAATGCCTCATCCCACTGAGAGATGTCCTACTTTCAACTCCCCCTTGAGGTACTGACTTCTGCCTGGGCTGCTTGAAAATCTCCAACCAGGTACAGTGATCAGTCTTAATATCATTAAAAGTAGAACAATAAAACACTATTATTTATTTATTGTTTTATTTATCATTTTTTCAAGTAATAGAAAGTAAGCAGCACCAATCATGAAGGAATCTTTTCATTTAAAAAGTTTAAGGAAAAATTCAAACATTTTCAGAAGAAGAGAAAATACTATAAATGCTTTCATGCACCTTCAACCCATATTCAATTTCTACAGTGGGTAAATAGCATGAGGGAAGGTGGAATCATTTTAAATTAAAACTCACTTAATGAGGGCTTCCCTGGTGGTGCAGTGGTTGAGAGTCCGCCTGCCAATGCAGGGGACACAGGTTCGTGCCCCAGTCCGGGAGGATCTCACATGCCACAGAGCGGCACGGGCTCGTGAGCCATGGCCGCTGAGCCTGTGCATCCGAAGGCTGTGCTCCACAACGGGAGAGGCCACAACAGTGAGAGGCCCGCGTACCGCCAAAAAAAAAAAAAAAAAAAAAAAAAAAAAAAAAGCACCTCACTTAACAGGCTGTTGAAGCTTCAGAAATAGTTGGAGACTCTTGGTGGATATAACTCTCCCTCAGATGGCAATTGTGAAATCTGGACAATATGTATTTTTTAATTATATTAAGAACTGGAGAGTGACCAAAATCAAAACTAGAGGAAAGCCTATCCTTAAAAGAAGAATTTCCATGAGTGTGATTTAAAGGTTTGCAGGCTCCTGCCTACACAGCTGCAGCAGCAGAAAGCCACCATCTTACTGGTTTGAGGCACCAGACATAGTTTGAGGCAGGCAGAGCAGAAAGTTAGAGGAATAATCCTGAAAGGGAGGGAGCTGCACAAGGGGAAATCCCCAAACATATACATACAAAATCTGCCTAGAACTTTGGATGACTACTAAATTATACATGGCTAGGGAAGACCTGAAGGGGTCTTGAAATATACAGTAGCTGGGAGCTGAATAAATTGAGTGGGGAGATCATTTCCTGTCTACCACAAGGAAGACACAGTTGTGAGTTTGAGTCCAGCCAAACTAACTGCCTTCTAAAATAAGAATTACTGTTCAGAAGAACATAACATAATCCAGATACCCTACATTGTATAACTCATAATGTCCAGTTGCCAATCAAAAATCACTGGACGTGAAAAAAAATTTTTTAATTTCAGAAAAAAAAGCATTCAATAATAACTGACGCAGAAAGGATCCAGGTGATGGACGTTGCACACAAGGACTTTAAAGCAGCCATAGGAAATATGTCCAAAAACTTAAGGGAAAATATACACACAATGAGTGAAAAGAAGGGGAAAATTTTAAAAGAGTTTAAGGTAGAAAAAGAAAGCTTTCCCAGTCCTAGTATCTGTCCTACCTGCCTAGGCTTGGGGCATCTCTTCTAACACTAGGCTCTAATTTACTCTCACTAGACATTATGGAGGCACAGTCAATACTATCCAATATGGCATCACCTACTCCAGTTGACATAGGTCTGATCTAAATGGGATAGAGGGTATATAGTGGTATTGGTTGTGTGGTGGTGTTAACAATGCTGGTGATGGTGGTGGCAGACAGAACTGAAATTCTTGCTGAATATCAGGATGTTAAGAGAAGGTAGTCTAAATCTTTGCTCTAATTAAACAAGCTTATACTTCCAAAGTTATTTCCCATTAACTTTGGTATCTGATCATGGCCTAAATTATGTTTCCTCCAATGTTTCCTAGTAAAGGGAAAGATTTACACAAATAGTAATATCTAAAAATAAGAAGACTTAGTTCTAATACTCTAGCCAATTTGGAGAAGCTAATTAAAATCCCAGGAAACCCAAGTTTTTTCTCCTCTAAAACGAGAGAGATTGAATGAAACTATCTCTTTGTAGCTATTTAATGTTGTTAAATATCATTTAATGAATCCCAGACCTGGATTGGGTTTTATCCAATCTCCTATCTTGGTAATAAGGGTGCCTATCCTGCTTACTCCACAGAGCAACTATGAAGAACAAATGAGATAATGACAACAGTAGCTTACATTTATTGAGGGACTACCATTTTCCAGGCATAGTTCTAAGTGCTTTCTTTTTATGTATTAACTCATCTACTACTAACAAAAATGAGATAGGTAGTATTTCTAGTAGTCTCATTTCATAGATAAGGAAACAGAGATTAAATAGCTTGCCAATTTAATAAGAATTAAAGGTGGGATTCCACCCTGGGAGTCTGTTAGTGAAGATGTGCAAATCAAGTGCTCTCAGCACTCTTAGCCTCTGTTGTTAAGAATGTGAACTGGTACAACCACTATGAGAGCAATTTGGCAACAGTCTTACAATTAGATGCTCACTCTTATGAACAGGTTATTCCAATCATGATATTCACTAAGAGAAACTCTTGTACATGTGTAGGAGAAGACATAGGAAAAAAAATTTCAAGTAAATGTTATTTGCAATAGGGAAAAAAGCCTAACTGTTCATCAATAAGTGAATGGGTAAATCAACTGAGATGTTCTACAACAATTAAGTGAACGTGTATCAATATAAATAGATCTAGAATTTTCCTCTCCAATATGGTAGCCACTAGCCACATAAAGCTAATAAGCACTTGAAATATGGTTAAAGATGTACGTTAGAAGAGTAATATTTTGGATATATTGAGCTTAATAAAATATATACTAAATTTAATTTTGCTGGTTTCTTTCTGCTTTTCTGTTTTATTTTTCTTAATTTTTAAAATTTTAATTAATTTATTTATTTTGGTCACACCACACGGCTTGCAGGATCTTAGTTCCCTGACCAGGGATTGAACCCAGGCCCACGGCAGTGAAAGTGCTGAGTCCTAACCACTGGACCACCAGGGAACTCCCTCTCTTTGCTTTTTTTAGATGTGGCTATTAGAAAATTTTAAATTAATATGTGGCTTATATATTTTTATTGGACAGCACTGACCTAGAAAATATAATCTGAGTTAAAATAAACCAGCTATGAAAAAATCTGTAAACACTACAAAGCAGATAAAGCAATACTATCTGCTGTTCATGGAGCATCTACACTCAAGTAAAATATAAAACTATGGAGTGAAATGGTACCCTTCAAATATATAATAATGGCTTCCCATAGAGAATAGATAAGGGGATGGAACTTGGAGAGGAAAACAGAGAGAACTTGAATTTTATTTGTAATATTCTACTTTATTTAGATAAAATATCTGAAGCCAAAAGGACTAAATAGTAATGTTTGATTGTTCTTAAAGGGGGATATTTTTACATTTTGGTATTTTAACATTCCAAAAACGAAAGAGAGCAAAAAATTGAAGATCAATAACTTCACACATGCAGCACACATTCATTCACACTTTTAACAATTCTCCAGTCATTACGCACCATATTTAACCACAGGGTCTAGCAAAGATGAAGACAAGTGTGAGGATGTTGAGGAGAGAGGTGAAAATCCACACACTGTCACCTGATAATTGTGTATATGAATATTTATAAAGCACAATGATTTTTCCTGACTATAAAAGTAATATGTGCTCATTGTAGAAAATTTGTAATTTATGAAGAGTATAAAGAAAACTACAACCTACCACAATCCCACCACTCATAGAAAGTCAGTGGATATTTTGGTTTATTTTCTTTCAGTCTCTTTGAACATTTGGCTTTTTACTTTTGCTAATATCCGGCAGATATTTTGAAACAACCCCCTGAATGAAATACGATTGCTTTGTCTTTGATCAAAATAAACTTTGCCTTGGGGTTTCAGATTAGGCTTGTGATATCTTTCCTTTTTAAAATCAAAACAAAAATAAAACCAATGGCTAATACTGACTAAAGGCTGTCCCCAGCACGCTCAGCATGTTACAAGCATTATATAATTTAAACTACTTTCTGTTGTAGGAACTATTATAATTCCTATTTTATACAGAGAAATGAGGCATAAAGAGGCTTACTAAGTTGCCAAGGAAGAGCCTGGATGAGATGAAGCTTGGGATTCAAACCCAGAGGGTTTGATAAATACATCTCCATCTCCATGGCAGGCCCCCTAAGAGTGAGTCTTTGGGTTTGTGTTGAATTTAAATGTGTGTGAATGTGAATGTGAATGTGTGTGTGTGGTGGTGATGGGAATAGTGGCATAGAACATATTCTGCTGCCATTACCTGCCCCACCAAGCCACTCTCTAGAGGCCCCTACACCTCCATTACACTAACCTCAGACTAAAAACTGAACCTGGCCCAATCTAAGGAGATTCAAATATCAGATAAGCTGTGAAAATGTTCTCTTGGGGTTAGGCAGAGAGTCAGTTCATCCTCTCAAATACACTTTGTATTGTTTTAGGTTCAGAGATCCTCTCTGTAACCTCTGGCCCATTCCTTAACAATCCTCAACAGGCTGCAATTGGAACAAAGAACCTCAGAGCCCCAGAGGGATCAGTGTCTGAGTCTATGTACTGCTTGCTGTATTTGGACACATAAACAGGTATAAATGAGTCAGGTGAACTTTGTTAATGAAAAGATAATTTTATCTCACATTTAACATTTGTTGAGCCCTCATTATACTTTGCCCTGGACTAAGTACTTTACATGTTTGCATTATTTCATTTAATCTTCGTAACAATCCTATAAAGAAGGTATTATTATGATCCCCATTTCACTGATAAAGAAACTGAGGCTTAGAGGGTTTGAGGAACCTGCTCAGGTCACAGAGATAATAATGAAGGAGTGGTCTACACTTCCAAACTGAGGACTACAAACACCAGAGTCCATACTCTTCCTCTATCCTTTAACACCACCCACCCCCCAGCATATAAAGACTTCTTATTTCCCTTTGCTAAGTAGTGTAATGTAACAATGTTTGAGACCAGTAGAAGAAACATATTTGATACGGAATCCGCCAGACACTGGTATAGCCAATCAGATGATTCTTATCTTTTATAAAGACATCTTTTCCTTCAGTTTCTCCCACCAGACCTGCCACGTTTGGGTTGGGTCTCTGTTACCAACTCCTGGTTCTACCTAGTTGGTATTCAGGAATGGTCCATAACCCAAAGAAGCAGATTTTAAATGACTTGTTTTTGTGTCGCACATTGCAGCCTAGGAGGAAACTGGATGGCTACCAGCTTATAAAAATAAGGAAATGAGAATCATGCTTAATAGGAATGAGGCCTGCCAGTGATCAGAGACAGGGATTAACATTTCAAAATATGATGGGAGAAGTGGGTAGGGCAGGGGATGAGTAGGCAGAAGGATAAATCAGAGGCAAAGGCAGCCTTAGCCAAAGAACTGACCAATAAACAGATTCTGGGCACTTAACAAACTCTAGTAATTCCATAATAGAGTAGAAGGTATCCTCAAGTTAATTTTTCTTCAATTCTTGTCGATTGAAGGCTGAGGAGTAGTCATCATCAGGGGCCTTTAGAGTTGAGATGACATGCTGATTGGGGTGGACCAAAGGAGAGATGAAAGCAAATGCACCTGCTGCTGGGCTCCAGCCGCTCCCTTGGCCTTAAAGCAGCACTTAACCCCAGTACCCTCCTACTCTATTGTTAGTATGTGTCCCAACAAGCAGTGTCATTGAATTTCATCACTATCCCAGGTTCTACTAAAGGCCTGAGTCTTCATAATATTGCCTACACATGATGAGTATTAAATAGCAGGAGAACATCGTTGTCCTTGATGAGATGTAGAACACAGTATCTGAGGTCAGGAAACTAATGAATTAATGGAGGGGAAAGCCTGTATCTGAGACCTTGATTATTGAAGCAGAGATAAAATGTACACAGAAAAAAGAGAGCAAAATAAAAAGTGAAGGGAAGAGCTCCCACTTTTCCCACTCTTCAGACCTTTGACCTAGATCAAGGAATGGGAATTAAGCTTCAGCTACATGTGTCCGTATCAATTCTCTCTCCTGCCAAGGGGTCGTACTGCAGGAAGAAGAATTGTGTATTTTAAGAGAAATGTAGCCAATGCACCACTTTTTGACTGAAAGAAGGAAAAAATGACAAGGCAGGGAGGAAATAAAAGAACTGGATAGTAATGTCTTTGAAATTCCCTCTGCATACGATTTCCCAGGCTCTGAGAGCAGCTTTTATACTCGTACTCCATGTGCAGCCTTAAAGTGAGCTTCCATAGTCATCCAAACATCATAAAAAGCTGTTCTCATTATTCCCACCCTTCCTAGGAGTGGGATTAAGTAGTTGATCTGAGACAGCCCTGCTAGTTACTCTGACCTCTTTCTTGACAGGAGCTGTTGACACTTGCTCTCGTTCCTCCTTTTACAGGAAAGTGGCACTGTACCTGTATCTCAGTGCAATGCTGTCATTGGCAAGGCCTCCAAGAATAGAAAACAACGAATGACACAAAGTGGGTATAAAACCTCATAAAATGGGACTATTGGCCAAACCAGAATTGACTCAGAGTACCAGCAGCTCCCCTCAGTGACAACATGAGCCTCCCAGCAGTTAGGCAGTGATTAGGCTAAAGAGAGATGTGTTTCTGGGCCGCTGAGGCACCTCTGGCTCTTTAGATTTCTAAAGAATTCATGGACCCACTTTAGATATCAGAATAAATGGCTTTGGGTAAGAGAAGAGTGGTGAATTCCTGTGGCAGCATAAGGCTGAACCCTACCAAAGTGTTTTCTTGCAGAGGAAAGCAGCCTGCACGTGGTCTGCTGTTCAGTACTGAAGTTTTATAGCCCTTCCTCATGCTGTGTGCTTGGCGCTGTCACTCTTCCTGACAGTCTCTGTAAGCAAACACTCCTTCAAGGTTTCAGTAAACTTGTCCCTCTTCCTTCTTTAATAAAATGCATCCTTGGAATTTGGTGGATCTTCTTGTTTACTTATTGGTTTGAAAATATACAGAAAGATTTCTATTAGATACATAGTTTCTGGGTTCATCAGTTCTACCTGCATACTATTATAAACATGTTCTACTGGGCACTTATATGGTTAGGAAAGATCTTGCCTTCAATGTCAAACCTTTATTAAGCACCAAAGGACTTTCTCAGAGGTGAAATTGCTGAGATGGAGAATGTGGATAAGAATTAGGCTCTGGATTCAGACAGACTGAGGTTCACTCTCTGCTCTGTCACTTAAATTGCTGTGGATTTGGGGCAAGTTACCTCACCTCTCTGACTTTTTCCTTATCTATAAAGTGAACATGACACAAATATCTATAACAAGGTTTGTTGTGAGGATTATATTATGTGCCTGGCACATAATAAGAGCTCAGAATTACTATTAAAAAATAAAATATGGACTCTAATTTTGTGGAGTTCATGGTATATAAGGGAAAGCAAATATTTAAGGATATAAACAATTACATCTGAACAAAAGTTCTATAAGGGACATGATAAAACAAACCAAAAAAACAAACATATAAACAACAACAGTAAAGCACAAATAGCCATTCATTTTTGTCAGAAAGGGTCATGAGTCTCAGGGAGGAAGTGCTATTTGATCTCACTTGGCTGATAAGAGAAGATGGGTGTTCTATGCAGAGGAAGAAACAAGAGAAGAGGCAGAAAGCCATGAAGCAGAAGAGAATGCAACCATGTGGAGGTGAGAACCCAATCCACATGAAGGGATGGTCAGCTTTCTGAACTTTGTGAATGATTAACTCCTATTAATATCTAAGAGTCAGAGTGCACATTTTTCTTTAGTCTGGTGACTAATCTACTGCAGAAGATGAATTGACCAGAAAGGGAAAGGTGGAGCACACTATGGAAGAACTGAGACGATGGATACCCACCTGACTTAGGTTGAGTAAGTCAAAATCCAATCAAACTTGGTATTATGGCTCAATTACTTCTCATTCAAGAGCACTGCATCCTAATTATGTATTGTCATTCACTAAGTCACACAGGGCATAAGCCAAGAAAAGAAGCTTCCCAGTCATAGTTACCTTGAATTTGTTCATTAACCAGTTCATTTGCTCATAGAACATCTTATTTGTCACACCAGTCCTTTCAATTTGTTGTTTGTTCAGCCTGATTCTCCTAAAGGTCAGGGCTGAATTTCCCATCACTATTATTGAATACAGCCTGGATTAATCCTGTTTCCAATGCCCATTTGACTTACTTTTCCTTTATGCTTATGTGCAAACGTACACTAAAAACTTACAAAACTTCCTCTAGGTAAAAATTCAAGGAAATGGGGAGACTTGCAGTGAAAGTCAGAAGAGCTTTCTCTCTCTGCAGTGCAGAGCACTCAGCCCTTGAGAGGATGGGAGAATCAAGCTTAACAAATGCATTAGTTAAAGCATACAGATAAATCCAGAAATGTTTCAAATGAAAAATGGTGACTGAGCCAAGGTTTTGTACATTCTCTCAATGCTCTTGAACATGTTCTAGTCTACTTAGTGCTAAATGTCTTTCTTAAAAAATATTTTCAGTTATTTTAGGAATAATCTATTTATATTACTAGTTTGTTTCCACTATGGTCAAGAAAATTACTTTATGATTTCAATTCTTTATCACTTATTGGAAACTGTTTTATTTTCCAGCATATGGCCAATTTTGGTAAATCTTCCATGTGTATTTGGAAATATTGTGCATTCTGTAGTTATTGAATGCACGACTGTGGATCTGTTTATTTCTCCATTTAATTATGTTAGTTTACGTCTTAAAATTAAGGTTATTTTATTAGTTGGCTGTAAACTTAGGTTATTACATCTTCCCTTTAAATTGATTATTTTATCACTATGAAATGTCCCTCTTTATTGCTATTAATATAAAATAATACAGTAATTATTTATCTCTAATATTTAATACTGAAATATTTAGAAGTATTAAAGTTCCTTCTAAATTTGTCAAAATGAAGAGATCTTTTCCTTTATCTCTAGAATTGTTGCATACAGAGGTTTTACTTTATCTCTAGTAATACTATATAATAAAGTATTTGTAATTATTCAATTTTCTTTCCTTGTTAGTTTGTAATACTTTTTTGTATCTCAATTTTTACATGTATCTTTGACTTATTAGTATTTACTTTAAGTTAATATTTTATCCACTTTCCAGACAATGCAAAGACCTTATAAGACTTTTAAAAAATATTTTTCTAATTTTGAGATATAATTGACATATAACATTGTATTTGTTTAATATGTATAACAGAGTGAGATTTGATACATGTACATATTGTGAAATGATTACAATATGTTCAGTTAACACCCATTACTCATATAATTACAATTTTTCTCATTTTATGAGAACTGTTAAGACCTACTCCCTTAATAACTTTCAAATATACAATACAGTATTGTTAACTAGAGTCATCATGCTGTACATTATATAACTAGAATTATCTTATAACTGGAAGTTTGTACCTTTTGACCACCTTCACCAATTTCTCCCACCCCCAACTCCCTGACTCTGGCATCCATCAATCTGTTCTGTTTTATAAGTTCAGTTTTTTTAGATTCCACATGTAAGTGAAATCATACAGTATTTGCCTTTCTCTGTCTTATTTATTTCACTTAGCATAGGGCTCTCAAGGATTTATAACACCTTAACACCATTTACCTCTCTACTCTCTGTGCTTTTGCTATTTTGTGTTTCAATTCAACATATATTTTTAAACCCACAAACATTAATGTTATTATTTTAATTAATTAATATGTATTTATATTTCTATTGATATTCTTTCTGTTGTCATTGTTCCTTTTTGCATTTTTTGCTTCTATCTAGGATCATTTTCCTTCTGCCAAAGAACTCTCTTTAGTATTTTAGTGAAGGTCAAATGGGGATGAATTCTAAGATTTTGTTTGTCGGAAAAAGTATTTATTTTGCCTTAATTTTTGAAGGATATATTCATTAGGTATGGAATTCTCAATTCACATTTATTTTCTTACATTATTTCAAAGATGTGATTTGATAGATTCATGGTTTCTGTTGCTTCTATTAAGAGGTCAGCTGTCAGTCTTGCTGCCTCTTTGAAGGTAATGTGTGTTTTCCTTGCTTTTTAAAATATTTTTCTGTTTTTCCTTGGTTTGCAGCAGTTTTACTATGATGTGCCTAGATATGGTTTTCTTTGATTTTATCCTATTTGAGGTTTTGTTTGATTTTATCCTGTTTGAGGTTTGCAGATCTTCTGGAATTTATTACTTAATATCTCTTGGTAGTTTTAGAAAATTCTCATGCATTAGCTCTTCCAGTATTGCATCTTCCACAATTTCTC
Source organism: Neophocaena asiaeorientalis asiaeorientalis (assembly GCF_003031525.2). NCBI lineage: Eukaryota > Metazoa > Chordata > Mammalia > Artiodactyla > Phocoenidae > Neophocaena > Neophocaena asiaeorientalis. The sequence goes on from NW_020174994.1 coordinate 906,294, forward strand.
CTCTAATTACATGTATGTTAGATCTTTACATGGGTTCCCACATATCTCTTATGATCTCTTAAAAGTATTCTTTATATTTTTTCCCTCTTTGGACTTTATTCTGGACACTTTCTACTGACCTATGTTTCAGTTCACTAAGCCTCTTTTCTGCTGTGTCTAATATGTTATTAAATCCATTCTTTAAATTCTTAATTATTGTATTTTTTTCTGTTTGAAAATTTCCCTTTAAATTTTTTCACATACCCTAGTTTAATGAAATTCACCATCTTTTTATTTGTTTTGCCAAAAATCAAAATCATAACCATTTTAATGTCTACATTTGATAATTCTAATATGTAAATCATTTGTTGGTTTGTTTCTATTATTTATTTTTTCAGTCACAGTTTCATTCTGTTTTCTTGTCTGATATGCCTAGTAAAGTTTAACTAAATGTTAGATCTAATGTCTGAAGTATTATAAGCCTTCTTAATAGTTCATCATTTTCCAAGAAGGATTTAATTGTCTTCTGGCAGTCTGATAACATATGGGCAGATCATTGTAATCTGCTCAAGGTTGTTCTATTTTAGTCTGCTCTTATTTTTAGAGTATATCTCTTTTGAAAATCTCAGTTGAGTAAAAGTAAAACACCTGTACTTGGAAAATTATAAGACACTGATGAAAGAAACTGAACACATAGAGATGGAAACATGCACTGTGTTCATAGATTGGAAGAATTAATATTGTTAAAATGACCATACCACCCAAGGCAATCTACAGAGTCAGTGCAATCCCTATCAAAATACGAGTGGCATTTTCCACAGAAATAGAACAAATGATTTTAAAGTTTATACAAAAACACAAAAGATCCCCAATAGCCAAAACAATCTTGAGAAAGAAGAACAAGGCTGGAGAAATCATGCTTCCTGACTTCAGACTCTATTACAAAGCTCTAGGAATCAAAATAGTATGGTACTGGCCCAAAACAAAAACCAGACACATAGATCAATGCAACAGAATAGAGAAACCAGAAATAAACTCACACACTTACAGTCAGTTAATCTACAACAAAGGAGGAAAGAATATACAATGGAGAAAATACAGTCTTTTCAATAAGCTGTTCTGGGAAAACTGGACAGTTACATGTATAAGAACGAGCTTAGAACATTTCCTAATACAAAAATAAACTCAAAACAGATTAAAGACTTAAATAGTCATAAATGTAGGACTTGAAACCATAAAACACCTAGAAGAGAAAATAGGCAGAACACTGTGACATAAATTGTAGCAATATATTTTTGGATTTGCCTCCTAAAGCAAAGGAAATAAGAGCAAAAATAAACAAAGGAGACCTAATCAAACTTAAAGCTTTTGCACAGTAAAGGAAACCACTGACAAAGCAAAAAGAAAACCTATGGAATAGGAGAAAATATTTGCAAATAATATGACCGATAAGGGGTTAATATCTAAAATATAAAGAAAGAACTTCCAGACAAGATGGTAAAAGGACCTTGAGCCCACCTCCTCTCACGAGCACACCAAAATCACATCTAACTGCTGAACAACCATTGGTAAAAAAGACTGGAACATACCAAAACTGATATTCTACATCCAAAGACACAAAAAAGAAAGCACATGTGATGGTAGGAGGGGCACACTCATGATATAATCAAATTCCATACCCCCTGGCTGGTGACCTACAAATGAGGGAATAAATATATTGCAGAAGTTCTCCCACAGGAGTGGGAGTGAGAGTTCTGAGCCCCACATCAGGCTACCAAGTCTGGGGGTCTCACATTGAGGGGAGGAGCCCCCAGAGCATTTGGCTTTAAAGGCCAGCAGAGCTTGATTGCAGGAGCTCAACAGGACTGGGGGAAAACAGAGACTCCATCCCTGAAAGGTGAACACAAGGTCTCATGCACACTGGGACCCAGGCCAGGGCAAAAGCAGTGACTTCACCAGAGCCTGGGCCAGACCTACCTACTGGTCTTAGAGGGTCTCCTGGGGAGGCGGGGGTGGCAGTGGCTCACTCTGGGGACAAGGACACTGGTGGTGGAGGTAGCAGGGAGTATCCATCACCATGAGCTCTCCTGGAGGCTGACATTTTGGCACCAAGGCCTGGCCCCAGCCAACAGCCTGTAGGCTCCAGTTCTGGGATGCCTCAGGCCAAACAACCAACAGGTGAAAACACAGCCCTACCCATTAACAGACAGGCTGCCTAAAGACTTCCTGAACCCATATCTGCATCTAGACACACCCGTGACATGGCCGTGCCCACTAGAAAGGCAAGACCCAGCTCCACCCACCAGTGGGCAGGCACAGGCCCTTACCACCAAGAAGCCAGCACAAGCCTCTAGACCAGCCTCATCTACCAGGGGGCAGACACCAGAAGCAAGAAAACTATGATCCTGCAGCCTGCAGAACTGAGTCTGCAAACACAGGTCAGAATCTACCCTGGGACTAGCTGGTCCTTGGTCCTTAGGTGACAAGAGGGGAGTATACCACTGGGATACATAGGACATCCCCTACAGAGGGCCACTTCTCCAAGGCAGAGAAATGTAACTAAATTTCCACATACATAAAACTACAAATAGAAATCTAAACAAAATGAGATGGCAGAGGAATATGTTCCAGGTGAAGGAACAATATAAAACCCTAGAAGAACAACTAAGTGAAGTGAAGATAGGCAATCTACCCGAGAAAGAGTTCAGAGTAATGACTGTAAAGATGATCCAAGAACTCGGGAAAAAATGGACACACAGAGCAAGAAGTTACAAGAACTTTATAACAAAGAGTTAGAAAATATAAAGAACAACCAAACAGAGTTGAAGAATAAAATAAGTGCAATAAAAAAATACACTAGAAGGAATCAATAGCAGAATAAATGAGTCAGAAGAATGGATAAGTGACCTGGAAGACAGAGTGGTGGAAATCACTGTCAGAGAACAGAATAAAAAAAAAAGAATCAAAAGAAATGAGGACAGTTTAAGAGACCTTTGGGACATCAAATGCATGAACATTTGCATTTTAGGGGTCCCAGAAGGAGAAGAGAGAGAGAAAGAACCTGAGATGATATTTAAGAGATAATAGCTGAAAACTTCCCTAACATGGGAAAGGAAACAGTCACCCAAGTCTAGAAAGAGCAGAGAGTCCCATACAGGATTAACCCAAGGAGGAACATGCCAAGACACATAGTATTCAAACTGACAAAAATTAACGATAAAGAGAAAATATTAAAAACAACAAGAGAAAAGGAACAAATAACAAAGGGAATCTCCATAAGGCTATCAGCTGATTTTTCAGCATAATCACTGCGGGCCAGAAGGGAGTGGCACAATATATTTAAAGTGATGAAAGGGAAAAATCTACAACCAAGAATACTCTACCCAACAAGGATCTTGTGCAGATTTGACAAAAAAATCAAAATCTTTACAGACAAGCAAAAGCTAAAATAATTCAGCATCATCAAACCAGCTTTACAACAAATGCTAAAGAACTACTCAAGGCGGAAAAGAAAAGGCCACAACTAGAAATAAGAAAATTACAAAATGGGAAAGCTCACTGATAAAGGCAAACATATAGAAAAGGTAGGAAATCATCCACACACAAATATGATATCTAAACTAGTAATAATAGTTTCGAGGAGGAGAGTACAAATGCAGGATACTAGACATGCATTTGAAATTAACAGATCAGCAACTTTAAACAATTTTATATACTGTGTGTGTGTGTGTATATATATATATACAGCTATATCAAAAGCTCACAGTAACTACAAACCAAAAATATATAATTGATATACACACAAAAAAAAGGGAATCCAAACACAACAGTAAAGATAGTCACAAAATCACAAGATGAGAGAACAAAAGAGGAAAGGAAGAAAAAAGACCTACAAAAACAAATTTAAAACAATTAACAAAATGGCAATAAGAATATACATATCGATAATTACCTTAAATATAAATGAATTAAATGCTCCAACCAAAAGACACAGACTGGCTGAATGGATACAGAAACAAGACCCATATATATGCTGCCTACAAGAGACCCACTTCAGATCTAGAGACACATACAGACTGAAAGTGAGAGGATAGAAAAAGTTATTCCATGCAAATGGAAATCAAAAGAAAGCTGGAGTAGCAATACTCCTTTCACACAAAACAGGCTTTAAGATAAAGACCATTACAAGAGATAAAGAAAGATACTTCATAATGATCAAGGGATCAATCCAAGAAGAAGATATAACAGTTGTAAATATATATGCACCCAACATAGGAGCACCTCAGTATGTAAGTCAAATGTTAACAGACATGAAAGCAGAAATTGATAGTAACACAATAATAGTGGGGGATTTGAATATTCTCCCTACATCAGTGGACACATCATCCAGACAGAAAATCAATAAGGAAACACAGGCATGAAATGACACCTAAACTAGATGGGCTTAACTGATATTTATAGAGCATTCCATCCAAAAGCAGCAGAATTCACATTCTTTTCAAGTGCACATGGAACATTCTCCAGAATTGATCACATGCTGGGTCACAAAGTGAACCTCAGTAAATTTAAGAAAATGTAAGTTATATAAAGCATCTTTTCCAACCACAACACTATAAGATTAGAAATCAACTACAAGAAAAAAACTGCAAAACACACAAACAGGTGGAGGCTAAATAATATGGTACTAAACAACCAATGGATCACTGAAAAAATCAAAAAGGAAATTTAAAAAATACCTAGAGACAAATGAAAATGATTACATGATGATCTGAAACCTATGGGGAGCAGCAAAAGTAGTTCTAAGAAGGAAGTTAACAGTAATACAAGCTTACCTCAGGAAACAAGAAAAATCTCAAATAAACAGCATAACCTTACACCTAAAGAAACTAGAGAAGAAAAAAAAAACAAATTCCAAAGTTAGAAGGAAAGAAATAATAAAGATCAAAGCAGAAATAAATGAAATAGAGAAGAGAACAATAGAAAAGATCAATGAAACTAAAATCTGGTTCTTTTTTTTTTTAACGTCTTTATTGGAGTATAATTGCTTTACAATGGTGTGTTAGTTTCTGCTTTATAACACAGTGAATCAGTTATACATATGTTCCCATATCTCTTCCCTCTTGCATCTCCCTCCCTCCCACCCTCCCTATCCCACCCCTCTAGGTGGTCACAAACCACCAAGCTGATCTCCCTGTGCTATGCGGCTGCTTCCCACTAGCTAGTTATTTTACTTTTGGTAGTGTATATATGTCCATGCCACTCTCTCACTTTGTCACAGCTTACCCTTCCCCATCCCCATATCCTCAAGTCCATTCTCTAGTAGGTCTGTGTCTTTATTCCTGTCTTACCCCTAGGTTCTTCATGACATTTATTTTTCTTAAATTCCATATATATGTGTTAGCATACGGTATTTGTCTTCCTCTTTCTGACTTACTTCACTCTGTATGACAGACTCTATGTCCATCCACCTCACTACAAATAACTCAATTTCGTTTCTTTTTATGGCTGAGTAATATTCCATTGTATATATGTGCCACATCTTCTTTATCCATTCATCCAATGATGGACACATAGGTTGTTTCCATCTCCAGGCTATTGTAAATAAAGCTGCAATAAACATTTTGGTACCTGACTCTTTTTGAATAAAGGATTAATCTCCAAAATTTATAAGCAGCTCATGCAGCTCAATAACAAAAAAACAAACAACCCAATCCAATAATGGGCAGAAGACCTTAATAGACATTTCTCCAAAGAAGATATATAGACTGCCAACAAACACATGAAAGAATGCTCAACATCATTAATCATTAGAGAAATGTAAATCAAAACTACAATGAGATATCATCTCACACCAGTCAGAATGGCCATCATCAAAAAATCTAGAAACAATAAATGCTGGAGAGGGTGGGGAGAAAAGGGAACACTCTTGTACCACTGGTAGGAATGTGAATTGGTACAGCCACTATGGAAAACAGTATGGAGTTTCCTTAAAAAACTACAAATAGAACTACCATATGACCCAGCAATCTCACTACTGGGCATATACCCTGAGAAAACCATAATTCAAAAAGCTGGTTCTTTGAAAAGATAAACAAAATCAATTAACCTTTAGCAAGACCCATCAAGGAAAAAAGGGAGAGGGCCCAAATCAATAAAATTAGAAATGAAAAAAAAATTACAACTGACACCACAGAAATACAAAGGACCATAAGAAACTACTACAAGCAACTATATGCCAATAAAATGGATAACCTAGAAGAAATGGACAAATTCTTAGAAACATACAATCTCCCAAGAGAGAACCAGGAAAAAATAGGAAATATGAATGGAACAATTACAAGTACTGAAATTGAATCTGTGACTAAAAACCTCCCAACAAAAGTCCAGGACCAGATGGCTTCACAGGTGAATTCTATCAAACATCTAGAGAAGAGTTAACACCTATCTTTCTGAAACTAGTCCCAAAAAATTGCAGAGGAAGGAACATTTCCAAACTCATTCTATAAGGCCATCATTCCCCTGATACAAAAACCATGCAAAGATACTAAAAAAAAGAAAATTATAGACCAATATCACTGAAGAACATAGATGCAAAAATCCCCAACCAAATCCTAGCAAACTGAACTCAACAGTATGTTAAAAGGGTCAAACACCACGATCAAGTGGGATTTACCCCAGGGATGCAAGGATTTTTCAGTACAGCACATCGTCAATCAGTGTGATATACCACATTAAGAAATTAAAGAATAAAAACCATATGATCATCTCAATAGATGCAGAAAAAGCTTTCGATAAAATTCAACATCCATTTATGATAAAACCTCTTCCAGAATGTGAGCATAGAGGGAACCTACCTCAACATAATAAAGGCCATATATGACAAACCTACAGCTAACATCATACTCAATGGTGAAAAGCTGTAAGCATTTTCTCTAGGACCAGGAACAAGACAAGGATGTCCAATCTTGCCACTTTTATTCAACAGAGTTCTGGAATTCCTAGCCACAGCAATCAGAGAAGAAAAAGAAATAAAAGGAATCCAAACTAGAAAAGAAGTAGTAAAACTGTCACTTCTTGCAGATGACATGATACTATGCATAGAAAATCCTAAAGATGCTACCAGGAAAGTACTAGAGCTTATCAATGAATTTGATAAAATTGTAGGATACAAAATCAGTACAAAATTAAATGAAATCTGTTGCATTTCTATACACTAACAATGAAAGATCAGAAAGAGAAATTAAGGAAACAGTCTCACTTACCATTGCAACAAAAAGAATAAAATATCTAGGAATAAACTGACCTAAGGAGACAAAACACCTGTACTCCAAAAATTATAAGACACTGATGAAAGAAATTGAAAATGGCACAAAAAGATGGAAAGGTATACTGTCTTCTTGGATTGGAAGAACTAATATTGCTAAAGTGACTATAATACCCAAGACAACCTACAGATTCAATGCAATCCCTATCAAATCACCAATGGCATTTTTCACAGTACTAGAACAAAAATATTTTTAATTCTATGGCAACACAAAAGACCCCAAATAACAAAAGCAATCTTGAGAAAGAAAAGCAAAGCTGGTGGAATCAGGCTCCCTAACTTCAGACCATACTACAAAGCTGCAGTCATCAAAACAGTATGGTACTGGCACAAATACAGACATATAGATCAATGGACAGGATAGAAAGCCCAGAATTGTACCCACACACTTATAGCCAATTAATCTATGACAAAGGAGGCATGAATATACAATGGAGAAAAGACAGTCTCTTCAATAAGTGGTGCTGGAAAAACTGGACAGCTACATGTAAAAGAATGAACTTAAAGCATTCTCTAACATCATACACAGAAATAAACTCAAAATGGATAAAAGACCTAAATGTAAGACTGGATACTATAAAATTCTTAGAGGAAAACATAGGCAGAACATCCTTTGACATAAATCGCATCAATATTGTTTTGGATCTGTCTCCCAGAGTAATGGAAATAAAAACAAAAATAAACAAATGGGACCTAATTAAACTCTAAAGCTTTTTGCACAGCAAAGGAAACCATAAACAAATGAAAAAACAACCTACAGAATGGGAGGAAATATTTGCAAACTATGTGACTGACAAGGGATTAATCTCCAAAATATACAAACAGCTCATGCAGCTCAATGTCAATAAAAGCAAACAACCCAATCAAAAATGGGCAGAAGATCTAAGTAGACATTTCTCCAAAGAAGACACACAGATGGCCAAGAAACTAAAAATAAAGCTACAGTATGATCCTGCAATCTCAATCCTGGGCATATATCTGGAGAAAAACATGGTTCAAAAAGATACATGCACCGCAATTTTCATTGCAGTGCTATTTACAATAGCCAAGACATGGAAGCAACCTAAGGGTCCATTGACAGATGAATAGATAAAGAAAATGGGGTATATATACACAACTGAATATTACTCAGCCATAAAAAATAATGAAAGAATGCCATTTCAGCAACATGGATGGACCTAGAGATCATACTAAGTGAAGCAAGCCAAATGGAGAAAGATAAATATCATATGGTATCACTTATATGTGGATCTAAAGAAATAAATTCAAATGAACTTATAATATTTACAAAGCAGAAATAAACCTATAGACATAGAAAACAAACTTATGGTTACCAAAGGGGAAAGCAAGGGAGGGATAAATTAGGAGTTTGGGATTAACATATACACACTACTATATATAAAATAAATAACCAACAAGGACCTATTGTATGGCACAGGAAACTATACTCAATATTTTGTAATAATCAATAAGGGAAAAGAACCTGAAAAAGTATATATGTGTGTGTGTATATATATATATATATACACACACACACACACATATATATATGAATCAGTTTCCTATATACCTGAAACTAACACAACATTATAAATCAACTATACTCCAATAAAAACAAAAGTTATATATATATATATATTTACACGTATATAAACAGCTCATACAACTCAACAGCAGAAAAACAACCCAATTTAAAACTGCAGAGAAGACCTAAGTAGACATTTCTCCAAAGAAAACCTACAGATGGCCAACAGGCCATGTTAAAAGATGCTCAACATTGTTAATCATCAGAGAAATGCAAGTTAACACCTCAATGAGATTTCACCTCACACCTGTCATAATGGCTATCATCTTAAAGTTTACAAAGTCTACAAATAACAAATGTTGGCAAGCATGTGGAGAAAAGGAAACTCTGGTACAGTGTTGGTAGAAATGTAAATTGGTTCTGCCACTGTGGAAAACAGTATGGAGGTTTCTCAAAAGCTAAAATAGAACTACCTTATGACCCATCAATTCCACTCCTGAGTTTATAACAAAAAAACAAAAACAAAAAGCCCACCAATTCAATGAAATAATGCCATTTGCAGCAACACTGATGGACCTGGAGATTATTATACTAAGTGAAGTAAGTCAGACAGAGAAAGACAAATACATGATATCTCTTATATGCAGAATCAAAAAAACATGATGCAAATGAACTTATTTACAAGAACAGAAACAGACACACACACTTAAGAGAATGAACTTATGGCTATCAGGGGGAAAGTGTGGGGGTGAGGGATAGACTGGGAGCTTCTGATTGACATGTACACACTGCTATATTTAAAAGAGATAACCAAAAAGGACCTCCTGTAAAATAAATTAATTAATTTAATTAAATTAAAACCCCCACTAATTTGAAAAGATACATGCATTCCAATGTTCACAGCAGCATTATTTACAATTGACAACATATGGAAGCTACCTAAGTGTCCATCAACAGATGAATGGATAAAGATGTGGTATATATGTACAATAGAATACTACTCAGCCATGAAAAAAAAATGAAATTTTGGCATTTGCAACAACATGGATGGACCTGGACGGTATTATGTTAAGTGAAATAAGTCAGAGAGAGAAACACAAATGCTATATGATATCACTTACACGAGGAATCTAAAAACTAAAACATACTAGTGAATATAACAAAAAAAGAAAGTGATTAACAGATATAGAGGACAAACCAGTGGCTACCAGTGGGAAGAGGGAAAGGGGGAGGGGCAAGATAGGGGTAGGGGATTTAGAGGTACACACTACTATGTATAAAATAAGCTACAAGGATATATTGTACAACACAGGGAATATAGCCAATATTTTATAATAACTATAAATGGAGTATAACCTTTAAAATTGTGACTCACTATTACATACACCTGAGCCTTGTATAATACTGTAAATCAACCATACATCGATAAAAGAAAAAAATCTCAGTTGAAAATTTGGGTATTTCATTGGCCTTTTCTACTGGAAGCGTTCTGAAATCCAGCTTTTATATCCTCAGCACCAAAAACTACTAAAATCTGTTTAGCATTTTAGCCTCTTGGTAACAGATTTCTGCTTTGAAGTTTTGGTCTCTTAACTTACACACATATAGCTTAGAAGACTTAAAAATGCACCAAAACAAAAACTGCATACAGAAAGTCAGACTCATTTTTCTTCCACTCCCTTTTCTCCAGAAACTTGCCTCAAGTTCCGGATGTTTTGTAGCTCTGGCTTAGTGAGATTATCACAGCTCTAGGCCACCACTTCCTTATTTCCATGCCCTGTGATTTGAATTGAGAAATGCCCTGGGGGAAAAAGCAGTGTAATACACGAGACTCTTTTAATACATGCGCCTACTCTCTGAGATCTTGGCCCCTCAAGTTTTAGCTGTCTTAGTTGCTCTCTATTGTCTAATGGTATTCTGTCCAGCTTTTATAATTGTTATCAATTACTCTCATAGTTAGAAATGTAAATGCATATACTCTTTGGAAGTACTGATTTTGAAATTTTGTATTTTGTTTAGAGAGAAAGTCCAATTATTTCTGTAAAAAATGTGGTCCTGATGTCTAGTTTGAGCTCTAACTTAATAGCAACATAAATGATTCCTAGGATCATTCTTTATCTAAACCTTACAAGTAGATCTCTTCTTTTAGTCTTTCATCTTTGAAGCTTGAGAATGGTTTTTGTACTAAATGGATCAGAGAAATATGTACTTAATCCTTTCTACCACAATCCTATTGTTCCTTTAAAGATGCTTATGTCTCTTTCCTTCTACATATAAGGAAGTATATGACCTTCACCCTTGTCATCCTTACTCTTTTTTTATCTAGCTTTAGAGAACTGGAAAACAACTAGCCCACCTGGTACAAAATAAACACAAAACAAATGTTGATGAAGGGAAGAATAAATGAATAAATAAAAGTACTTCATTATGTGAAAAATGGTTGAGATAGTTCTTTGATTCTTCATTGTCAACCTCTTGTTTTAATAAAAAGTCATCTAAAGTATTCAATAACTTGAGGCCACTCTCCCAGGCTCTATATTTAGTGAGATCCGAGGGACTGAATTTCACAAATTTTTAGTCCATATAAAGTTATGCCAACAAATTCACTTATTTATTTTGAATCATTTATTTGCTTGTCATTTAGGTGGTCATCCCGAAGTGATTTTTGACAAAAATCTCATTGTATACACTTAGCTAATCTTGACTAGTATAAACAGCTTTTGCCATGTGAATTTCTATTTGGGGATATGAGATAACCAGCGAGACATTGCTAGACTGTTCATTGCCTGGTCTCATTTTTGAAAGGACCTCTCTTACAGTAAATTTAGAAATGGGAACTCACTGTGTTATGCACTGAATGTCTGTCAGGGCCTGCTCTGTCATGTTTCTAGATCTTTGAGCATTTTTTCCTATGCCTTGAATGTCCCTCTCCCTTTTGCCTGTCTGGTGAGCTGCTTCAGTGTCCAAAAGTGTTACCTCCTTTGTGAAGCTTTTCCAATATCTCAGCAACATTATATGCTTCCTCTTCTGGTTTCCCTGTTTCCTGGTTTTCATTATAGTAAATTATAGTTGACCCTTGAACAATGAGGGGGTTAGGGGTGCCAACCATCTGCACAGTCAAAAATCCACATGTAACCTATAGTGGGCCTTCTCTACATGTGGTTCCTCATATCCGTGCTTCCTCTGTGTCTGCAGATTCAACCAACCATGGATTGTGTAGTACTGTAGTATTTACTATTGAAAAACCCCATGTGTAAGTGGACCTTTGCAGTTCAAATCCATGTTGTTTAAGGCTCAACTGTATTTATGTCTTGCTTCTTCACTAGACTCTCACAAGGGCATGGAGTGTGCCTTACTCTTCTCACTAACTTCAGTGCCCAAAATAGCAACTGATACTTGCTAGATCCTCAGTAAAAAATTATTTTCTTAAAGATAAATCCACCCAATGTCAAATTCATCCTTTTAAAAAGTACACAATTCAGTGTTTTTTAGATTATTCAAAGTTGTATAACCATTACCACTATATAATCTTGTAAGATTTCATCACTGCCAAAAGAGATCTCAACCCAATAGCAGTCACTCCCAATTTTACCCTCCTTCCAGTCCCTGGCAACACTAATCTGTTTTCTATCTCTATGGGTTTACCTATTCCAGACATTTCAAATAAATGAATTCATACAACTTGTGGCTTTTGTGTCTGACTTCTTTCACTTATAAAACTTTCACGGTTTTTCCATATGGTAGCATGAATCAGTACTTCATTGCTTTCATGTGTGAATAATATTCCTTTGCACGGATAGAGCATATTGTGTTTATCCAGGCATCAATTGATAGCCATTAGGATTGTTTCCACTTTTTGGCTATTCTGAATAATGTCACTATGAATACTCATGTAAAAGTTTTTGTATGCATATATGTTTTCAATTCCCTTGGATGCATAGAAGTAAAATCTCTGGTAACTCTATGTTTAACTTTGAGAAACTGCTGAACTGTGTTCCAAAGTTGCCGTAACATTCTACATTCCTACCTATAGTGTATGTGGATTCCAATTTCTTAAGATCCTCTCCAGCACTTGTTACTGTCCGTCTTATTGATTATAGCTATCCTAGTGGATATGAAGGGGATCTCATTGTGGTTTTGATTTGCATTTACATAATGAATAATGATGTTGAGCATCCTTTCATGTGCTTATTGGCCATTCATGTTTTCTTTGGATAAATTATTATTCAAATCATTTGCCCATTTTAAAATTTGGTTGTCTTTTTATCATTGAGTATTATGAGAGTTCTTTATGTATTGTGGATACTAGACCCTTATCAGATGTGTAATTTGTAAATAGTCTATTGTTTGCTCCAAATGTTACCCACTGCTTCAGGCAGCCATAGCTACCTGTAATTGTTTTTGGCAAACACCCTTGGAAAAAGCTGTTTTCACTGGGCAAGCTCTGTGTCAGGTTAAATAAAGACAGCTTTGAAGTGGTATCTTCCATGGAACCACTGAACAGGTCAAAACTTCTCTGGGAAGATAACTCTGGAGGAGTTCCAATCCCATTCTGTCTCCTCCAGTTACTGCCAAACTGTTGGGTTTTACCATGATTGTCAGCTGTAGGGCTTTAATGCTACCACAGAGTTGGAGCTGTGAGGGGTGGGGGTAGACTAGGGCACATTAAATCTCCATAAAGTTTGCTTTTCTTACCAGGATTTGGCCATTTTTCTTGAATAAATACTCCCCAGGTTGCTGTAAGCCTTTGATTAATTTCCAGAGTTCTGAAAAAACTGATTCTGATCGTTTTTTGGGAGGCGGGGCAATGTTTATGTCACTTTCAAGGAAGAAAGGTTTTTTGGAGGCCCTTCCTCCATCATTTTTACTGACATCCTCAGGACATGTTTGTGAATAAGTGAATGAATAAATGAATTAATTACATGCATGACCACTGAAGTGCCCTTATACTCACCAATTCAGCCAAGATATTCATTTTTTGAACTGATTAATCTGCTACAACCTGCAAACTCTGGGTTAATTGAGCCCTGGAGCTGACTGGTGTACCAGGAAGTGAGAGGGGATAGAAGTTGTTCTGTGTTGAGGTGATTCATATTGGTTATCCAGATTTTTTGCTCTGGTATAGAGGGTACCACTTGCTGCATTTCCTGCAGGAAGTGTAATTACTTCCTGTTTCCTTTCTAAGGCTTTCAACCATGGTTTTTGATATTGTTTTGGTATTACATAGTTTTGGTTCTTTTGTTTTTGCCTTATTTGAGCAGCTATCTTGTCTTGAATTCAGATTCTGTGAAACCATTGCCTTATTAATCAATTTTTGTATTCATTATGTTTTTCCAGTGCAAATATCTTAATGAATTTTGAAGTTGAATCATCATCTTGTTTTACTCTTTCTGATTCTTCTTGGCCATCAGCCTTTACATTTATCTGGTCTCTTGCCTGACTACTAACCTTGTATTTTTGCCTTGGAGATGATGCTAAACCTTGTACCCACTTCTTAGTGATTCTTTGCCACCGATGCACCCTGCAATGACATCCCCTTAGCAAAATGTAAAATCTCTTAAGTGCTTAAGTCCTTTGGACTAACACATGAAAAATTATGTGACTAGCCATTTGGAGATATACTAAGTCTTTCTGGCCACTAGGATCCAACACACTGAATGAGTACATTTTAAATATATTGTTTTTACAGCAAATATTTGTATATCAGATTGTAATATTCCCTCATTGAAATATATTCTAATTCTGAAGATCAGTTCCCATAGATGGAAAAATAATTCTTGTGTTAAAAGATAAACTAAAGTACATTAAAATTTTGAAGAGTTTATTTGAGCAAACATTGATCTGAATTGACCAATGCCAAACCGAAAATGATTAGGAATTCTCTAGCGGCAGGAGCTAAGATAAAGGCTTTTATAGAGCAGACACAGAAGCAGCAAAGCAAGGAAGTTATCTGATTGGCTATTGCTTAATCTATTGCCTTATTTGGCAAAGTCTAGTCAGGTGTGATTCGTTGTCCTTAAGTTTCAATTTCTTAGTCTTGAGGCATTTACAGTAATTGATTCTTGCTTAGGTTTTAGTTTGCTTACTTAGGCTGCCAAGGCATTAAAACCACCTTGGTCTAATAAGCTCTTTGCTTAATTACTTTAACACTTGCGTACATTTAAAATCATTAAAATTCCCTACTTTGTGATCCTTGAAAATGCTTTTTGTTCTGTTATTTTATTGTGTTAACTAAGATTATATATTTTTTCTTCTCTTTCTCCTCTCTAAGCTTCTCTTAGCTTCTGTGTCCAACCAAAAAATGTATTCAATCTAATTAAATTATTGCTTTGGAGTTTTTCTTTTAATTGACTAATTACTTTGCTTTTCAGTAGGTATGAAAGCATCAAGTAAACATAGCCTGTTGCCTTTAATTCACCTATGCAATAGAGTCTAATGGACTATTACTTATCTAATCTTCATAGTTACGTTAAGAGTTCACATAGATTATCTACCAATTTCTTTATTAGGTACTTAATTAGATCTCTTCATTCATTCTTTATGGGATTTAATATTGAAATAGTTAGATAGCAATATTGTTTTGAGTTCTGAACTTCACTCCAAATCTGGGGAGAAAGGATGAATATCTCCATGGAGATGCTTTTATTAGACTTGACTCAAACATTCGTTACTGAATGTCTAGTATTTAAAAACACAGTTACCTCCTTGCTGAGGAAACTATTCTTGCTTTCATTCTAAAAGTCATCACCACAGTCACTTCAATTAAGTGTTTATTCTTGATAATTTTGGAAATTACTTGTAGATACTAACTCATTGCAAGTACTTTAAGAGAATAAAATGAGACCCTAGCTTGGTTCCCTTAAGGATTTATTTTTATTCCAGGAAAAGAGATTAGACCAGGAGACCTGGACAAAAAAAATCTATGGAACAAATTACTATCTTCATATCTTAAATTTGTATATAGTCCAAACTACGTTAAATAAATGAAGTATAAAGCAAGATTGGTTTTTAGTGAAGATTCCCCATGCTACTCATAAATGAACAATTCCTTTCTCTTTTTCTTCTTCTTCTTTTTTTTTTTTTCTTTAAACGGTATATAAATCAGACCCCAGTTACTTACTTTAGGGGATAAGGATAAACCATATTTTCCAGATGTTGATACTGGGGAGGCATGGAGAATTTGGACCAATCTCATTCTTTACAAGATAAAAGCAGGATAGAAAGGAACAGATGAGACAAGCATCCTCTTTGTGTTCTCCAGAGTTCTCACACAAGTACAACTTAAGATTTGTTACAGTTCATACTATTGTAGGAATTCAAATTCTAGTCTTCTTCCAAATAAACAGACTTGTTGCCATGGGTGGTGGGCAGAAAAGTGACTTTTAAAAATCAATGCATTTTATCCACTGTAGTTCTTATTTGAAAGTATTGCCAGACAAATTAAGTAAATGTCAAGTCTCTCTCAGGACCCCAGTGATAAAAAGGAATTTAAAGCCCCAGGTGCTACCACAAGTATTGAAACCTGTTTAGTTTGGATGCTACCAATTGCAACATGGAACGTAGAAACTCTCCCAGCAAAGTCCTTCTTTAAGATCCTCAGAATGAATTAGAACATGATGAAGAGATTTCAGAATTAGTGTCTCGTCTTTTGACTTTATGCCTTACAAAGTCAGACATAAATTTTGGAAAGGACCTCCCTGAGATCTGAGATTTGAACTAGTATTTTTCAAGGGAATGAAGAATAGATGCCAGTAATTGGCCTTCAATATTTGTGAAGATGTCTACAACATATTTAGAGACCAGCAATAAAATCTACCAGATTTGAGGCCTATCATCTAAAGAACGTAAACGAATCATGATAGCTTCTTCCTTAGCTCAGATAGATTATTAACTAAAAGAAAATATTATGAGTTTGTAATTTAATCTGAGGAGTACTCCAAGAATTTTCAAATAGTACCAAGTGCCAAGAAGAGTCTATAGAAGTTTAAACAAAATATGAGACTCACCAGGGGAAACTTTTGCTACACAGATCATTAAATCTGTACACTTCTTTTTAAGTTGGAAATGAGTTGAACAAGGAGAGTTAAATGTGTTAGCTAAGTACTTTGAGACAGCATTGTTGGTTCACTTTTGACCTTCCCCTAGGGCCATGGTTTTGATGAGAAACAAGATTATTTGATCATGATCCTACAGTTTTATGTAGAATCCTACCAAATATGCACCATAACCCTTTTGTCAGCTATCCTGGCAAGGGCATAGAGGTATGAAGCAATAAATGGTATCCATTTGGTTCTTTTGGCTTAAGGAATTCACACAACTCACTTTGATATTGCCTATAGAAACTAAAGATGGCAACTAATCTTCCTACATTTTTAATGTGCTACTGAGCCATTAAATCTCTCACATTCTAGTCATGAGAATGTGGGCTTCATCTTCTGATATGGAAATAATCTTTAGACAAAAGTTACATCTAAATATCTGGTGTACATCCAAGTTTCCTGTAGTCTCAGGATTCCAAATAATCCCATATCTCTCTTAAAGCTTTTCCTAATGTCACTGAGAATTGATTACTTCTACAGAAAACAGCCTATTTTACATACAGTCCAAGTCATTGGTTGAGTTCTTTGAGTAGCACTCACTATCACCAGCCTGTACTCCCCTATTTGTACTGAGTCTTTCTGAATATAGATTCCAGCTTTTTCATGATTCTCTTTCATACAGACACAACCCCAGACCTGGACTTGCTTTCCCCCTACATATGAAAAAAGTAAGGGAAACTTTGGAGACAAACCAGCCTAAGTTAGAATATTTTACCGTGAATCACAAGCAGGGGCAGGCTGCACTCAGTGGACAAGTGATAGCTCTGTGTTCTCTGGCTTGGAAACACTGGATTGTCTGGCTACAGAACCCGTCAGCCACCAAGTAATGGATATATAAAGTTCCCACTGCTGCTCCTGTCCCAGCCCTCCCACATAGCTTCACAGGTCTCCGTGAAACAATCACCCAACCTGTCATCATTCAGAAGTAGTCACAGTTTGAATCAATTCAAGCTTGGAAATGATTCTAGAGACATTTGGATCTGGAATAAGGATCTCATTAAATGAAAATCCAAACTGGTTCAAATATTGGACCAATTATAGTCTGATACACACTACATGAGGAAATGGTTTCAGATTTGAATCCCTTCAGACACTGAGCAGATTCAACCCAGTAAGAATATTAAGTATTATCAAAGTATCTGGGGAAAAACAAGAGCCACCTCTTACCGATCTTCCCCATTGCTCTATCTCACATTCCTATCTCTTATAAGCATTCAACATGATTGAGGATCAAGGATCATACTAGAGCTGGGTTTCTTGGTTGATCTGACCCACTTTCCAGGATATCAGCCACACCCTGCAACTAACAATGCACAAGGAACCCCCATCATTCATTGGCTTTCACAAGCATCTCTTACTGGAAGGCATCAAATTGAAATTTGTCTTTCCTTGGATACTTGTTTGTGTATTTTCAGAGGTTGACAGAATTGCAAGGCTTAAAGGACTACAGGGGTCAAGAAAAGACAGGGTGTTAGCCACTGGAAACTGAGCCAGTTCAAGAAACCCTGTTCTCCTTTGAGGTTCAGGCCTGCGAGAGGGCTTGTCTCATTTACCTCACATTTGGAAGGTCTTTCTCATTTGAATCTACTCTTCTTGCTCTATTCTGTTCTCAACTTAGGAGACTAATGAGGCAGACCAGGCTATCCTTCCAAGTGAAAAGTGTCTGTAAAGAAAAGCCAGTCAGATGGCTGATCTTGTGAAAAATCATGAGGTAGATAAAGGGTGCCTAAGGGTGATGGTTCTTAAACTTGGTTGGCTCCATCTCAGGCTCACTGAGCCACAGTATCTTTGGATGGAGTCCTAGCATTTGTATTTTTTTTAAAGGTTCCCCTAAGTGATTCTAAGGTAGTTGTATGAACATTTGGGAAATGCTGATATAAGGCACACACTCTCTCCTTTCCTTAGCTTTCTCTCCTAATACCTTCTCACCACACAATACCAGGTCTTTAGTGCTGTCTCTGGTTTTCCAGACTACCCAGACTGTCATCATAACCATGAATGACCTCCCTATTGCCTTCCCCAGCACCCCATACACATATACTCACCCAATATTCTCAGCCCTAATAGGGTGAGTATAAATCAATGAAATTATACTAAATTGCAACTGAATCCCAAACAAACTTAATGGGCTAAATCTTCCAGGGGTAATTGTGTTTTGAAAGAGGATAGAAAGTTTAGGGAGAAGAATGGGGGGATTGTGGGTACTATCAGCAAGGACAGCCTTCTTTAAGACCTATTCAGAATTCCAGTGCAAAAATGACAGCAAAGGAAGACCCTGAACTCATCTCCTTCTATGGACACATGGAATCTACCTCTACATACAGAGCAATTCCCCCTGAAGAACTGAGGGCTGACTGAAAATCATTTGCACAACAAATCAAAGAGGGACCACACAGAGATAGGTAGGAAAGATGGAGACACAGTACTGAAGGGACACCCACCCCTGATGCAACAACATGCAGTAGGGCAGGACCTCACTGAGGGGACCCATGCCATACTCACCTTCTCTGAGGCACAGAGGAAAAACAGCAGTTAAAGGGCACCTAGATTATACATGAAGGAAATCCACTTACTAACCCTAAAGCATCTGACAAATGGGTGGGGAAGGGTTGGAACTCTCTTCAAGGGTCAGAGGAACTAGAGAGCACCATATTTTGCATTCCCTCTCCATCTTGAAAGCACAAGCGAAACACATTCCAGGCACTCTAGCCCTGCCAAAGCCACCCCAATGTGCTTCAGGCCTCTGGGCCACAAAAGGTCCAGCTTTCTGCCCAAGGTAGCCCCAGTGCAGGGTACCCCAGGGCCCCCTGGCCTGTGCCCACTGCAGCTCTACCCAGTCTTCCAAAGCTGCTTAACACACAGTCTACACAGAGGATGCTTCCACACAAGGCCACACCTTCAAGAATGGGAGAGGTAGCTGTTTTACCTAATTCATAGAAACAAAGTCAAACAAACTGAGGAGACAGAGGAGACAAATGAAAGAAAAAGATAAAATCCCAGGAAAAGAAAACCCCTAATGAAACAGAGATAAATACTTTAACTGACTAAAAGTTTGAAGTAATAGTCATAAAAATGCTCACTGAACTCAGGAGAAGAATGGAGGAACACAGTGAGAATGTCAACAAAGAATTAGAAAATATAAGAAAGAACAAATCAGAGCTGAAGAATACAGTAACCGAAATGAAAAATACTCTAGAGGGAATCAACAGCAGATTAGATGACACAGAAAAATGAGTCAGGAATCTGGAAGACAGAATAGTGGAAATGACCCAACCAGAACAGCAAAAACAAAAAAGAATTAAAAAAAAAAAAAAAAAGAGGATCATTCAAACAACCTCTGGGACACCACCAAGCATACTAACATGCACATTAAAGGGGTCCCAGAGGAGAAGAGAGACATAAAGGGGCAGAAAACTTATGTGAAGAACTGTGACTGAAAACTTCTTTAACCCGAGGAAGGAAACAGATATCCAGGTCCAAGAAGCACAGAGTCCAAAACAAGATGAACCCAAAGAGATCCACACCAAGACATATCAATTAAAATGGAAAAAGTTAAAGACAGAGAATTTTAAAGACATGAGGAGAAAAGCAACTAGTTGCATAAAAGAAAATCCCCATTAGACTATCAGCTGATTTTTTCACCAGAAACTTTGCAGACCAGAAGGAAGTGGCAGGATATATTTAAAGTGATGAAAGGAAAAAACCTACAACCTAGGATATTCTACCCAGCCAGGTTATCATTCAGAATTGAAGGAGAAAGACTATCCCAGACAATGAAAAACAAAGAGTTCATCACCACTAAACTAGCCTTACAAGAAGTGTTAAAGGGTCTTAAGTGGAAAGGAAAAGGTCATAATTAAAAATAGGGAAATATATGAAAGAAAAAAATCTCACTGATAAAACCAAATATTAAGTAAAGGCAGTGAATCAGCCACTTAAAAAGTCAGTATGAGGATTAGAAGACAAAAGTAGTAAAATCAACTATAACTACCGTAAGTAGTTAAGGGATACACAAAATAGAAACACATCAAATTGAACATCAAAAACAAATGTGGCAGAGAGTAAAATGTAGAGCTTTCAGAATGCAATCAAACTTAAGTGACTGTCAGCTTAAAATAAACTGATACATATGAAATTCATGGTAACCACAACCCAAAACCCTACAACAGATATGGGAAAAAATTTTAAAAAAGGAACCCAAACATAACACTAAAGAAAATCATCATACCATAGGGAAGAGATCGAGAGAAAAGAATGGAACAGAGAAGAACTACAAAAATAATGAGAAAATAGTTAACAAAATGGCAATAAGTACATACCTATTAATAGTCACTCTAAATGTAAATGGACTACATGCTCCAATCAAAAGACATGGGGTGCCTGAATAGATCAAAAACAATACCCACTTATATGCTGCCTACCAGAGACTCACTTCAGATCTAAATACACACACAGACTGAAAGTGAAAGGATAGAAAAAGGTATTCCAAGCAAATGGAAACAAAAAGAAAGCTGTGATAGCAATACTCATATTACACACAAAATAGACTTTAAATGAAAACTAAAAAAAGGCAAAGAATGACATTACATAATGATTAATGGGTCAATCCAAGAGGAGGATATATTTATGCATCCAACACAGACGCACCTAAACATATAAAGCAAATATTAACAGAGAGAGAAATGAACAGTAATACAATAATATTAGAGGACTTTAATAACCCACTTACATCAGTGAATAGATCATCGAGACAGAAAAGTAATAAGAAAACACTGGCTTTAAATGACACAAACTGACTTAATTGATATATATAAAATATTTCATTCAAAAGCTGCAGAATACACATTCTTTTCAGTGCACGTGAAATATTCTCCTTTCTGCAGGAATGACTCTCACCTTCCAAATGGACAAGGTGGGCCCCAATCAATCATATTCAGGAAAGTCAAAACCGGCTCACTATAGTAACATGGAAAATAGAAACAGCTGTGCTATTGCTCCTAATTAGCTCCAGACGGCACTGGGAAAGAATGCCACCTGCTAAGGTTGCCTAATGTTGCTTTGGCCAGTGGCTGTGGCATATTCAGCTGGGATGATGCCATTGCAGGGGTGGCATCCTAAAGCATAGGCTTCTCTTTCTTGCTTTGCTTGCTAGCTGCCCCTGACTGCACTCCAAAGCCATGCTCAGTGCCCCACTGGTTTGTGCATCTCAAGCCTCAGTTAACCCCACAGAAAAGGTTACGCAAATAACATTTAATTGGCTACTATGTAAAAAGCTGAGAGACCTAGTAATTTATTTAAATGAAAAGAAAATGGAGTGTTCCTTGGGATCTGGAGAACAAGGTGTATTCATATTACTGGCCATGTGAAATCCCCTCTTGCCTTCAAAAGGCAAAGAATGACATTACATAATGATTAATGGGTCAATCCAAGAGGAGGATATATTTATGCATCCAACACAGACGCACCTAAACATATAAAGCAAATATTAACAGAGAGAGAAATGAACAGTAATACAATAATATTAGAGGACTTTAATAACCCACTTACATCAGTGAATAGATCATCGAGACAGAAAAGTAATAAGAAAACACTGGCTTTAAATGACACATTAGGTCAAATTGACTTAATTGATATATATAAAATATTTCATTCAAAAGCTGCAGAATACACATTCTTTTCAGTGCACGTGAAATATTCTCCTTTCTGCAGGAATGACTCTCACCTTCCAAATGGACAAGGTGGGCCCCAATCAATCATATTCAGGAAAGTCAAAACCGGCTCACTATAGTAACATGGAAAATAGAAACAGCTGTGCTATTGCTCCTAATTAGCTCCAGACGGCACTGGGAAAGAATGCCACCTGCTAAGGTTGCCTAATGTTGCTTTGGCCAGTGGCTGTGGCATATTCAGCTGGGATGATGCCATTGCAGGGGTGGCATCCTAAAGCATAGGCTTCTCTTTCTTGCTTTGCTTGCTAGCTGCCCCTGACTGCACTCCAAAGCCATGCTCAGTGCCCCACTGGTTTGTGCATCTCAAGCCTCAGTTAACCCCACAGAAAAGGTTACGCAAATAACATTTAATTGGCTACTATGTAAAAAGCTGAGAGACCTAGTAATTTATTTAAATGAAAAGAAAATGGAGTGTTCCTTGGGATCTGGAGAACAAGGTGTATTCATATTACTGGCCATGCGAAATCCCCTCTTGCCTTCTGGAACATAACTGAAAAAGCAGCTGCATAATCTATGGAAAGGGATAGGCAAAGCAGAGACCCTTGTTGAGGGGTTTTCAGTCTTCATTGCTTCCATATCAGGAGCAGGGAGTCCAGTACCATTGCCTTTTGATTTGCCCTTCTCACGTAAGGCTTCCAAGGCCCTTACTGTTAGTTGAGATGCTGGTCTCCCAAGAACTAGAGAGAGTCCAGGGCTCAGCTCACCATAAACACAGGAAATTTAACTCATGCTAATGACCTGAACTAGACAGACTCAAGAAGCCAAAGGTTCCATGTCCTTCCACTATCCTCTAGAGTCATCTCCTCTCTGCCTTGCAGTTTCACTTGATGTTTCCCAAATAGTGATATACAATAGACTCCAAAAACTCTTCAGCCAAATTTAAAGATAAGACTGAGCTGGAAAAGGCTAGGTCAAATCTGATATCCTCTTCCCTCACCTATACTCTGCTCATACCTATCAATCTGTCTTTGCATTTATTTTACTTTCAGCTTATGGTGAGTTTTTTCTAGAAGGAGCCAACTGGAGGCTTCTAAGCTCCTGATATTGACTACAGCTGATGTCTTTATGTCTTAGTTCCCCAAACCTTGCTGAGCATCAGAAATGTTTTGTGATTCTTAGGCCCAATCCCAATGCTACTATATCAACATTTCTGTGATGGGGTCAGGTATCAGGGTCATTTTCAGTGTCCTAGGTAATTACATGGTAACGTGGTACTACATTCCCACTAGACTATTCACCCCTCTCCTGTTTCAGACTGAGATTGGGTCTCCTAACTTCTAACCCTTGATTTGCCACTATACTTGCTACATAACCTTGCCTAAGTCACTTAATCCTCACGGGCTTCAAGTTCCTTATCTTAGGGAGGCGAGGGTGGCTTGGGGAGCTAGGTCTTAGCAGTGATTATCAACGTTTTCACTTCTGGAGCTTTTGAAAATTTTGGATATGATGGTTCAGGTTTGTTTCTCTTTGTATCCTCCTCCAGCCCCCACCATCACACAACCATTCTGAGGCTTGGCACATTCTGAAACTAGGATGCACTCTTTTAGCATAATACATGGGAGCCACTCTTGTAGGACATTAATCTTGTCAAGGGAGGGTTAGCAAAATACATAACCTGAAGGGCCTTGGGAGAGAGGAAAAAGGAAAAAGAAGGCCCAAAGGAAAGGGGCTTCTTTGCTGATCACAGAATAGGTGGCATATGGGGGCCACCAGTGTTAAGACCTCAAATATATTGGAGGGGACAGGAATAGAATTCAGAATAGGGTGAGAAAATCCATTTGAGACTCTTCGCTGCTCTGTGCTATTGCATGTGTTGAAATATACCGCTCAAATTCAAAGAGCCACAGTCTTCTGGATACTATGTAGGTGTGGTAAGATCTGAGATCTTAAGGTCTTTCGATGTTGGAATGTACAATCCACCCATAAGTGCTAGAGTACATAGGTGATCATTCTTGGAGATTCTGATATGTTGGAATGTACGATCGATGTTGGAATGTACAATCCACCCATAAGTGCTAGAGTACATAGGTGATCATTCTTGGATATTCTGATATAATAGGTCTGGGGTGGCGCATAGCCATCCAGTGCATTTTTAAATAATGTACTTAAATGCTGAGATTTACTTTAAAATTTTTATCTTTTGATTTGTCCAATTTCTTATCACTCTCCCTCCTACTGCCCCAAGTCTGTCCTGTCTTTGTGAGAAGAGATATCCCCTCCCCAAGTCAGACCCCTCCATGCTCCAGATCAGGTTTGGCAGGCAGAGCACAAGGTAACTTCCCCTTTGACTAGGTGCCTGTGTAGAGCACAACTTGCATAACTGTGACCAAAGGAGGAAAAAGAGCATTGGCTTTAGAGATGGCAGATTTGTGTTTCAGTCACAGCTCCCACTTTCTAGCTGTCTGAACTTGGGCAAGTTGCTTAATCTCTTTGAACTTCAGTTCGATTATATGTCAAAGAGGGATAAAGACACCTACTAAAATGACCGGATCCAATGGCAATAATAAATCTACCAAATCAATTCTGAGGCCTCAGATTGAACCTATTAGCAGCATTTGACCCTTTTGATCATTTCTGTCTTCTTGAATCACTTCCTCTGCTTAGCTTCTGGGCTACCACTCCCTCTTCGTTCCTTTCTTGCCCCTGTGACCATTCTTTCCCAGACTCTTTTGCTGAATTCTTTTTACCTTCCCAGCTTATAATCATTGGAGTACGTAGGACTCGGTCCTCAGACCTCTTTCCTCAACTGTTTATGCTAATTTCCTAGGTAATCTCATCCACTCCTTTGACTTGAAACATCATTTTTATGCTGATGACCTTCAAAAGGCTGTACCTCCAGACACAACTTGCCCCATTAATTCTAAACTCTTAAATCAAATTTCCTACTCAACAAGTCCATTTGAATATATAATAGGTATCCCAAATTGAATATGTACAAATTCATTTTCTTCCCCAAACTTATTCTTCCTACAAGCTTCCCAACCTCAGTATGTAGCCTTTTACCATCTTCCATCTTCCATCTTCTATCTTCCATCTTCCATCATCTCTCTCCTCTATCCTCGGCTATTGCAATAAAGGAGTAAGTGGTTCATCCATCCACGTTACTTCATCCAAGTCTATATTCCCCACAGCATCCAAAAAAATCACTTCTCTAGTCAAAATCCTCCCATCCCTTCTCCTCTCACTGAGAATAAAATCATAAAGTTTTCCCATGGCCTTCCCATGAGGGTTTAGATGACATTCTTCTATTATCTTTCTGACCTCTTATATCATTCAGCTTCTTGATCACTCCTCTCGACATACTGGCCTCCATGTTGGCCTTCAAACACGTGACATGTGTTCCCGCCCAGAGTGTTTGCCCTCCTAGCCCTCTTTGTGGAACATTCTCTTTTGAGATATCTATAGCCCATCCGCTTATTTCATTCAGGTCTTTGCTCAAAAGTCATCTTATCACAAAGTGCTTCCTTGGTCCTTAATCTAAAACAACATTATCCCAACTCCCATATCCTTTATTTTCTTATCCAGTTTTATTTTTCCTCATAGAATATATCACTACTTGACATATTTCCATATATTTTTTGCTAATTTGTTTGGTGTCTGTCTCTCCTCCCTTGGAATTAAGCATGTAAGTGTAGCTGTATTCCCAGCATCTAGAACAGTACCTGACACATAGTATAGGGCTCAATAAATATTTGTTAAGTGAATAAATACATGAAAAGATGTTAGTGATATAATAATTAAATGAGATAATGTATATGAAGGGTTTGGTACATGCCTGATGCTTATTAGATACTCAGTAACTCATAATTTCCTCTCCACTTCCAGCTTTTGTCTCTCCCCCTGAAATATTTGTTGAGCTCCTCCTCTAAGCCATTCCTTATCTTAGGGAGGCGAGGGTGGCTTGGGGAGCTAGGTCTTAGCAGTGATTATCAACGTTTTCACTTCTGGAGCTTTTGAAAATTTTGGATATGATGGTTCAGGTTTGTTTCTCTTTGTATCCTCCTCCAGCCCCCACCATCACACAACCATTCTGAGGCTTGGCACATTCTGAAACTAGGATGCACTCTTTTAGCATAATACATGGGAGCCACTCTTGTAGGACATTAATCTTGTCAAGGGAGGGTTAGCAAAATACATAACCTGAAGGGCCTTGGGAGAGAGGAAAAAGGAAAAAGAAGGCCCAAAGGAAAGGGGCTTCTTTGCTGATCACAGAATAGGTGGCATATGGGGGCCACCAGTGTTAAGACCTCAAATATATTGGAGGGGACAGGAATAGAATTCAGAATAGGGTGAGAAAATCCATTTGAGACTCTTCGCTGCTCTGTGCTATTGCATGTGTTGAAATATACCGCTCAAATTCAAAGAGCCACAGTCTTCTGGATACTATGTAGGTGTGGTAAGATCTGAGATCTTAAGGTCTTTCGATGTTGGAATGTACAATCCACCCATAAGTGCTAGAGTACATAGGTGATCATTCTTGGAGATTCTGATATGTTGGAATGTACAATCGATGTTGGAATGTACAATCCACCCATAAGTGCTAGAGTACATAGGTGATCATTCTTGGATATTCTGATATAATAGGTCTGGGGTGGCGCATAGCCATCCAGTGCATTTTTAAATAATGTACTTAAATGCTGAGATTTACTTTAAAATTTTTATCTTTTGATTTGTCCAATTTCTTATCACTCTCCCTCCTACTGCCCCAAGTCTGTCCTGTCTTTGTGAGAAGAGATATCCCCTCCCCAAGTCAGACCCCTCCATGCTCCAGATCAGGTTTGGCAGGCAGAGCACAAGGTAACTTCCCCTTTGACTAGGTGCCTGTGTAGAGCACAACTTGCATAACTGTGACCAAAGGAGGAAAAAGAGCATTGGCTTTAGAGATGGCAGATTTGTGTTTCAGTCACAGCTCCCACTTTCTAGCTGTCTGAACTTGGGCAAGTTGCTTAATCTCTTTGAACTTCAGTTCGATTATATGTCAAAGAGGGATAAAGACACCTACTAAAATGACCGGATCCAATGGCAATAATAAATCTACCAAATCAATTCTGAGGCCTCAGATTGAACCTATTAGCAGCATTTGACCCTTTTGATCATTTCTGTCTTCTTGAATCACTTCCTCTGCTTAGCTTCTGGGCTACCACTCCCTCTTCGTTCCTTTCTTGCCCCTGTGACCATTCTTTCCCAGACTCTTTTGCTGAATTCTTTTTACCTTCCCAGCTTATAATCATTGGAGTACGTAGGACTCGGTCCTCAGACCTCTTTCCTCAACTGTTTATGCTAATTTCCTAGGTAATCTCATCCACTCCTTTGACTTGAAACATCATTTTTATGCTGATGACCTTCAAAAGGCTGTACCTCCAGACACAACTTGCCCCATTAATTCTAAACTCTTAAATCAAATTTCCTACTCAACAAGTCCATTTGAATATATAATAGGTATCCCAAATTGAATATGTACAAATTCATTTTCTTCCCCAAACTTATTCTTCCTACAAGCTTCCCAACCTCAGTATGTAGCCTTTTACCATCTTCCATCTTCCATCTTCTATCTTCCATCTTCCATCATCTCTCTCCTCTATCCTCGGCTATTGCAATAAAGGAGTAAGTGGTTCATCCATCCACGTTACTTCATCCAAGTCTATATTCCCCACAGCATCCAAAAAAATCACTTCTCTAGTCAAAATCCTCCCATCCCTTCTCCTCTCACTGAGAATAAAATCATAAAGTTTTCCCATGGCCTTCCCATGAGGGTTTAGATGACATTCTTCTATTATCTTTCTGACCTCTTATATCATTCAGCTTCTTGATCACTCCTCTCGACATACTGGCCTCCATGTTGGCCTTCAAACACGTGACATGTGTTCCCGCCCAGAGTGTTTGCCCTCCTAGCCCTCTTTGTGGAACATTCTCTTTTGAGATATCTATAGCCCATCCGCTTATTTCATTCAGGTCTTTGCTCAAAAGTCATCTTATCACAAAGTGCTTCCTTGGTCCTTAATCTAAAACAACATTATCCCAACTCCCATATCCTTTATTTTCTTATCCAGTTTTATTTTTCCTCATAGAATATATCACTACTTGACATATTTCCATATATTTTTTGCTAATTTGTTTGGTGTCTGTCTCTCCTCCCTTGGAATTAAGCATGTAAGTGTAGCTGTATTCCCAGCATCTAGAACAGTACCTGACACATAGTATAGGGCTCAATAAATATTTGTTAAGTGAATAAATACATGAAAAGATGTTAGTGATATAATAATTAAATGAGATAATGTATATGAAGGGTTTGGTACATGCCTGATGCTTATTAGATACTCAGTAACTCATAATTTCCTCTCCACTTCCAGCTTTTGTCTCTCCCCCTGAAATATTTGTTGAGCTCCTCCTCTAAGCCACTCACCTTATTAGGTGATGGTGATAGAAAATGTCTCCACTATAAGAGACTCATGTCCTAGTTGCTACATATTGGTGGGAGAGACAGAGCTATAAAGAAATAACCACCAGACAATGTAATAAGCACTGCAGAAGAGACAGTATACTGTGAGAACACAGATAAGGGATACAGTTAGGGCAGACTCCAAAGAGCAGCGACATTTAAGCTGAGCCTTGAAAGATAAACAGGGATTTTGTGCAATAAGGGGGAAGGATATTCTATTCAGAGGAATCCCTGGGGGCGGGGGGTGCATAGAGACACAAAAATAACCCCCTCAAAGAGAACACAGTTTCTTAGCTCCTTAGTTTAAGAGAAAGAATAGCAAAGTGAAATGAAGCGAAAGTGTACCTATTAAAGCATAATTGTTGACATCACCAGCTGTCTCCTCACCTTGGTATAGAACATCATATTTTTCAGCGTTCTTACACTTTCTCTATTTCTTTTGGCTTAACAATATATTGGCAGGTAGTGATCTACTTATTACACAGCCAAAGAAACTAAGGCTCCAAGGCCACACAGAACACTAATGGAGGATCTAGGGCTAGCATTCAAGACTCCTGTCTGGCTGACAATTTCTAGCAATATGAAGTAAAAGGCAAAAGATTCTCTTCTCCAACTGGTTGAAAACATTTCTAGAACAGCTTTCTAGACGTAAGCATTTCATGTTGCCTTTTTAAAAAATTTTTTCAAGTTGGCCACATCCAGTTGCTATTTACTGAGAACCTATCCTACTACATGCTGTACTAAATTCACCACATATTTCATTATTTTTCACAATGACCCTGTGGTAGGTGACGTTGTTATAGTTATTTTATAAAATAAGGAAACAATTGCTTTAGTAGATTTAAAGTTCTTAATTTGTCTAAAGATACGCAATAAAAAAGAGGCCGCACCAGGTTTTAGAATCTGGTTTGACACCAGTGCCATGTTCTTCCAGCTCTGTTACATTTCTGACATGAAATCTAACCAAATGCACAAGTCCATCTTGTATCTGTGCTTCCTCTGAGTTATCTATATGGCAGGGTATGGCATTCTTGGCCCTGTATGTGTAATGTAGAATTGTTTACTCACGGAAATTTCATCTTCCACTGTAATTTTATATTTATACATTTCTCTAGCTAAGTTATACCACATGTACTCATGAACTATTTTTCAGCTTTTGCTGTCATATAAGTGTGATCATATGAAACATTCTCATGTATATAATTATAACACTGCTAAATAGGAAAAAAATGACCACCAATGGTAAAGCTAGCCTAGTCAGTATGGTTAGCTTCTGTAAAGCCATAAACAAAATCAGGAAGAAAAAATTTTTGAGCATTTTTCTGACAGCTTTTGCATAAGCCAGTAACCACAAGGAGAATACGGACATTTCCTTAACCTACATATATCCTTCCTTAGATGAAAAAAAATATTAAAATCCTATTAGCGGGCTTCCCTGGTGGCGCAGCGGTTGAGAATCCGCCTGCTGATGCAGGGGTCACGGGTTCATGCTCCTGTCTGGGAAGATCCCACATGCCGCAGAGCGGCTGGGTCCGTGAGCCATGGCCGCTGAGCCTGCGCATCTAGAGCCTGTGATCCGCAAACGGAGAGGCCACAACAGTGAGAGGCCCGCGAACCACAAAAAAAAAAAAAAAAAAAGTCCTATTACCCATAGACTTGCCTCCAAAAAGGTCCTTCTCCTGTGACGAAGCCCAATTATGTCTCTATTTTTCAAGATTTCTTTTTTGTTCTTAACTTTGGAGATGTGGTGACTGGTTGTTCTACTGCCTCCAAAGACATTACTGAGCAATAAATTTGTTGATGGTGTCCACAGAAAGCAATCAGATGCACTGTCCTTCTGTGAAGGAAGTATACCAAATTTCATCTATTAAGTCCTTGTCCTGAGAGATGAGAAAATAAGCACACTTCAGTTTATCCCAATGTGCCTTTTCTCTAATTTCTGATTTTTGTCAGTTATATTATTTTTACAATTCAAAGATCTGTAAGTTATATTTTTTCTGTAACCATATTTTCATAATGGTTTAGTCTTAATTCTAAATTTAAATCTATTTACTATGTACCACAGTTGGCTTTTAAACCACAGTTTCTTTATTCCCAAGTTTTAAATTTTAATTCATATCTTATTAGCCTGGTTTCATTTTCAAGAAGTTTTTTTTTTTTTGATGAACAAATTATGGGTGCTGTAGTCTATAGGTTTTTGCATGCTTGAGAATGCCTCTTCCCTTTATATTAGAAAAGCAACTTATTTGGGCATAAAATTCATACTTCCCTTAGAATTTTTTCGAGATTGTTCCATTATTTCCTGGTATCAACAGTTGCTGTGGACAAGTTTGAGGATAACTCAATTTCCCACTTTAATGTTAAACTTCTTCTGCTTGGATGCCTATATTATTTCTTTACCCTTAAAGTTCAGTAACTTCATCAGAATGTGTCACAGCAATCTTTTGTATTAATTTTTCTTGGCATTGGGCATGATTTTTTTCCTACCTACAGATTCACATCTTTATTTCAGGAGGGTTCTTTCTCGTAGCTTTCTGAATCTTTGTTGATTGTGTGTGTGTGTTCTTTAGGAATATGGGGTATTTTGTATATTTTACCTGTCTATTGTCTTCTCTGTAAGTTACAGATATCTTTTTTTTATTTTCTCTGTATACTCTTCCATAGGCTGTTTTATATTCTATGCGTCATTTAAAATTGTACTCACTCTATTCAATGTTTTTATTATTTCATTATGATTTTCCTCTAATGTAATATTTTTCTTCGCTCTTCCAACTTGCTCTATTAATTTCCTTATTATCCTTCACTGTTTTACACCTTCTTGTTATCTCTAATTGAGCCTTTTTAAGTTTCAAATTTCTTTGAAATTATAATGATTTGAACTATGTATCTTTTTCTTTAATTAATTCTCTCTTTATCTTCCTTGTATTTGTCTCCCCTACCTTTCCCCACCTCCCCATCCTAATCTGTGTTTTATGTTGATTCCTTTCTGGTGATTACATAGCTCTGATTGGGGTCAGGTATTCTTAAAGAACATAATGGGAAGAGATGGGAAATGAAGTTAGGAAGCCCATAGCTTCAGTTCAGTTTGCCCTACTGGAACTCACCTCCAGAGCTCATCTTCCTTTTGCTCTTAAGGCCTATCTCACCTCAGCCTTAGCCACCTGGCCCATGGGAAAGCTTCCCCTTCTTCCTATGCTCTCCTGTAATTAATCTGTATCACTTAGGAGGAGAGACTACAGGAAAAAACTAGAAGGTCAGCGTGATTTTGCCTTCAGCTATCTTGTTGTACCAAGTAAGGTCTCTCTGGGAAGATCATTCCCTTCTCTTAGAGTTGGCACATGCTTGTGGATTTGATTGCTCTAACTGAAGGAATATTGGACAGATACTTTGAACCTTTAATGCTCACTTGTAGAAAAATCTGTGTCCTACTGGAAGTCCGAGGGCAAAGATATTGGATGTCAATGCCTTCCCTCATTGAAGTTTCGGTTGTAAGCGGGAATTGCTACTTTTTTCATGAAACAAAGACTGACAAACTGGGTCAGTTTGGGTTTTCAGACTTGCATATTCGGCAGCAATTTTTAAAAATGAACCAACTAAGCATGTCACATCAAGGAAAACAACTGACAGTATTTGCTGACAATAAAATTCAAGCTCTCAAAATTAGAAGTTTTAAAATCTTCTATTCACCACTACAAACTTGATAGCTTCTCAATACATAAATACTTTTTGGATGATATTGGTGGTGATTTTAACAAA
This sequence comes from Neophocaena asiaeorientalis asiaeorientalis, assembly GCF_003031525.2. NCBI lineage: Eukaryota > Metazoa > Chordata > Mammalia > Artiodactyla > Phocoenidae > Neophocaena > Neophocaena asiaeorientalis. The sequence goes on from NW_020174994.1 coordinate 939,145, forward strand.
TGTGATTTTTTCATATTGCATAATGAAATTGTTTCAACACTTGTAAGATTTGCCTAACTCCATAAACCAGTATTTTCCAAATGGCCAATCATGTATGCTACAAAAAATTCCATTCAAAGTGCAAGGGAAATCAATGGATTTTAATGTAACAGAGTAGTAAATGACTCATTGATATAGTTTCAGATTCTACATTGCAGTAAACCTTTAAGAAACTACCACTTATTGAGTTTTGGTGTAATATCAAAGAAGAATATCTAGAATTATCTGGAAACGCTCTTAAAATAATTTCCCTTTTACGACTGCAATCTGTTTGAGGCCAGAATTTGTCTTCAAATACTTTAACCAAAACAATATATAGCAATAGATGGAACACAGACTGAGAACACAGCTGTCTTCTATTAAGCCAGACATCAAAGAGATTTGCAAAACTGGGAGACAGTGCCACACTTATTAAATTTTCTTGTTTTGGAAAATACAGCTATCTTTACTAAAATATGTTATTTATGTTAGCATGAAGTGAGCTTGTTATTGTTATTTAAAAATAAATAAATAATTGCTTGAAAATTTTCTTTTAATTCCTAATACACTAAATATAGGTATAATTCACATAAACAGAAGATTTTTGGAACCCTTAATAATTCTTAAGAATGTAAAGACATCCTTAGACCAGTAAGTGTGAGAATCTCGGTGTTAGGTGTACAATGTAGTATATGAACAAAGAAGAATATCTAGAATTATCTGGAAACGCTCTTAAAATAATTTCCCTTTTACGACTGCAATCTGTTTGAGGCCAGAATTTGTCTTCAAATACTTTAACCAAAACAATATATAGCAATAGATGGAACACAGACTGAGAACACAGCTGTCTTCTATTAAGCCAGACATCAAAGAGATTTGCAAAACTGGGAGACAGTGCCACACTTATTAAATTTTCTTGTTTTGGAAAATACAGCTATCTTTACTAAAATATGTTATTTATGTTAGCATGAAGTGAGCTTGTTATTGTTATTTAAAAATAAATAAATAATTGCTTGAAAATTTTCTTTCTTTTAATTCCTAATACAGTAAATATAGGTATAATTCACATAAACAGAAGATTTTTGGAACCCTTAATAATTCTTAAGAATGTAAAGACATCCTTAGACCAGTAAGTGTGAGAATCTCGGTGTTAGGTGTACAATGTAGTATAGCAGTAAGTGGTGCAGGAATGCTAAAGTAGAAGAAACACTATGGGTTGGAATTGGCTTTGTTCCAGAGAGGGAAGCAGACCATAGATTGTGAAGATTCAGATGTGAGAAGTAGAGAAGCAACAGTGTGAGAAAAGGTGTGGTGATAACAGTGAGGGTGGCTTTGCAGGCCGTTGAGAGTCCCTCTCATGCTTCAAATCTCTCCTTCCGCCTCATCTCTCTGACCCTTCTTTTGTCAGCACATTCCCCCTCCTCTCTCTTTCATTTGCTTTTGCTCTTGCTGTCTCATCACAGCTGGAAAAGATTCTCTGCTTTTAAGGACTCATGATTATATTGGGTCCACCTGGAAAATTCACATTAATCTCCCCACCTCAAGGTATTTTACTTTTATCACATATACAAAGGCCCTTTTGCCATGTACAGTAACATTTACAGGTTCTGGGGATTAGAACACCGATGTCTTTTAGGGACCATTACTCTGCCCACCAGTCTTACTCAGTTCAAGAGGCTATAACAAAATACCATAGATTGGGTGAATTATAAACAACAGAAATTCATTTCTTACAGTTCTGAAGGCTGGGAAGTCCAAGATGAGGATCCCAGCATGGCTCAGTTTTGGTAAGGGCCCACTTTCTGGTTCAGAGCCAGTACCTTCTCGCTGTGCTCTTACACGGTGTAAAAGGGGAAGGGAGCTTTCTCAGGCCTCTTTTATAAGGGTACTAACCCCACCCATGAGGGCTCTTCCTTCAAGATCTAATCACCTCTTAAAGGCCCCATCTCCTAATACCATCACCTTGGGGATTAGGATTCAACATATGAATGGCAGGGTTGTGGGGGGAAGCAATGTTCAGACAATAGCACTACCAAACCATGGGATATTTTTGAGCAAGGAAGTGGCATAATGACAGTGGTATTGAAGGAAAAAAGTTCCCCAATAATTATCCAGTATGGAACTGACCTGGTGCCAAGTTTGGGGCAGAGCTCTGAGCTGTGGAAAACAACTTCCATGTGTTGTTAATGCAATACAGATGACGTATCCAGGAGGACATCTGCTGACATCCTGGAGGGCAGATCACTTTCCCATTGCCTGTGCTACCCACATTTGTCATTCAGGTCACCAAGGGGACAATCCTCCATAGCTTCAAGAAGCAGCTTCTCCTCATTTCTTACCTCTGAAATATTCCATGAAAAGAAAGGACGCAGGATTGCCATATTGGATCTTAGAAACCAACATGTTAGCAGAGCAGGGAATTTTCCCCTCTTAGGACCAGGGGTCTTAGGGGTGACCTTTCACATGAAGCATTTAGTTAAATAGTGTGGTGGGGTTACTGAACCTTAAAGTCAGAGGCAACATCTGAATGGGTATTGGGTTGCCATCAGTACTCTGAAAAAGGAAAAATAAGCTTAAATGCTTTTGAGTAAGAATGTATCAGGAAGGCTAAATTATGAAAAAATGCTTGAATTAGACAAAAGAAACCCACAAGATGGATGTAGTTCAAATATTTTCCAACATAAGCTTCCTTTGGAAAGTAATTTAAGTGTCTGTTTGCCTTTCCATCACATTTATGTGTGATATGTTGAGTAATTAACTAAGGAGGACAGAAAGGGAATCCCTGTGGTATAAGTTCCAGGAACAATTGCAGACTCATCCAAAGGTCACTTATAAATCAGAACAAGCCCAAATTCATAAGCTAGCCTCAAACAGAATCAAGTATCCTATAAAAAATAAGACAAAATTACAAGAACCATTATTTCCACCCTCTCAAAATATTTACAAGAAAACAGGACATAGTTTCTTCAGTCAGGCAAATAACTTACCCAGAGCATTCTTAACTATTGATGCTGAATATTACAGCACAAGAAGAACTTTGGCATTTTGCAACTTGCATTGTGCAAAGTATATTATCTGTTCAATTCTCCTGGGTGTGTGCCGTTGACTATTTTTGTCTATGCATATTTTCTTGGGGAAAAGATGCCATAAAATCAGGACTGTTCTTAAGCAGAACAGGCAATATTTGCTCTAACACTTTCTCAATTCTCTTTTGCAAGGTTTTCTTCTCCTGAGGAAGCTATCACAGCCTTTCTCCATGGAACCTACCCCAGGGAGCCATGACATTGTTACCTAGATCTCTGCACTCTCCTATCCCTAGTCCTTTGACAAGTCTCTAAATTGTATCTTCTCCTTTTGGACCCAAGGTGTTGTCCAGCTAATTGCAGACAGATGTAATGGATTAGGTTCCCTTCTAGGCAGTGTAACATCTGTAGTCTATGGACACCCCCACTCCCACTTTAGTTTTTTTAGCTCATAATTTGGGTAGGTTTTTTAAATATGTGAATAAAAGGTGAGGTGGGTAGTGATACCCAAAAAGGGAGGGCCAGGAAAAAGTGCTAAATTTGGGGACCCTGGGCATCTAGTTGGGAGAATGCACATACTGAGGCTCCAGAAAGTAGGTGTGAGGAGGGTGGAGAGAGTTTCTAAAAGGTAAGTTTTAATATATTAAAGAAAAATTATGTCTACTTCATAGGTTTGCCCTTGCTTCTGGCCTGTCATTTTTTGTGGGCCTTTTCAGTCTCTATCAGTTGCACTGAGAACGCAGTTAGGTTCAGCCATATGTCTAAATAGTTTGTGACCTACTGTGGGAATCACTCATACTTGGCAATTTTGTTTGAACTCCCAATTTCATTTGGGAGTTCAACGAGCCTTGGGAGATGTGGGTTTATAGCATGCCACATACAGATCAGCCAAGGGAAACTGCCTGTTATAACCCTCAGAATACTCTGCCTAACCTTGGAATGCAGAAATGGCATATCAGTGCCTCAAGCACTAACCTTGTCATAAACTGGACTCTGGGTTTGTTCGTCAGAGTCATCCTTCTCCGTTGTTTCACACAGAACTACGTGCATTGCAGATGCCCCTTCTTAATACAAATTTATTTTGATTCTTCATGTATTAATACTCTTAGATGACTTAGAATGTGATTTATATATTTATTAGGGTTAAAATTTGGGTATTATAATACTATCATGTGGATTTGTGGTTTGGAGGGAACAGAACTGAACTAGGAGTCAGGAGACTTGGATTCTACTCTGCATTAGTTTAGATAATGCTATCTGCTGTAACTAACAATCCCCAAATCTATAAAGGCTTAAATGCAACAGAAGCTTGCTTATTTCTCACTCAAGAAAGGTCCAAATGTGTATTCTTTTTTTTTTTTTTTTGCGATACGCGGACCTCTCACTGTTGTGGCTTCTCCCGTTGCGGAGCACAGGCTCCGGACGCGCAGGCTCATTGGCCATGGCTCATGGGCCCAGCCGCTCCACGGCATGTGGGATCTTCCCAGACCGGGGCACGAACCCATGTCCCCTGCATCGTCAGGCGGACTCTCAACCACTGCGCCACCAGGGAAGCCCCCAAATGTGTATTCTTGATTGATCTGCTGCTCTCTTCCAAGTGGTGATTCAGGCACCCAGGATCCTGCCATCTGGTGGCTCTTCCATCTTTAAGATGTGCCTTCCAAAGTTGCTATGTTCATCTGTATCAAGCTGAAAGAAAAGGAAAGAGCAATGAAGGATTTTTCAGTTTTTAAATGAGTTTTTTCTTTTAATTAATTTTTATTGGAGTGTGGTTGCTTTACCGTGTTGTGTTAGCCTCCACTGCACAATACAATGAATCAGCCATACACATATGTTTATCCCCTCCCTTTTGGACTTCCCACCCCTTAGGTCACCACATTAGGTAGAGCTCCCTATGCTTTACAGTATGTTCCCATCAGTTGTCTATTTTATACATAGTATCAATAATGTATATGTGTCAATCCCAGTCTCCCAATTCCTCCCACCCCACCCCTCTCCTGCTTGGTATCCATACATTTGTTCTCTATGTCTGTGTCTCTACTTCTGCTTTGCAAATAAGATCATCTATACCATTTTTCTAGATTCCACATATATGCGTTATTATATGATATTTGTTTTCTCTAACTTACTTCACTCTGTATGACACTCTCTAGGTCCATCCATGTCTCTACAAATGACCCAATTTCATTCCTTTTTATGGTTGAGCAATAGTCCATTGTATGTATATACCACATCTTCTTTATCCATTCCTCTGTTGATGGACATTTAGATTGCTTCCATGTCCTGGCTATTGTAAATAGTGCTGCTATGAACATTGGGGTGCATGTGTTTTTTTGAATTATGGTTTTCTCTGGGTATATGCCTAGTAGTGGGATTATTGGGTCATATGGTAGTTCCATTTTACATTTTTTATGGAACCTCCATACTGTTCTCCATAGTGGCTGTATCAATTTACATTTCCACCAACAGTGTATGAGGGTTCCATTTTCTCCACACCCTCTCCAATGTTTGTTGTTTGTATGGGCCAGACATGAAATGGGTGCATAGCATTTCAACTTACCATTCTTTGACTAGAACTCAGTAATTTAGCCTCAGATAACTGCATGGGAGGCTGAGAAATTTAATCTAACACTGTATCAAGGATGAAAAGGAAACAGGTTGGATGACCATCTAGCCAGTCTTTGCCACATAATCCTAGTTCTGCCACTGTTTATTTGATCTCTCCCTTTAGATTGTATTAATAGTAAGAACATTTTTCCAACTCCAGCATATTTAGAGAATTGCCTTACATATAGTACATGCCCATTACTGCATGCTTACCTGATAGACAAAAAGTGAATAAATAGTGTTGAACAGTCAAAATTCTGCCCTCTCTACAGCTCAGGACATTGGGTGTTATTCTAAAGGACTAAGAAATATTTTCCCTCAAGAAGTCACAAAATATCTATCTCAGGACCTCTTTGACTGTGGAGGAGACTAATATTAATGCTGCAGCCAGGACAGGGAGGCTCAAGAGGAGAAACTGCTGTGAAGAGCTGAATATCAGAAGAAAATCTGATGAAAGAATCAGTAACTAATTAGGACCAGAAGGTGGACTCTCCAGTACTCTCTGCATGCTGTCCAGGTTCCCTGGGAGAACAGAAACTGGTCTAGATGGGTTGCAGAGGGCTCTGATAGGGCTTGGAGCTTTATCAACAAAGGAGGGAATGTATGATGGTCATGAAAAGAACAGACCTATAAGGATGTCACAGCCTGTAGAAGAACTTGCAGCAGTCTGCATGGGAATAATTAAGCAATGATAGATCCCAGAACAAGAGGTGTCCTCTCCAAAAACTACAGGCGATGCTGGGGACATTGTGGGGGCCTGGGCTGGAATCATACTACTGTCTACACCTAGTACCTCTGTTCTATGAGTAGTTTGTAGCAAGTATGCTTAGCAGGGAACATTAATTTGGGAGTCGAAACATCTGGGTTGTATTTCCAGACCCATAACTAACGAGCTATGTGAGCTGGGCAAGTCAGTCTACCTCTCTGGGCATCACTTTCATATTTATGAGGAAAGCTTGGATTAGATGGGTGATGATCAAGAATAATTTCTGCTGAAATTATTCAAAGTAGTCAATCCTAAACGTGCTTACCCTGGCTTGCCTGTTGCCTCCCACAGATCTTGTTCACAGTTCTCCCCTCTCTCACTCCCTGTTGCCCAACTTTGGTGCTTGCAATTCATGTGCTGAAGCCCTAACCTGACCCCCACGGCATCATATACCCACTTCTACTGGAATCTGTGAACATTACAAAGTATCTTTTCAATGGCAGTCATCTCGTGATCTGTTGGCCTTACCATACCAAGCAATAATAAAACCTATATTAAAACAACATAGGATGGAAGCTACCTGTCCCCTGAAGCAGATATCTCTAGAGTACTTCTACTTTGAGAAATCTTTTATCCTCTTACTTTAGATAGGAGAGTATTGTACTGTTTTAACAATAGATATTTCAGGTATAATAAGTTATTGATCTTCTGAAGTTACCCAGTCATTAATTCCAATTTTATTCTGAATCAGGAATTACAAAAAGAGAAATGCCACAGAAAGTCTTATATAAAAGTCATTGCTTAAATGGAGGCAGGGAAAAATGGGGTCCTGTTTAGGAAACCTCTCATTTTGCTTTATTATAGCTGATGGTAAAAAATCATTCTGCTGTGCTTTTTTTGGACTTCTGTTAACTTTTTTTAACTTTCCTTAGCTCTTCTCTCTTCTTTGCATTTGGGTCAGAGTAGTTGAAGCTCCCTCCTGATACTATATGATAGGATAGGTTTGGAATGTATGCTGGGAAGAATCAGGAAAATATTGGGGTAAAATTATCCTTTTAAAAGGCATATGAACATAGTGCTTTCTATGCAGTGTGTCCTCAATAAATACTCTTAAATGAATCTATTAACAATAAATGAACATGTGCTTTCGTTATTATTTTATTACATAGTATCTGTATTGAATTGTATCCCCCCTCTCAAATTCATATATTGAAGTCCCAACCCTGCTACCTCGGAATGTGATCTTATTTGCAGATAAGATTTTTTTTTTTT
>NW_020174995.1:0-546 GCF_003031525.2 Neophocaena asiaeorientalis asiaeorientalis
TTTGGGGGCAAAACAAAATTAGATCAATGTCATTTTTTGCATCCAAATAAATTCCTAGTGGATTAAAATTTTCAAGTACTAGAAGACATTATGAGTGACAAATTTTACAGTTTTACAGTGGGTAAGGCTTTCTATTGGACATAAACTACCGAAATCATAATGAAAAGATCGATGACTTAAATACATTATAAAAATTTTTTAAAATGTTCTATATAGAAAAGAACTATGACCAAATGTAAAATGAAGCAATGAGGAAGGAAAGCGTTCTCAAATTACAGCAAAGATTTGGTATCTTTAACATATAAAGAGCACTCTCAAATCAGTAAGTGAAATATGACTATTACAATTAAAAATAGAAAAAAAGGATATGAAAAGACAGTTCTCAGAAGAGGAGTTACCAGTGGCCAGGTGTCATACGAATATTGTTAAACCAGTTTAGAAATCAAAAGAAAGTGAAACAGTATTGAGATATGATTTTGCTTACTATATGGGCAAAGATTTAAAAGATTGAAAATGTCCTGCTTGGTGTGCATTATGGGCTGAATT
>NW_020174996.1:0-522 GCF_003031525.2 Neophocaena asiaeorientalis asiaeorientalis
TAACCCGTACGCTAACACTAACACGTACCCTAACATGTACGTTTACCCTAAACCACTGTCGTACACTAACCTGTCCCCTAAACCGTCCCCGTTTCCGTCTGCTAACCTTAACCTTAACCCTAACCCTAACCCTTACCCGAAGTCTTACACTAACCCGTCCCCTAATCCTAACCTGTACGCTAACACTAATCCTTACCCTAACATGTATGCCCACCCTAAACCGTTGTCATACACTAACCCGTCCCCTAAACATCCCCGTCCCCTAAACCTAACCCTAACCCTAACCCAACCCTAACCCTTACCCAAAGCCTTACCCTAACTCGTCCCCTAATCCTAACCCGTACGCTAACACTAAGCCATACCTTACAACGTACGCTCACCCTAAAACGTTGTCGTAACTTAACGTGTCCCCTAAACCGTCACCGTCCCCTAACACTAACCCTAACCCTAACCCTAACCCTAACCCTTACCCGAAGCATCTTTACACTAACCCTAACACGAAGCCTTACACTAAGCCGTCCC
>NW_020174997.1:0-1472 GCF_003031525.2 Neophocaena asiaeorientalis asiaeorientalis
TCCGCCATCTTCCCCTCTGGCCCCTTTTTGTGTGTTCTTTTTGGTTGACAAAGGCTACCTAAGGAAATGATATCCTTTATTGCCAAAGAGTTGAGAATGCCAGCTTCTGGCACACCTGTTTATTTTATATTTAAGAACTATGGTCCTGGAGGTTGTAGATATTTAAAAAGATGGCAAAATTATACTAATATTGATCTAGAATTACAGTGGTCATTGTGGGGCATGTTCCAGTTAGACAAGATTGTAAATTTAAGGAAAACACTAGAGAGCAAGGGTTCATAAATTGGACAGGGAGAATGAGATGCCTGCTTTAATTGGTATGTAAAAGTTTACAGAAGGTGTCAAGATTCCAAAATAGCTCCGTTTAGAGACTTAGAACAAAAAACTAATGAAAAATTAAAGAGACAAAAGGTACCTGAAAGAAAAGACCATAGGACAGATGTGACTGCAGATTTAACTCCTACTGTCCCCCTTCCTTTTTCACCTGAGTACTCTTGTTTTACTCATTTTCTGTCTGCGATACTTTTCTATTCCAAAGAGAATATTGAACAATTGCCATTTAAAGTAAAACTACCTGAGGTTGCAGGTGAGCCCCCTCAGGTGTCCTTTACCGCTTGGTCAAAGACTGAGCTGAGAGCTATAGTCAAGGAATTCTCTCAACCTAGGGAGGAACCCCCAACAGTTATTGAAGAATTTAGAGTCACTGTCAGGTTGTATGTCCCCAAACTGCTAGATCTTTATCCACTTGTACACATGTTGGTAGGACTGGGGGAAGCCCCAGAATGGATGCGGGAAGCAAAATGACATAATCCCTAGGATGATCTTCAAGATCCTCAACCTGAAAAGGCTTGCAGAATAACAAGTGACCTTTTATAAGCTATTCCTAAAATCTTCCCTGCTCACACTTGGTCTATTATTAATTGGCCTAATAATGATTGCTCTATTATTCACTCATACAAACAAAAGAGGGGTGAATCTGTGGAAGACTTTAGAGCCAGTTTGGAAGCTCTCTTTTTAGAGCAGTTGGTGTTCCAAGGAATAAAAAGCCCACTCAGCCTGCTTTAACTGCCCTTTTTGTAAATGGATTATCTTCTGAGATTAGTGGATTGATAAAAGGGCAGAAAAGAGGGTGGGAGGCTGTAGGCCTGACTGAACTCGTGACTATAGCTGAGCATTTTGAAAGGACCCTGGAGCCAGATCAGAAACAGAAATCCACCAAGCTCATAGCCTTACAGTTACAACAGCTCTAAGGCAAGAGACACAGAATAACACCTGGGCCTCCCCCATTACAACCTCCTAGGCGTCCATGATCAATTCGATGATCCAAAGTTGATGTTTCATTTGTAATCAGTGAGGACACTGGAAGAAAAGGTGTCCTCAAAGGTCCTATGCAAACTCTTCACAAATGCTCTCATATCTGTCTTAAAGGGGGGGCCCCCCATGACCCTCTCCCAGAAGTTCTCTGGTAAACT
>NW_020174998.1:0-291 GCF_003031525.2 Neophocaena asiaeorientalis asiaeorientalis
TATGTTATTAAAATTAATTTTCCCTGTTACTATTTACTTTTCTTTTTAAACGCAGCTCCTAGAAAATGTGACATGACACGTAAGGTTCACATTATATTCTGGTTTCAGTGCTGCTCTAGAGGTTGTTGAAGTCAGCTTGCCTAGTGTGAATTCAGTAAAGGCCACACAGTATATCCAAGAAACCTCCTCATCTAATTTACAAATTCCAGTTAGAAATTTAGTGTCAGTCAAATAAGTTTTGCTACCAAGGCCTCCCTAACTGCCACCAACCCCTCCCTAAGTGCCACTACC
>NW_020174999.1:0-197 GCF_003031525.2 Neophocaena asiaeorientalis asiaeorientalis
TTTGGAGATTAATCCTTTGTCAGTTGCTTCATTTACAAATTATTTTCTCCCATCTAAGGGTTATCTTTTGGTATTGTTTATGGTTTCCTTTGCTGAGCACAAGCTTTGCAGTTTCATTAGGTCCCATTTGTTTATTTTTGTTTTTATTTCCATTTCTCTAGGAGGTGGGTCAAAAAGGATCTTACTGTGATTTATGT
>NW_020174999.1:242-495 GCF_003031525.2 Neophocaena asiaeorientalis asiaeorientalis
GCCTTACATTTAGGTCTTTAATCCATTTGAGCTTATTTTTGTGTATGGTGTTAGGGACAGTTCTAATCTCATACTTTTACAGGTACCTGTCCAGTTTTCCAAGCACCACTTATTGAAGAGGCTGTCCTTTCTCCACTGTATATTCCTGCCTCCTTTATCAAAGATAAGGTGACCATATGTGCCTGGGTTTATCTCCGGGCTCTCTATCCTGCTTCATTGATCTCTATTTCTGTTTTTGTGCCAGTACCATACT
>NW_020175000.1:0-555 GCF_003031525.2 Neophocaena asiaeorientalis asiaeorientalis
CTTCTGAGAACTGTCTTTTCATATCCTTTTTTTCTATTTTTAATTGTAATAGTCATATTTCACTTACTGATTTGAGAGTGCTCTTTATATGTTAAAGATACCAAATCTTTGCTGTAATTTGAGAACGCTTTCCTTCCTCATTGCTTCATTTTACATTTGGTCATAGTTCTTTTCTATATAGAAGGTTTTTAAAAACTTTTATAATGTATTTAAGTCATCGATCTACTTTTCATTATGATTTCGGTAGTTTATGTCCAATAGAAAGCCTTACCCACTGTAAAACTGTAAAATTTGTCACTCATAATGTCTTCTAGTACTTGAAAATTTTAATCCACTAGGAATTTATTTGGATGCAAAAAATGACATTGATCTAATTTTGTTTTGCCCCCAAAGATTAGTCAGGTGTTGGAACGTTATTTATTTATTTATCTTTAGTTTTTGTAGTATGCGGGCCTGTCACTGCTGTGGTGTCCTCAGTTGCGGAGCACAGGCTCCAGTCGCCCAGGCTCAGCAACTCATGGGCCCAGCAGCTCTGCGGCATGTGGGATCTTCCCG
>NW_020175001.1:0-345 GCF_003031525.2 Neophocaena asiaeorientalis asiaeorientalis
GGCTAAACAATACACTACTAAATAACCAAGAAATCACTGAATAAATTAAAGAGGAAATCAAAAAATACTTAGAGACAACTGACAACGAAAACACGCCAATCCAAAACCTATGGGATGCAGCAAAAGCAGTTCTAAGGGGGAATTTTATAGCAATACAAGCCTACATCAAGAAACAAGAAAAATCTCAAATAAACATTTTAACCTTACACCTAAAGGAACTAGAGAAAGAAGAGCAAACAAAACCCAAAGTTAGCAGAAGGAAAGAAATCATAAAGATCAGAGAAAATAAATGAAATAGAAACTTTAAACTTCCAAGACTGAACCAGGAAGAAATAGAAAATATGA
>NW_020175002.1:0-214 GCF_003031525.2 Neophocaena asiaeorientalis asiaeorientalis
TGTCCCCTAAACCGTCACCGTCCCCTAACCCTAACTCTAACACTAATCCTTACCCTAACCCTAATCCGAAGCCTTACACTAAGCCGCCCACTAATCCTAATCCGTACGCTAACACTCACCCTTACCCTAACACATACGCTCACCCTAAACCGTTGTCGTACCCTAACCTGTCCCCTAAACCGTCCCCATCCACTAACACTAACCTTAACCCTAA
>NW_020175002.1:236-454 GCF_003031525.2 Neophocaena asiaeorientalis asiaeorientalis
AACCCGTCCCTTAATCCTAACCCGTACGCTAACACTAACCCGTACCCTAACACATACGCTCACCCTAAACCGTTGTCGTACCCTAACCTGTCGCCTAAACCATCCCCGTCCCCTAACCCTAACCCTAACCCTAACCCTTACCCGAAGCCTTATACTTACCCGTCCCATAATACTAACCTGTACGCTAACACTAAACCGTACCCCAACACGTACGCTCA
>NW_020175003.1:0-594 GCF_003031525.2 Neophocaena asiaeorientalis asiaeorientalis
GGAGATAAGGGCTTGACTATCATCAGAAACATCCTAAGTAAAAAATTTACATTTAGAATTGAATTTATTTATTTATTTATTTATTTTTTTGCGGAAAAAAGGAAAAATAGCTCTTATTTTTCTTAAATGTGAAGAAATGACAGAAAATGTGTTTTTATTTTGAGGTGCAGTTTACATGTAACGAAATGCACAGGTCTTGAGTTAATTCAATAAATTTTTAAAATTGCATGTATCTATATCACTCAAAATAAGATATAGGACATTTCTATGACTCCAGAAAGTTCTCTGGTGCCCCTTTCTGGTCAATTTTTACCATATCCCCCTAGAAGCAACCACTTCCTGATATCTGTCATCATTGATTAGTTTGGTTTTGAACTTCATATAAATGGAATCAGATAGTAACTATTCTTTTGTGTGTTGGTGGAAAATCCAATAACAGTCAAGCTAAGAAGAAAGAAAAGAGAATTTTATTTGAGTCAAACTGAGGATTATAACCCAGGGAACAATTGGGAAAGGCCTACCACAAAGCGGGCATATTATTTTCTTCCTTTCGTTAGTAACATCTTAATTCCCATGGTATATTGATGACAATTA
>NW_020175004.1:0-2492 GCF_003031525.2 Neophocaena asiaeorientalis asiaeorientalis
CTATAAGATGTCAAAGGTAGGTTTCTCTTGCCTGGAAGAATTCCCTTCCTTGCAGGTGATATTCACAGTGGTACATCCTTCAGGAGGCTTGGGGATCTGAGCACAGGTTATGTTGCCTTGTGAAACTATCTCCACTGAATTCTGCATTTAAAACGTTCTGCTTTTCACTCACGGTGTCTCTTGGTCATATATTTATATTAATTCCATCTCATAGCTTAATTTCAGCTCATAAATTAATTCTTTACTCATAGCTTATGAGAATTAAAATATTACTACCTGGAAACTCTGCAACTCAGTTATTAAGGTGGTTCATATTATAGAGAATATAGTCACACACATTTTTAAAAGATCACTAAAACAAAAACACAAAAGACTTCAATTCCCACAAAGAACTCTTGGAGCCCTGAGCATGATTCAAAGACCCTGACCTCAATTTGAAATTCACCATTTTAGGAGGAATCGCAGTGATTGTCAGAATATATGTTAGGGGGAATGGTCAACAGATGATGTTAAGATTGTTTTCTCACCTCTAAGTAGTGGTTTCATATTTCCATGGAAATGATTCAAAAAGAAAAAAACCAAATCAATATGTCCAACGACATGTATGGTAACCCTTTTCATACCATCAAAGCTAGGAAAAAACTCTACCTCCCCATATCGCATAACAAAACTGTATGTATATACCATAAATGATATACAAACATCACAGGAAATGACGGTGTATGAAGAAAGGCTACACAAAAGTGGAGCTCATATATACTAATTATAATTTTGAACGTTGACAAGGATTCAGTAAGTACAGCAAAGAGATGGGGCTGGTCCTCAACTCTCTCCGGCACTGTCTTCTCTGATTGGCTGATGCCCATATCAGATTGGTTAGAGTTTGAATATCATGGTCGGACAGGGGCTAACCAAACAGTATGTATTTCAAATTAATTGGGTTTCTTTCTGTGAAGATGTTTGCATGACAGGACAGTAGAAATTTTAAAACTAACAATGGTAAATTCAACCTGGAAGTAAAGTTTAGACTGAGAATGAGTCAGTCACCAAAAAATTACCCAAAAAGGGGCTTCAAATAAGCAATAACTGAATAACTGAAATAAAATACATTAATCTGTAGAACTTCAAATATTCATTTTGACTGAAGAAAATATTTTAAAACTATGGGGAATCAGAGTTAAAGCCGGATCTAAAACTTTCTCACACCATGAAAATATCAAAACTAGGCATGAAGTAACATTTAAGAAAGACCAGGGTTCAGGTCTAAGGCAATCTTCTGAATTTCACACTCATTCTTGATTCTGTATTACTGACAATTAACCTTCTCTCCACCTCCGAATCTTGTAGGAAATTGAGAGGGCTCAGAGTTTGTTTGTTTGATTGATTTAACTATATATATAATGCAAACAATAGGCCTTTCTGGAACTGATTTACTCTCCTTCCCCTCCTTTCTTTCTCTCCAAAGTACTTAGCAATGCTTGAAATTATATCTATCTATTTATTATACTTATATACTTATTTCTATTTATCTGTAAACCCCCTGAGAACTGGGATACTTGGGCTGTTTCATTCTTGGGTCTGTAACCCTAGCATGTAAAACAGTTCATGGCATATAGTACATACTCGAAAAATATTTATTGAGTGAATTCAGAAAGTGACAAATTATCAACTATCAGATACTTTTATTTAAAACAAGTTATCCGTTTATCATCACTCATGAGGATAATTACAGGAAAAGAAATGTCTTTTTTCTCCCCTACATTTGTGACTCAATCTTTTGAGGCAAGAATCCTTTGAGAATTTCATAAATGCAATGGTGCTTTTCCCTAAAAAACTGCACTTTCTTGAACACACGCAAAAGTGTGCATGCAATTTCGACTTGTGGATCATCCTTTTAGGGCAGAGGTCTGTGAATAGAGAGGACTGAATGCAGAGTGCCAAACTTGGATGGGAAATAAAAGTACATCTCAGTTTTCACAAATCTCTAACTAAAACCAGCACTTCCTTCCATTATGAATGTAGGCAACGAACCACAGTAGATCAGCAGCATAGTTAATTTGGTCCCCAATAGAAATCACAGGTCACTTCATATCACGTATATGCTGCAGATACCACAAAATATCATTTATTCTCATCACTACCCTGGAGTTATAATATTTATTAGACCTACCACTATATCTTGTTTTTTAAAGTGTTAAGAGAAGCATATTTATTACTATTTCACTAATTTTAAAAATTCTGAAAACGATTTCGATATAGTTGGTTTCCTTTGTTTTTGTATATATTTTGACTTATTATACATTTTAAAACATTATCCCAAGAACATAAGCTTCTGCAGCTTGCCAAAGAGTTATACACGGGGGAGCAGGAGGGAGGTTAAGAAATTCTGCTTTGGGGAACCACTGACCTCAAGTTAGGAACCTCTGCTTATAAGGTATAAACCTCAAGCTGACTTAGAAATCTTCAAACCTTACCAGACTCATGTTATAGTG
>NW_020175004.1:36844-37125 GCF_003031525.2 Neophocaena asiaeorientalis asiaeorientalis
CTCAACTACAAAGATGAATTACACTCAGGAATGACCAAACAATGTGAGAAAGCCAACTCCATTAAGGACAGAAAACAAAAACAAACATAAGAGCTTATAGCCAATGAATCAGAGTTAACAAAGCACAAGAGAACCTTAGGACAGCACAATTATTACCCTCAGACAGATGTAAGCAGATAATACATCCATTAATCAACTCAGGAATATACGAATGAAAAGTGTTAGCAATAATAAGAAAAGAACTCAGTATATGAGCAGCAGAAATGACAGTTAAAGAATAA
>NW_020175005.1:0-7162 GCF_003031525.2 Neophocaena asiaeorientalis asiaeorientalis
GGGCTCTCTATTCTGTTCCACTGACTATGTGGCTATTTTCTTGCCAGTACCATACTGTCTTAATTACTGTATCTCTGTAATATAGTTTTAAATCAGGAAGTTTGATGACTCCCGACTTGTCCTTTCTCAGGATTGCTTTGGCTATTTGGGGTCTTTCGTTTGACAAAGTTTAAGATTTTTTTTTCTATATCTGTGAAAAATGTCATTAGAATTTTGATAGAGATTTAATTGAATCTATAGATGTGTAGTATGGACATCTGAATGATATTAATTCTTCTGATCCATGGGCATAGTATATCTTTCTATTTTATTTTTTCTTCTTCAATTTTTTTCATCAAAATCTTCAAGTGTTTATTGTACAATTATTTCCCTTCCTTGGTTAAATTTATTCCTAACTATTTTATTGGTTTTGATGCTATTGTGAATGGAGAAAGAATAGCATCTTCAACAAATGCTGTTGGGAAAATTGGAAAACCACATGCAGAAAAATGAAATTAGACCCTTATCCTATAGCACTCACAAATATTAATCAAAATGGATTAGAGACAAACATAAGGACTGATACCCTAAAACTCCTAGAAGGAAACATAGAGAAAAAGTGCCTTAACATTGGTCTTGCCAATGATTGTTTTGGATATGACCCTAAAAGCATAAGCAACAAAGGTAAAAAATCAGTAAGTGGATCTACATCTACCTAAAAAGCTTTTGCACAGCAAAAGAAACAATCAACAAAATGTTAAGGGAGAATACAGAAAAAGGAGAATATGTTCTCAAAGCATATATTGGATAAAAGGTGAGTATCCAAAATCTGTTTATATTGAACTCATACAACTCAACAGCAAAAACAAACAAGCAAAAACAACAAACAAAATCCAATTTAAAAATGGGCAGTAGAATTGAATACATACTTTTCCAAAGAAGACTTCTAAACGGTCAACAAGTACGTGAAAAGATGCTCAACATCCCTAAAAAGTAGGGAAATACAAATCAAAACCACAATGAGGTATCATCTCACAGCTTTAGAATTACTATTATCAAGACAAGAGGTAAGCATTGGTGAGAGTATGGAAAAAAGGGAACCCTTGTGCACTGTTGGTGGGGATATAAATAGTTTAGTCACTATGGAAAAACTAGAGGTTGCTCAAAAAATTAAATATAGGACCATATGCTGCAGCAATACCATATCCTGGTATGTAGCAAAAGGAAATAAAAGCAAGGTATCAAATGTATATCTGCACTCGCATGTTTATTGCATCATTATTCACAACAGAGGAATCAATAAAGAAGATGTGCTGTTTACATACAACGGGATATTATTCAGCCTTAAGAAAGAAGGAAAAAAGAAAGAAAGAAAGAAGAAAACCCTGCTATTTGAGACATCATGGATGAGCCTTGAGGGCATTATACTTAGTGAGATAAGCCAGACAAAGACACATATTGTATATTACCTATATATGGACTCTAAAACCAAACCCTTAGCAACAGAGAGTAGAATGGTGCTTACCAGGGGGTGAGGGGTGGAGAAATTGGGGAGATGTTGTTAAAAGGCACAAACTTGATACTAGAAGATGAATAAGTTACGTAGACCTAACACGCAGCACAGTGATCACAAACGACAATGCTGTCTTATATATCTCAAAATTGCTAAGATGCTGGATCATAAGCGTTCTCACCAAAAATAAATTATAATTATGGGATGTGATATAGATGTTAAGTAAAGCTAAGGTGGTAATCAGATTGCAGCACATAAATGGTTCAGATCGCACTGTAAACTTTAAAAACATTAAAAGTAGAACTGTTTAACCTTATACGTATGTGTACTCTAAAAGAGCCAAACTCTAAAAGAGAAACAGAGAATAGAACGGTTGTTGCCAGGACCCGGGAAGTGGGGAAAATGAGGAGATGGTGGTCAGAGAGTATAAACTTCCAGTTATAAGATGAATACGTCTTGGGAAATCCAACGCACATCATGGTGACTATAGTTAACAAAACTATTATATTCTTGAAAGGTGCTAAGAACGTAGATCTCAAATGTTCTCATCACACAAAAAGTAAATAGTTAAATAACCTATGGTCATTGTTTCACAATATACAGGTTTATCAAATAACTATGTTGTACACTTTAAGCTGACAAAGTGTTAATGTTAATTGTATCTCAATAAAGCCGGAAAAAATATTTCAAGACGGTGACAGCAGAGCATGAAAACAAGCACAGGCTTTTCTGAGCAAAGGACCCAGTGTGACAGCAAAAGTGTCACACCTGTGGGGCTGGCCCTTATTGAACCTGTAAAGACACACCTACAACCTGCTTGAGCTCCCACCTGGTTCACTATGGCAATCTCCTAATTGGCTCCCTGATTTTCCTTTTGCCCCTTCAGACCATTTGTGGGACAGCAGCCAGAGTAAGTCAGATGATGTCCCTCCTCTGCTTAAAACCCTTCCCTGGCATTTCACCCAGAGTAGAAGCCAAAGTCCTTTCAACAGCTGACAAGCCTGTTCACAACTCCCAGGACTCTGTCCCTTGCTCACTTAACTTCAAACACACAGCATTCCTGAGGGTCCTCAAAAGTGCCAGGCACGTCCCTTCCTCGTGGCATGTTCCCTTGCTATTCACTCTGCTTTGCCAGCGGTGACACTCTGCATGTCCTCCCTCACAGCTTTTAAGTCTTACTCACTGACAAATATTTACGGAGCACAGACTACGTGCCAGACACTATTCAAGGCATAGATGGTTGCATCCAGCATCCCTCCAATCATTACCGAGGTGGAGCATCATTTCGTAAACTCACAGTCAATTTTATAGCTATTTTTCTGGAAAAAATAAATAGATAATATGGGATCGTGGGAATCTTTCAGGCATAAACCCAAAAAAGGAATATAAATGTTATAACTGCCAGGGATGTGGAGCACAGCTTCCCACCCCTTAACCATGGGCTGTGCCTAGTGACACCCTTGCAAATGGCACAGACAGAATGGACTGGGGGAAAGAGGAACTTTATAGTGGAGGAACCTGACAAGCCCTCCTTCAGCCAGGGGACCAGGGTCACATCAACAGTAAAAAGCCACAGGGACTAATAAATAGATAATATGGGATCGTGGGAATCTTTCAGGCATAAACCCAAAAAAGGAATATAAATGTTATAACTGCCAGGGATGTGGAGCACAGCTTCCCACCCCTTAACCATGGGCTGTGCCTAGTGACACCCTTGCAAATGGCACAGACAGAATGGACTGGGGGAAAGAGGAACTTTATAGTGGAGGAACCTGACAAGCCCTCCTTCAGCCAGGGGACCAGGGTCACATCAACAGTAAAAAGCCACAGGGACTTCCCTGGTGGTGCAGTGGTTAAGAATCCGTCTGCCTGTGCAGCGGACACGGGTTTGAGCCCTGGTCAGGGAAGATCCCACATGACGCGGAACAGCTAAGCCCATGCGCCACAACTTCTGGGTCCGCGTGCCACAACTACTGAAGCCTGCGCGCCTACAGCCCGCGCTCTGCAACAAGAGAATCCACCGCAATGAGAAACCCCTGCTCGCCTCAACAAGAGAAAGCCCGCATGCAGCAACAAAGACAGAACGCAGCCAAAACTAAATAAATAAATACAATTTTTTTTTAAAAAAGAATTACATGTTATTACAATGTCCATCCATATAGTTAGCAATGTAAGTCAAGATAAGTCAATGTAAGTCAAGAGTGATCTGGGGTTTCCCTGGTGATGCAGTGGTTGAGAGTCCGCCTGCCGATGCAGGGGACACGGATTCATGCCCCGGTCCAGGAAGATCACACATGCCGCGTAGCGGCTGGGCCCGTGAGCCATGGCCGCTGAGCCTGCGCGTCCAGAGCCTATGCTCCGTGGTGGGAGAGGCCACAACAGTGAGAGGCCCACGTACCGCAAAAAAAAAAAAAGAAGCAGCAATGAACCAGACCATTCAAACTTTCCTGGGACCCACCTAAGAAATACTTTTTACTTTGCAACCTGTATCTATCTCTTTTTGAAAAAAAATTCATGAAACAACATTTACCCTAATTATGTTTGAGGCACTCTGATATTGCCTATTACATTGTATTCGTTTATTATAAGTGGTGATTATGCCCTGCCCAATTGATCTCACCAGCCGCTACTGGGACCCAACCTATCATGTGTAAAACACTGAATTAGATTTACACATATACCAACAGGGGTGGTCTCAAATCATGCTGTTGGGTGAGAATAGTCGGAAACAGAACAAGATTTATAGCATAATGCCACTTAGGAAAGCAAAAATCACACACACACACACATACAAGGATACACAATGGTTAAGGATATACATCAAACACATTAGAGGCGGTACCACTGGGCGAATGAAAAACGGAAAATAAACTTCAGGAGGACCTGGAGTCAAGGATGCCCGCGTGCTGTGATCTGAGAATGGTTGGCTGGGCTCGGAACTGGGGTCCAACAAAATAAAAGACAGGGGGGTCATTTACTGGAAAAGTTTGATAATCACATAAATATCCAGAAAATACATAGGGCCTGGAGAATGTCGCATTTAGAATTCTTGAAATGTATTTAAAAAATCAATTCATAAGGTCAGAGACAAAATATCATCCAGGGCAAAGTTGGAAGAGAGGAGGAAGGGTCCCCTCACCACCGACAAAGTGATACCAGATGAAAAGGAGGTGGTTGGCTTGCAGGCTGGCAAAGAGCGCGGTCCCAGAGGCCTGGCCGGTCAGTGCACCCCGGGCGCACTCCAGGGGAGGGGGCTTATGGCGGGAGCCACGATGACTCCAGGGAGGGGCTCTCTGTCGAGTGCACAGCCCCCGCCTCATTGCGCTCTCGCCCGAAGCCCCTGCCGCCCAGGAGGCTGCCTGCCCCCAGCCCTTGGTTACAGCTTTTCTGGACCAGGACAGGCCCCTAGCCCCAGACTCACCAGTGCTCAGACCGTCTGCTTCCCTTTACACAGAGCAGCCTCGTTTTCCTCGACTAAGGAGATTATCCGGGAAACCTGAACCCAGAAGGGGGAGATCATTGCCATCGGGGTGAGGGCTGCAGCAGGAGGGTCTGGAATCTGGGCAGGAAAGACTGGTCTGGGGGGCCGGGGGGGCAGAGTTACGGGGAACAAAAACTGGGGCCAGCCAGGAAGGCAGTGGTGGTAGCATGGAAACAGACCCTGAAAGCATGGCTGGGTTATTTACCAGCACAACACAGAGCTGGGCTTATAAAGGGAAATCCTACGAGGGCCAGGCAGGCAACACAGAAGAGTGAACAGAACGGGGAGATGGTAAAACTGGGGGGCCCCCAGAGCACAGTCCATGCAAAGGGAAGTCACCCAAAGTGGACACTGTTCCCATGCAGAAAAGGGACCCTCAGGGTCCAAACTGTCTCATTTTCAAGAGAAGCCAATAAATCCAGAATTTAGTGTAAAACCTCCCAATTTATTTTATTTTATTTTAATTTTTTGGCCACCCCGTGCAGCATGCGGGATCTTAATTCCCCAACCACGGATTGAGCCCGTGGCCCCTGCAGAGGAAGCGCAGAGTCTCAACCACTGGACCACCAGGGAAGTTCCAAACCTCCCGATTTTTGAATTGACAACACTTCTTTGCTTTTAACACGTCTACAGACTGAGGTGGTAAGTGGCCTGATGCCCAGACCCTGCTGGTTCAGGCCTGGAGGATCCCCGCTGACCAGCCCTCCATGCCCCTGTGGGGGACCATCCCTCCCTCCCTTATCACTCCTCTGGCCCCTGTGACAGCATGCCTTCCTTGTAAAGGTCAAAGCTAATAAACGGGGTGATGGGTATTTCCTGGTCTTCCCAGAGCCTAGGCAAAGCCCTGCCTAGGCTTTTAACTTCTCTTGTCATCATTCCGTGCTCACCACCAATTCCTGGTGTCTAATTTTGCTTCCTGGACGCTTTGATCCGGCAGGCGGGGTGCCCTGATTAGGGAAGAGCACCGGCCCCTCTTGGGAAGGGACGGGCTGGCAGTCTGCTCTATACAACTGCCCTGGATGTGCCTAGTTATGGGGACCATCGCCTAGAGACAGAGTGTCTCAAAGTGCGCTGACAACTCCAGGGTCCACGCCTGCAAAGAAGGTGCTAGAAGTCTCCCCAACTCTGCCTGGAAATCTGCAGGTCCTGGTGCCCTGGAGGGGCACCCATCTCCAGGATGGACCTGCCTGTAGAAAGGGGAGACCCTACAGAAAGGACACCCTCTGAGCCCACCTACATCCCTGCTGCATCCGTTCATCCCTTCAACCGGTCAGTCCCCTTTCCCACCGCCCTTGTCCTGGTGGGGAACTGGTGCCCTGGGCCCCCCTGAAGCGACACCCTCACCCACAGCATAAACATCACACCTGCTACCCACCTGGCCCAGAGCAAAGCACTGTGAAGCAAAGCCCCAGGGCAGGCGGGGAAGCCCCTGGGCCACTATAATGCCTACACAAAGTCTCTGCTGCAGTCAGGCGACTGGGAAGAGGTCGGGATGCAGGGCTAGAGCTTGAGGCAGAGGGGGCAAAGGGTGGGCGGAAGTCTGGCTGGAGGGCATGGAACCGGCGGGGATTCAGGAAACCTGAGGAGGGCAATGGGAGAAGAGAAAGACCCAGTGGGTGAAGGCAGGGCGCTGGGGAGAAGGTGGGGAGGGGATGGGAAGGGAACAGGGAGAGGCAAGTGGGCGGGTCCACAAAGAACGGAGAGTTGGAGGGGCCAGGAGTCCAGGCTTCGGGCAGGCAGAGCTAGTCATCAGCTTTGAAACTGCCCAGTGAACTAGGCAGCTCCTAGCAGACTCCCCGTTATTGCCTCTGGGTCTCCCCACGTGTCGGCCCGAGAACCCACACCCCAAGTGCTCAAAGGAGAAAAACCCGGGGCAGGGGCCTCCCTAATGGCAGAGTGGAGCCTGCCTCAGCTAAGCTTCTCTGGGGTCAGGGGTCAGTGCCCACCCTGCGCCAGGCATAGTTGACAGAGTCACTGCCCCCACGACCCTCGCAACTCCCAAAGGATGCATTTCCCCGTTTGACAGAAATCCAAGGCTCACGGAGGGGAAGTGATTCACCCAGAATGCATCTGAGGCTGCTCCATCAATTCGCAAGCCTTACGGACCAGTCCCTGCTCTTAGAACACGGCATGCGGGGGTGAAAGAGAGACAGGCCTAGCACTCAACTGTGTGCTGTACTTTAGAGAGG
>NW_020175006.1:0-266 GCF_003031525.2 Neophocaena asiaeorientalis asiaeorientalis
CCCGTCCCCTAATCCTAAACCGTACGCTAAAACTAACTCGTGCCCAACACGTATGCTTACCCAAAACTGTTGTCATACACTAACCTGTCCCCTAAACAGTCCCCGTTCCAAAACCCTAACCCTAACCCTAACGCTAACCATAACCCTTACCTGAAGCCTTACACTAACTCGTCCCCTAATCCTAACCCGTATGCTTACACTAACCCATACCCTAACACGTACGCTCACCCTAAACCATTGTCGTACCCTAACCTGTCCCCTAAACC
>NW_020175006.1:399-1197 GCF_003031525.2 Neophocaena asiaeorientalis asiaeorientalis
TTGTCGTACCCGAACCTGTCCCCTAAACCGTCCCCGTCCCCGTCTCCTAACCTTAACCTTAACCCTAACCCTAACCCTTACCGTAAGCCTTACCGTAAACCGTCCCCTAATCCTAACCCGTACACTAACACTAAAGAGTACCCTAACACGTATGCTCAGCCTAAATCGTTGTCGTACACTAACCTGTCCCCAAAACCGTCAGCGTCCCCTAACCCTAACCCTAACCCTAACACTTACCCAAAGCCTTACCCTAACCCGTCCCCTAATCCTAACCCGTACGCTAACACTAATCCATACCCTAACACGTAGGCTCACCCTAAACCATTGTCCTTCCCTAATCTGTCCCCTAAACCATCCCCTTCCCCTAACCCTAACCCTAACCCTAACCCTTACCCAAAGCCTTACACTAACCCGTCCCCTAATCCTAACGCGTACGCTAAAACTAACCCATACCCTAACACGTAGGCTCACCCTAAACCGTTGTCGTACACTAATCTGTCCCCTAAACCATCCCCTTCCCCTACCCCTAACCCTAACCCTAACCCTAACCCTTACCCAAAGCCTTACACTAACCCGTCCCCTAATCCTAACGCGTACGCTAAAACTAACCCATACCCTAACACGTAGGCTCACCCTAAACCGTTGTCGTACCCTAACCTGTCCCCTAAACCGTCCCCGTCCCCTAACGCTAACCCTATCCCTAACCCTAACCCTTACCCGAAGCCTTAACCTAACCCGTCACCTAATCCTAACTCGGACGCTAAAACTAACCCGTACCCTAAAACGTATGCTCACCCT
>NW_020175007.1:0-13682 GCF_003031525.2 Neophocaena asiaeorientalis asiaeorientalis
AAAGCACTATTTTCCCCACTGGAGAGCAGAATACTTGCGGCATCAAAGTTTCCTGAGAAAGTGTTGTAATCTGTCTTCTTTTCACAGCTAGAATGCCTTTGTGGAGAAAAGAGAGTGTTCCTAGAGAAACAGAGTGTGTCCAATGCCTTCCAGGAGGCATCTCAGAGCCCTCATTGCCAAAGGGAAAGCTAGACCTCTCTACAAGGTTCAAAGTATCATCAGATGTTCCATCCACGAATTGAGGCATGCAGAAGTTTTCCATTGACGTTTGCAGAAGTAGTGCTGGAACTCTAATATGTTTTTCCTACGATACCTGTGTTCTTACCCTGTCCCAGGGAAGGACACTGTGTACAGGATCACTCTTATTGGTTTGACTGCACAGCATTACACTACCTAAAACCTCCGGATCACCTCTTTAAAAGAAGAGTGAAAGGCAACTCTCTGATTTGTTCTCCACATGTATAGATGGCCAAAACATTCAAAACATCTCTGAAACACAGCTCTAGCTAGTCTTAGGTGTCATGCCAGTGGCTCTCAGTGCAGAGCGTAAGCTGCAATGAAAACACTCTTTTCTTAGTGTCCGTTCGGGCTACAATTACTTACCTGACCTCTCTCTATGCCACGCAGAAACTAGACATTCCATGCAGTCTTGAAAATGTATGGATTCCCCTGAACACTACTATGCTTAGAGAAGGTGCGAGGACACGTCATAACCTACCTAAAGCCTTAAGTCCCATAGACCATTCACACGTTGCACAACTCCCTGGTTCAAAATTAATCCGGGAATTTGCCAGAGTGCTCCTTCTATCTCTTTTCACTCGCTGGAAACTAAACGTACTTGGGCGGTTTTGAACTTTTGGATTCGGAACGTATGCAAATGGTAGAAATTCTCAGTTGTAAAGAAGGACCGCTGCAGCCTCAAAGCTGCCTGGAATATAGTGCTGCTGGCTGGCTTACATACTGGAGTGCCCCTCTTAGGAAAAGGGCGTTTACCTGAGAGAAATAGGGTGCTTCATGTTCCTTGCATGAGGCATTGCAAAGGCGCCAATACCTAAAGGGAAAACGACACTGCCAGCCAGGCTCATAGTAAGGTCCATGTATTGCACCCATAAGATTACGCATACAGCATTTGCCATGAAAATGTAGTCCATGTAGTGCCTTCACGTTAGTAATCTTTTCAGGACCCTGGGACTCCTGTGTCCTCCACACCTCCCATGGAAGAACACTGCGCCCCAAATATCTCTTCCTGGGTGACTTCACAACCTTCAGGGACCTTGGGACTCCAGATCTTCTCTCTTAATGCAGAGTGAAAGGCGACACACTGCATTCTTTGTTGGATAGCTACATGTCCGAGCTTTCTAAAGTCCACCTGAACACAGGTCCAGCAGGTCTTTTAGGTGTACGGCCAGTGGCTCCCAGCACTGAACCAGGGCTGCAATGAAGAAACGCTCTCCTTAGTGTTTATATTCGGAACCCTAACTGGATGACTCTCTATGCCAAGCAGACAGGTTACTTTCGAAGCAGCCTGACAAAGGCACAGTTTTTCCGTGAATCACCAACTAGTGTTTTATAAGGTGTATGGACGTTGAGGCCTAACCCAAGGCAGTAAGTACATCACACCACTCGCCCCATGAAGAACTTCCTTGGTACGAAGTTTGAACAGGGAAGGACACGGTGCTGCTGGAGACTCTTTGCCTTTGTCAGATACTGCACATAATATGCAGTATCCAACTTTGATATTGGTAACCTAGTGAGAAAAGCACTATTTTCCCCACTGCACAGAAAGATACTTGTGGCATCAAAGTTTCCTGAGAAACAGCGCTGTTGCCTGTCTTCTCTTCACAGCTAGAATGCCTTTGTGGAGAAAAGAGAGAGTTCCTATAAAAACAGAGTGTGGGGCTTCCCTGGTGGCGCAGTGGTTGAGAGTCCGCCTGCCGATGCAGGGGACAAGTGTCCTGTGCCTTCCAGGAGGCATTCCAGAGCCTTCATTCCCAAAGGGAAAGCTAGAACTCTCCACAAGGTTCAAAGTATCGTTCAGATATTCCATCCACGAATTGAGGCGTTCAGAGGTTTTCACTGAATTTTGGAGAAATACTGCTGGAACTCTAGTATGTTTTTCCTATGGCATCTGCGTCCTTACCATGTCCCAGGGAAGAACACTGCGTACAGGATCACTCTTCTTGGCTGACTGCACAGCATTACGCTACGTAAGGCCTCTGATCACCTCTTTGAACGCAGATTGAAAGGCAATCCTCTGTTCTCTTCTCCAGATATCTAGATGTCCAAAACTTTCAAAAGACCCCCGGAACACAGCTCTACCTCATCTTAGGTGTAATGCCAGTGGCTCTCAGGGCAGAGCGTGAGCTGCAATGAAAACACTCTTTTCTTAGTGTCCGTTCTGGGTACACTTACTTACCAGACCTCTCTTTACGCCATGCAGAAACTAGACATTCCATGCAGTCTTGAAAATGTATAGATTCCCCTGAACACTACTATGCTTAGAGAAGTTACGAGGACACGTCATAACCTACCTGAAGCCTCAAGTCCCATAGACCATTCACACGTTGCACAGCTCCCTGGTTCAAAATTAATCCGGGAAGTAGCCAGAGTGCTCCTTCTGTCTCTTTTCACTCGCTGGAAACTAAACGTACTTGGGCAGTTTTGAACTTTTGGATTCGGAACGTATGCGAATGGTAGAAATTCTAAGTTGTAAAGAAGGACCGCTGCAGCCTCAAAGCTGCCTGGAATATAGTGCTGCTGGCTGGCTTACGTGCTGGAGTGCCCCTCTTAGGAAAAGGGCGTTTACCTGAGAGCTATTGGTTGCATCCAGTTCTTTGCATGAGGCATCCCAAAGGCGCCAATACATAAAAGGAAAACGACACTGCCAGCCAGGCTCATAGTAAGCTCCATATATTGCACCCATAAGATTAGGCATACAGCATTTGCCATGAAAACGTAGTCCATGTAGTGCCTTCACGTTAGTGAGCTTTTCAGGTCTCCGGGACTCCTGTGTCCTCCACACCTCCCATGGAAGAACACTGTGTCCCGAATATCTCTTCCTGGGTGACTTAGCAACCTTCAGGGACCTTAGGCCTCCCGATCATCTCTCTTAATGCAGAGTGAAAGTCGACACATTGCATTCTTCATTGGATAGCTAGGTGTCCAAGCTTTCTAAAGTCCACCCTAACACAGGTTCAGCAGGTCTTTTAGGTGTATGGCTAGTGGCTCCCAGCACTGAACCAGGGCTGCAATGAAGAAACGCTCTCCTTAGTGTTTATATTCGGAACCCTTACTGGCCATCTCTCTATGCCAAGCAGACAGGTGACTTTCAAAGCAGCCTGACAAAGGCACAGTTTTCCCCTGAAACACCAACTGCCCTTTTATAACTTGTACGGATGTAGAAGTCTAAACAAGGGCAGTAAGTTTGTCACGCCACTCGCCCCATGCAGATGTTCCTTGGTACGAAGTTTGAACAGGGAAGGACAGGGTGCTGCTTCAGACTCTTTGCCTTTGTCAGAAACTACACGTAATATGCAGTATGCAACTTTGATATTGGTGACCTAGTGAGAAAAGCACTATTTTCCCCACTGGAGAGCAGAATACTTGCGGCGTCAAAGTTTCCTGAGAAAGTGTTGTTCTCTCTCTTCTCTTCACAGCTAGAATGCCTTTGTGGAGAAAAGAGAGTGTTCCTAGAGAAACAGTGTGTCCTGTGCCTTCCAGGAGGCATCCAAGAGCCCTCACTGCCAAAGGGAAAGCTAGACCTCTCTACAAAGTTGAAAGTATCGTTCAGATGATCCATCCACGAATTGAGGAGTGCAGAGGATTTCCACTGACTTTTATAGAAGTGGTGCTGGAGCTCTAGTTTGCTATTCCTATGGCACCTGCGTTCTCACCCTGTTCCAGGGAAGGACACTGCCTACGGGATCAACTTCTTGGCTGACTGCACAGCATTACGCTACCTAAGGCCTCCGGATCACCTCTTTGAAAGCAGATTGAAAGGCAACCCTCTGCTTTCTTCTCCACATGTATAGATGGCCAAAACATTCAAAACATCTCTGGAACACAGCTCTAGCTGGTCTTAGGTGTCATGCCAGTGGCTCTCAGTGCAGAGCGTGAGCTGCAATGAAAACACTCTTTTCTTAGTGTCTGTTCTGGGTACACTTACTTACCTGACCTCTCTCTATGCCATGCAGAAACTAGACATTCCATGCAGTCTTGAAAATGTATAGATTCCCCTGAACACTACTATGCTTAGAGAAGTTACGAGGACAGGTCGTAACCTACCTAAAACCTTAAGTCCCATAGACCATTCACACGTTGCACAACTCCCTGGTGCAAAATTAATCCGGGAATTTGCCAGAGTGCTCCTTCTATCTCTTTTCACTCGCTGGAAACTAAACGTACTTGGGCAGTTTTGAAATTTTGGATTGGGAATGTATGCGAATGGTAGCACTTTTCAGTTGTAAAGAAGGACCGCTGCAGCCTCAAAGCTGCCTGAAATATAGTGCTGCTGGCGGGCTTACATTGTGGAGTGCCCCTCTTAGGAAAAGGGCGTTTACCTGAGAGAAATAGGGTGCTTCCAGTTCCTTGCATGAGCCCTCCCAAAAGCGTCAATACTACAGGGAAAACGACACTGCCAGCCAGGCTCATAGTAAGGTCCATGTATTGTATCCACAACATTAGGCATACAGCATTTGCCATGAAAACGTAGTCCATGTAGTGCCTAGACGTTAGTAATCTTTTCAGAACTCCAGACTCCTGCGTCCTCCGCACCTCCCATGGAAGGACACTGCATCCCGAATGTCTCTTCCTGGGCGACTTCACAACATTCAGGGACCTTGGTCCTCCAGATCATCTCTCTTAATGTGGAGTGAAGGTCGACACTCCGCTTTCTTCGTTGGATAGCTAGGAGTCTGAGCTTTCTAAAGTCCACCTGAATACAGACCCAGCAGGTCTTTTAGGTGTATGGCCAGGGGCTCCCAGCACTGAACCAGGGCTGCAATGAAGGAACACTCTCCTTTGTGTTTATATTGGGAACGCTTACTGGCCGTCTCTCTATGCCAAGTAGACAGTTGACTTTCAATGCAGCTAGACAAAGGCACAGTTTTCCCCTGAAACACCAACTAGCGTTTTATAAGGTGTACGGGCGTTGAGGCCTAACCGAAGGCAGTCAGTACATCATGCCACTCGCCCCATGCAGAACTGCCTTGGTACGAAGTTTGAACAGGGAAGGACAGGGTGCTGCTTCAGACTCTTTGCCTTTGTCAGAAACTGAATGTAATATGCAACTTTGATATTGGTAACCTAGTGAGAAAAGCACTATTTTCCCCACTGGAGAGCAAGATACTTGCAGCGTCAAAGTCTCCTGAGAAACAGTGTTTTTGCCTGTCTTCTCTTCACAGCTAGAATGCGTTTGTGGAGAAAAGAGAGAGTTCCTAGAGAAAGAGAGTGTGTCCTGTGCCTTCCAGGAAGCATCCCAGAGCCCTCATTGCCAAAGGGAAAGCTAGACCTCTCCACAAGGTTCAAAGTATCGTTCAGATGTTCCATCCACGAATTGAGGCATTCAGAGATTTTCCATTGACTTTTGGGGAAATAGTGCTGGAAATCTAGTATGCTTTTCCTACGGCACCTGAGTCCTAACCGTGTCCCAGGGAAGGACACTGTGCATAGGATCACTCTTCTTGGCTGACTGTGCAGCATTACGCTACCTAAGGCCTCCGGATCACCTCTTTGAACGCAGACTGAAAGGCAACCCTCTGCTTTCTTCTCCAGATATCTAGATGTCCAAAACTTTCAAAAGACCCACGGAACACAGCTCTACCTCCTCTTAGGTGTAATGCCAGTGGCTCTCCGTGCAGAGCGTGAGCTGCAATGAAAACACTCTTTGCTTAGTGTCTGTTCTGGGTGCACTTACTTAGCTGACCTCTCTCTACACCATGCAGAAACTAGACATTCCATGCAGTCTTGAAAATGTATAGATTCCCCTGAACACTACTATGCTTAGAGAAGTTACGAGGACAGGTCGTAACCTACCTAAAGCCTTAAGTCCCATAGACCATTCACACGTTGCACAACTCCCTGGTTCAAAATTAATCCGGGAATTTGCCAGAGTGCTCCTTCTATCTCTTTACACTCGCTGGATACTAAACGTACTTGGGTAGTTTCGAACTTTCCGATTGGCAATGTATGTGCATGGTAGCACTTCCCAGCTGTAAAGAAGAACCACTGCAGCCTCAAAGCTGCCTGGAATATAGTGCTGCTGGCTGGCTTACGTGCTGGAGTGCCCCTCTTAGGAAGAGGGCGTTTTCCTGAGAGCAATAAGGTGCTTCCTGTTCCCTACATGAGGCATCGCAAAGGCGCCAATACCTAAAGGGAAAATGACACTGACAGCCAGGCTCATACTAAGGTCCATGCATTGCATCCACAAGATTAGGCATACAGCATTTGCATGAAAACGTAGTCCATGTAGTGCCTTCCCATTAGTGAGCTTTTCAGGACTCTGGGACTCCTACATCCTCCGCACCTCCCATGGAAGAACACTGCGTCCCGAATATCTCTTCCTGGGCGAATTCACAACCTTCAGGGACCTTGAGCCTCCAGATCATCTCTCTTAATTCGGAGTGAAAGGCGACACACTGCTTTCTTCGTTGGATTGCTATGTGTCCGAACTTTCGAAAAAACACCCGAACACAGGTCCAGCAGGTCTTTTAGGTGTACGGCCAGTGGCACCCAGCACTGAACCAGGATTGCAATGAAGGAATGCTCTCCTTAGTGTTTATATTCGGAACCCTAACTGGCCATCTCTCTATGCCAAGCAGACAGGTGACTTTCGAAGCAGCCTGACAAAGGCAGAGTTTTCCCCTGAAACACCAACTGCCCTTTTATAACTTGTACGGATGTCGAAGTCTAAGCAAAGGCAGTAAGTATGTCGCTCCACTCGCCCCATGCAGATGTTCCTTGGTACGAAGTTTGAACAGGGAAGGACAGGGTGCTGCTTCAGACTCTTTGCCTTTATCAATAACTGCACGTAATATGCAGTATGCAACTTTGATATTGGTGACCTAGTGAGAAAAGCACTATTTTCCCCACTGGAGAGCAGAATACTTGCGGCGTCAAAGTTTCCTGAGAAAGCGTTGTTCTCTGTCTTTTCTTCACAGCTAGAATGCCTTTGTGGAGTAAAGAGAGTGTTCCTAGAGAAACAGAGTGTGCCCTGTGCCTTCCAGGAAGCATCCAAGAGCCCTCATTGCCAAAGGGAAAGCTAGACCTCTCTACAACGTTGAAAGTATTGTTCAGATGTTCCATCCACGAATTGAGGCGTGCAGAGGATTTCCACTGACTTTCGGAAAAGTAGTGCTGAAACTCTAGTATGATTTTCCTACGACACCTGCGTCCTCACTGTGTCCCAGGCAAGAACACTGAGTACAGGATCACTCTTCTTGGCTGACTGTGCAGCGTTACGCTACCTAAGGCTTCCGGATCACCTCTTTGAAAGCAGAGTGAAAGGCAACCCTCTGCTTTCCTTTTCAGATATCTAGATGGCCAAAACATTCTACAGACCCCCGGAACACAGCTCTAGCTAGTCTTAGGTGTAATGTCAGTGGCTTTCAGTGCGGAGCGTGAGCTGCAATGAAAACACGTTTCTTAGTGTCTGCTCTGGGTACACTTACTTATCTGACCTCTCTTTACGCCATGCAGAAACTAGACATTCCATGCACTCTTGAAAATATATAGATTCCCCCGAACACTACTACGCTTACAGAAGGTGCGAGGACACCTTGTATTTAAACCATGGGTACAGTGGACATGAATAAGTCTGTCTATAAAACAGGGAATATGGAATTAAGTAAGCAAGTAGATACACTAAAACCAAGTTATACAACTTTCTGAAGAGTAACCTTTATTAGTTACCGAAACAAGACCACTATCCTGAAAAGGAAAAACTCTGAAGAAAAGAGTGTTTTTGCAGTAACGTACTATAAAGAATTAACTACTATAAAGTCAAAATTCATTGTGTCTGGGAAATTTTGCATAGCCTCCAATCAGATGCAATAGTGTGGACTGGAGAATACCCATCAGGAACTGATTTGACTATAGAAAAAGGGAGTGGAAAAAAAAACAGGCTATCAGAAGAACAGAATTTGTTTTTGAGTGAAACAAATGGAATGCCTTCACTTTTAATGCTCAATATTAAAAAGAACAAACAGTTTCTGAAGGGCTCTTGGGGTCCCAAAGCACTTCCATTCCTTCCTTCATTCACTGCTCCTCACATGCCACAGGTCTATGTGCCTGTGGAGACCTTGGGTAGCAGCACCGTTCTGATTTCACAATGAAAAAGTAAGACTTCAGATGTAAGCCCAAGCTGCACAGCAGGCAAAGTGAAAAAAGAGTAGAATCGAGTCTCATTTTTCTAACTATGCCACAGTATTTCGTGGTCCAGCACTTAAAAAAAATTATATCAGAAAGTAAATAAAAAACAACAACATGTAGCTGATCTCTGCAAAAGGTATGTCTGTGACTAGGTGGTGTATGGCATTCGTTATCTCCTGCCTGGATTACTACCGCCCTATCTAACAATCTCTTCTATTTCAACTGATCCTCCACATGGAAGATGTTATCTTTCTAAAATATAAACTTGGCTGGATTGCTCTGTTGCTTAAACATCTTCACTTAGCACAAAATAAAGCCCAAGTTTTTAGCATAGCATTGAGAACTCTTTATAAACAAATATCAGTCTGTCTCTCCAACTGAATTATAAGTTCAAACTATGACTTACAAGGACCTACATCATCCACCTTCCTCTTTTGCCCTGCCAGCCTCCCTGATCTCATTCTCTACTGCCCTGCCCTCACTCACTTTACCCTGTCCAGCCACACTCGCCTCCTTACTATTCCTCAAACATGCCAAGCACAGTCATGCCTCAGGGACTTTGCACCTACTATTCCTTCTGCTTCAGAACACACCCTCCCACCCCATCTCCACTCTCCCAGATATCCAATGGATTGTTTCTCACTTCAAGGCTCTGCTCAATCGACATCTTAATAGAGGGGACTTCCCTGATCCCCTACCACATTCCCTCACCTCTTCATCTTGTTTTGTTATTCTCCAAAGCATTTACCACCGCTTGACACTCCATATATTTACTAATTTATTCATCGCTCTCCCCCACTAGAATGTAAAGTACGTAAGGGCAAGAAATTTTTTCTGTTCCTACTTCCTAGAACAGTGCCTTCAACTTAGAAGGTGTTATAAAAATATTTGCTGAAAATGAATGTATGACTTCTTTGCCCTTTCACACTACCCTCTAGTCACACCAGAGGCTGCCCCTCCAGAGAACTAGTTCAAGCCCTGTGCCTTTTGTACCTGTCCCCAATACCTGGGCTGTCCTTTCCTCATTCCGGAAAAATCCTCTTCCCCCAAGCCCAGCTCAAACGCTGTCTCCTCAGTCAGGCCTTCCTCAATTTCTCCTCTATATTCCTGATGCACTTGATTCTTTTATCATAATTAACCCACTTATACTCACTACATGTTTCTCTTCCTAGATAACTGTAAGTTGCTACTGAACAAAGACTTCTACTCACCTCTGTATCCCCGTGCCCTAACAACAAACCTATAAGGCTCTCGGTGTTTACTGAAACAATTTATTTTCTGAGTCTCTACCAATTCTAGGCAGTGCATAGTATAGTCTCCTCCTCATTATCAGTGAGCCTGATATGATGAGGAAGCCACTCTTCTGGTCCACTTGTTCTGTTTTGCTTCTAGGGATCTGTCTCACTCCGAACCTTTGCTTTTTGCCTTCGTTTATATACGCTAAGAACCTGAGAGTCTTAACCTTTTCTTCCACCTCTCAACCAATAAATAGGAAAAAAAAACATTTTTATTTTTTTATGTTTTTTCCATTTAAATTTTTAAAAAAGAGATAAGTAAGCTAGTTCAGTTGATATTTCTCACAAAAATCACTTTCCAAACTAAACTAAATTGTTTGTGACCATAAACAGGAAAAACACCGTACTCTATTAGCACCATCTGACATTTCCTCCTTAATGTTACCAAACACAACTTGACACTAATGTCAGAACTATTAAAAATGTTAAAAATCCCCAACCCCACTCAAAATGCATACCAAAGTTCAGGTAAAGGAAAAAAAACAAAAACAAAAACAACTCACCATTACCTTTATTTTCTTTCAGAAACCCATTAACAGCACACTGGAATTTAAAACTAGTGTCGTCATCTGACACCTGATGCCCAATTGTACAAATTTTTAAATAAGGAATAGTTTCTGGTAAGTCCTATAAGGCAAAACCATGACAATATGTATTATTTCCTTTGTAGGGAAGGAATAAAAGGGAAAGAATAATACATTAGAGAAGGCTGAATATAAACCAAGAGAGTACATTAAACTTAGTATTATCACTCATTCAGGTTAGAGCCATTTTTTCCAAAGCTGCTTTAACCAGTAATTATCACTTGATTTTCATTAAAACTGCAGAATGGACAGTTACTAGGCACGCAAAAGGAAAAGCAAATCTATGTGAACGAATGCACATGTAACTCAAAATGATACAAACAGTTCTACCTACATTTAAGTTCTATCTTACATTTCGAGGGACATAAAGCGGTTGTGATTTAAGGAGAGTAGTAGAATAGAGTCAGAAGAACTTGGATTCGAATTAGGAAAGAGAGGCAATTTCAGGCATTGTTGAGAACTGGTATTCTTGAGGTGGGAGAAAGTAGACTATCAATAGAAGACAGAAAAGGATAAGTGAAAATTCTCTAGTTCTGAATTTAAATGGAAAGTAGCAGTATGAACCTATGACATATTTTAAAAATATTAAAAACAAACATACATATTTCCTAGCTCTGACCACTGAAAAAGTCTAGAAACAACTGATGTCATGTCAAAAGGACTCAGGAGTCACTGAGAAGCTCCAACTGGCCAAAGATAGGGCCTCAGTTAGAATAATAACTGTAACGGAGTCCACGGTGATACGAATAAATAAATTTTACAAAATTGGTCACCACTGGAGGATATTTGTGAATCAACTCATTAGTCTGAAAACTCTTAAATAAAAGAAGAGAATCATGCCTCTACAACTGGGCAACCAAATAGTTGATGAGGAGAATCTTCTCCTCATACAAATATATCCAGCTAATAAGTGAAAAAAAGAACAATAGAATTCACCATTTTTTGAAGCCTCAACTGAATTAATGGATGTAGGTATGAATCATCAGTGACTGCTAATACCATAGAAAGACACAATTATATACGTCTCCATGGAAGAACACATCATCACCTATGAAGCTGTCTTGCCAAAACAAAACATGCAAGCTTCCCTCTGATCAACTACCAATTTACAGGAAATAAAAGGATTGAAGAATATGTTAACAACACATGGAATGTAATCATCAAAATCTAGATGGGACAAATTAACTGGTTTCTTTAAAAACAAAATTCAAGGAGGAAAAAAAAAGGGAGAGAGACATGGAGGGAGAACCTAGAGATTAAATAAGACTTCAGAGACCTAACAATCCACGGCAAAGTGCGGACCTTATTTGGATCTAATTCAAAATTCTTAAAAACAATTTTTTATGACATTTAGGAGACAACTGCAAATTTGAGCACTCCCTGGGTGTTTACTATTAAAAAATGATATTAAGGAATAAAAGTCCTATATTTTAAATATACATACCAAAAATGTATAGCTGGGGCTTCCCTGGTGGCACAGTGGTTGAGAATCTGCCTGCCAATGCAGGGGACACAGGTTCGAGCCCTGGTCTGGGAAGATCCCACATGCCGCGGAGCAACTAGGCCCGTGAGACACAACTACTGAGCCTGCACGTCTGGAGCCTGTGCTCCACAACACGAGAGGCCGCGATAGTGAGAGGCCTGCGCACTGCGATGAGGAGCGTCCCCTGCTTGCCGCCAGTAGAGAAAGCCCTCGCACAGAAATGAAGACCCAGCACAGCCAAAAAAAAAGTAATTAATTAATTAATTTTAAAAAATGTATAGGTGTAATTACATGTTGTCTCAGAGCTGCTTCAAGATAATATGGAATCGGGTGAAACAGGTGGGGGTATAGATAAAACATGACAGCCATCAGTTGGTAAATAAGAAAGCTGGATGAGTTCATGGGTATACAAGGAACACTCACAGTATTTTTATACTTTTGTACATGCTTAAAATCTGTGATCATTGTTTAAAAACAAGACGACACTGTAGAAAACAGTTTGGCACTTTCTCAAAGGTTAAGCGTAGAGCTACCGTACGATCCAACAACTCTGCTACCACCTACGCTGCACATCTAACAGAACTGAAAGCAGGGATTTGAACAAATATCTGTACACCAATGATCACAGCAGCGTGATTCACAATACCTACAAGGTGGAAAACAACCAAGTGTCAATCAACCGTTGAATAACAAACTATGGTCTATATACACACAGTGGGATTTTCTAAGCCAAAAAAGAAATGGCATTTCGTTACATGCCATAACGTGGATGAACCTTGAAAACACTAGGTTTAGTGAAATAAGCCAGAAATAGCAGGATAAATATTGTAGATTCCACTTACACAAGGCACCTAGAACAGGGAATTTCATAGAGACAGGAAATAGAATAGAGGTTACTAAGGGCCAGTGGGAGGGACAATGGGGTTGTTACTGTTTGATGGTTACAGAGTTTTTGTTGAGGATGATGAGAAAGTTTTGGTTATTGACAGCAGTGATGGTTACACAACACTGTGACTCTATTTAATGCCTCTGAACTGCATATTTATAAATGGTTAAAATAAATATGATTTATGTATATTTTACCACAATTAAAAAAAGAGGAATAACTGAGTTGAAATTTCAATTCTTCCTTGTGCGAGAGTCAGCTTCATCGTCTGTAAAATTAGGAATTCTAGTTGTCTATCCTCTGAGCTTAGTGCAGGGTAAGCACTCAGTAGGAGATATCAGTACTACTTCCACTTCAAGAGCAAAGGATTGCTGTGAAGATTAACTAAGTCAATGCATATGAAAGAACTTTCTAAATGGCAAACTGCTCTACAAATATTAAAAGACATTAGGTGTTACTGTCTCCCAAGGCCATGGAACAGGTCAGAAGAAGGAGAACTCTTTTGCACTGGAAGGTCCTACATGGGCCAAGAGAATAGATGGGTTTCTGTACTATATCAGAAGGCATTAGGAAAAGGAAGCATAAAACTCAGAGAACAATTGTCTTTTACAGTGATGCTTAAACATGCTCAGGCAACTGCTTAAAATAAGTGCTAAAGACATAATGGACATACCTTTCTCTCTTTTTAGGATACTACTGTAACTACTAAAAGTTTACTTCATTTTCAAAATATAGAACATGGAAGCTTATAGAATTTCTTGAGCATATCTAGAGCCTACTGCCAAATACTATAGTTCAATTCACATCTTTAATCTCATTCTGAAACAGCAATTACAAATGTGTATTTAAGGAAACCACTAGCTTCCCTCTTTGAACCCACGAGAGAAGGCCAGGATTCACCTTAGCATAAGATGATAACTACTGAACTACTATGAATTATTACAGTATCAGAAAGAAGGTCATTTTCAATCACGGCTTCCATCTACCTCTGGCTTGTAATAGCGGCGAGTATTTGGTAAGTCAATCATCAGCCCAAGTTCTTCATTCTGTCCTTGGATTTTGTTAAG
>NW_020175007.1:14027-36443 GCF_003031525.2 Neophocaena asiaeorientalis asiaeorientalis
TACTGTCTCCCAAGGCCATGGAACAGGTCAGAAGAAGGATAATTCTTTTGCACTGGTATGTCCTACATGGGCCAAGAGAATATATGGGTTTCTGTACTATATAAGAAGGTATTAGGAAAAGAAAGCATAATACTTAGAGAACAATTGTCTTTTACCCTGATGCTTAAACGTGCTCAGGCCACTGCTTAAAATAAGTGCTAAAGACATAATGGACATACCTTTCTTTCCTTTTAGGCTACTACTAGTCTTACTAAAAGTTTACTTCATTTTCAAAATATAGAACCTGGAAGCTTATAGAATTTCTTAAGCATATCTAGAGCCTACTGCCAAATACTATAGTTCAATTCACATCTTTAATCTCATTTTGAAACAGCAATTACAAATGTGTATTTAAGGAAACCACTAGCTTCCCTTTTTGAACCCATGAAAGAAGGCCAGGATTCACCTTAGCATAAGATGATAACTACTGAACTACTATCAATTATTACAGTATCAGAAAGAAGGTCATTTTCAATTACGGGTTCCATTTACCTCTGGCTTATAATAGCAGTGAGTATATGTTAAGTCAATAGTCAGCCCAAGTTCCTCATTCTGTTCTTGGAGTTTGTTAAAGAAGATCCAAGGGGGAAAATCATTCTTCTGGAGCAAGATTCTTTTCAAAACCCTGTCAGAAAGAATAAAATAAGAAAGCACATGTGTTTAAAATCCTTTATTATCTTATCCATTTATTCAAAAAAAATTAGTAGACTAGCTTTAGAGCACTTTGAGATTCATAGCAAAACTGAGCAAAAAGTACACTTTTATCCTCTCTCCTTATACCCTCTCTCCTTCATCCCACACAGCCTTCATCCCACACAGCCTTCCCCATTATCAACATGCCATACCAGTGTGCTTCATTTGTTAGAATTCATGAACCAACACTGACACATCATTATCAATCAAAGTCCACAGTTTATTGCATTCATGGTACAAGTAACCGACTATTTCTTTATTTCTAGTATAGTCATCCCCAAACATTTACACACTGAGATACATATTACTTTCTTAGAAATTACTTTATTCTTTATTTATAGTTAGGGCATTACACTGTTTTTTTTAATTAAGTACAAAAGTAGGTTGTATTTATCTACGAATTCCATTCTGGATGGTAAAGGAGGTATTAAAAAGTATTTGCTAAAAAATAGGGAAAATGGAGTACGACGGGGTTGAGAGCTAGGGATCTATATGGTGAATTCATATTTCTGGAAGCATACAGTATTAACTTTTGCTTACCTTTTTTAAAGGAACTTTGAAAGCAATGAAACGAGTCCCAGGCATCTGCTGTCCAACTGGGAGATAGTCTTTCCACCTGTTAATATATTTTTTTTTGGCAAATTTTATGTTAGGCTGTCTCCCTGCATAGGATGAATGTGCCTTGAAAATGGAAATCATATCCCTCTAGGGTAGGTCCCTCTTCTTTCTGCTTTGCATTTTGCTGCTCCACTTATTCAACCCCACCTTGTAATAAGCTATATTTCCCTTGTTCCTGTTTTCCCATCTTGAAAACAGATAAAAGGCAACAAAACAATGCAAAGGTCTCAACAAATAAGGGATATCTAAAACCAGAGATGGCCAGAACTTCTGTATCCCTGATAAAACCTAGCCCGGTGTTGACTACTAAGGTATCATTAATACATGCATGTTGACTGAAATAGTTTGAACTCAATTCTTCCCCTTCACAGTTTAGTTTTAGTCCTCATACAAAACCTGAAAATAAAATTCCTTAATGCTATGAATCACAGTGAAAAATATCTGAACTGACTTCTGTAAGATGAGTTAGAACTAAGGTTAATTCAGTGTATCTGAAGCATAGAAAGTGAGAGCAGTAGTGGCACAAGGTGGGGCCAGAGAAACAGAGAGGATTCTAGGCCACGCAGAGTCTTAAAGGCCAACAGTTTGTTTTCTATTCTCAAAACAATGTTATTGAGCGATGTTTATGAGCAATGTTCCAACTTGCTTTTAAGGTTTCTTGTGTGAAGAATGGATTGGAAGGAAACAAGAAATATGGACACTACTTAGGACCTAATTGCAACAGACAGGCAAGTTCAGTATTAGGATGTTGAGGAAGAGTTGATAGATTCAAAAGAAATTCAGGAGATAAACTGAAGCGGGCTTAATGGGGTATGAGATGGAGGAAAGGATGGTCTTAGGGAATTAAAGCGTTTACCGCACACATGAGCAAAGTCTCAAAATTAATCATTTGGACGTACAGAGGTAGATCTCCCAAATGACACCGGTTAGGTAGCAACAGTACGACCTTTATAATTCCGAGAGACAACACAAATCAAGTGTTTCGACGGAAAATTCGGCGGTACCCGTGCGTTTTTTCACTCAAACTTAGTTCCAGTTCCTCTTACTCACATTTTCTGTGCCAAAACAACACAGCTTGAGGAATTAAAGGGGATTTCATTTTGGTAATTAAGAAGTGTCCCCAACACTGACAGTCCCATTTTAAAGAGCAGTCCCGCTGCATTTCACCCGAGGAGCAATGGCCAGAGCCTCCCTTTTAAAACGATGGGGGGAAATCAGAACATCACACACTGTCCCTTTCAGCTACTGTGAACTGATCCGCGAGACGACCAATACCCCCTAGCACAGCGCGGACGGGGCAGCGCGAGGGGGCAAGTCACAGGAGACAGCACAAGAGACAAAGCCCAGGCCCAGGGGCTCTGAGCTCCACCGGCAACGCCGAGGGGCCAAGGCGTATTACCCTTCCGGGATGTGCTTTCCGCCCTTCCTCCTGGCCAACGAACGTCCGGAAAAGCCGCGACGCTGACCCCAGCGCCCACGAGCATGATGCCACTGGCTCATGTGACCCCCAAGATGCCGCCCACCCAACGCCAAGAGTGCCAAAGTCGCCAACCGGGCGGCCCCGGTGCCAGCACAAGGCGCCGAACCACAAGCGGCTAGGCACAAGCCCACGCAGCTCGCGGACCTCCTTCTACTGCGCATGCGCCACCGCCCGTCGAGATGACGTCACCACGCCGGCCAACTGAGACGCTTCATTGGTAAAGAGGAGTCTGACGCCTGCAATTCCCTCCTTAGCCGGAGGATGGTAGCAGAGGTCCATTAGTTCGTGTGTGTACCCTCAGAATTCCAATCATATGGGACATGGAAAGTTGTCCCACTTTCCCAGTATCTTGTGTGGTTCTTTCAGATATTTCCCAAGTGCTTACATTCACACTTGTTGTATCTTGTATGTAAGTATTTCTGCCTAATGGAGATCCTGTATTTTATACAAGAGCAGCATACTATATATAGTCTACAATCTGTCTTGGATAGTGATTTTCCCAATTTTTGCGTACAGCCATTCCATTCTCTTTAATAGCTGTGTCACATTACATAATTTACATGGCCAGTCCAATATTGATGGACTTTTGGTTGTTTTCAGTTTGGGGGCATTTTGTTTGTTTTTTGTTTGTGTCCTCTGTTACAGATAGGCTGCAATGTGAACCTCTTTATACATGTGTATAGCTATATATAAATTTCTAGACATAGAATTTCTGGAATGAAAGAGATGCAAATTTAAAATATTGAAAGTTTTTCAAACAATCTAATCTTCCTGATCAACCTTCAAAAATATTGTATCAACTTATACTCCACTCATAGTGAAACACTTATTGGATTTCTATTATGAGCCTTGTATCATGCTGGAGGTTGACAGTATGTATTTACATTTTAGACAATACCAAAAAACACCTGAGAGAGATAAGAGTGGAGCTCAAGTATAACATTTCCTCACAGTATCAGGCATAGGGATCTGTACCTGTTAGAAAAACTATGAATCCTGCCACAAGTGGAACAGCAAAGAACAGCATGTCCTACAGTAGGTCTGAAGGTATAATAGCATACTAAACTCCACTGTTATGTATAATAACAAATGTTTTTTGTTAGTTTTACTTTTCAGTTTCAAATTTCTGAAAGTATCTTACATACACTGTGAGTAATCTTCACAACCATTTGAGCTGGGTAAACTGAGTCAGGAAGGTCAGAATTATTGAATGAATGAATGAATGAATGAGTAAAAAGATCACTAACTTTAACATATCAGGGACAGTCATAGTGTAACCAAGTTTCAATCCACAAGACACAGTATCAGGCATAGGGATCTGTACCTGTTAGAAAAACTATGAATCCTGCCACAAGTGGAACAGCAAAGAACAGCATGTCCTACAGTAGGTCTGAAGGTATAATAGCATACTAAACTCCACTGTTATGTATAATAACAAATGTTTTTTGTTAGTTTTACTTTTCAGTTTCAAATTTCTGAAAGTATCTTACATACACTGTGAGTAATCTTCACAACCATTTGAGCTGGGTAAACTGAGTCAGGAAGGTCAGAATTATTGAATGAATGAATGAATGAATGAGTAAAAAGATCACTAACTTTAACATATCAGGGACAGTCATAGTGTAACCAAGTTTCAATCCACAAGCATTTATTTACAATTCTGAAAACTTCCACAGAATTACAAATGGGACAATAGTAGTAAATTACTATTTGGATAAAGAAAAGATACAAGTTAGCACAACCTAGTTTACAAACTTACAATTAGGCACATTCAATTTGGTGCTAAGTCATAAAATATTATTTTGCAATTTATGAAAAATATCCAATAGGCATGTAATGGCCAAAAAGTACAAATGATACAAATATCTATAGACATGACAGTGTACCAATTGTGACATAAATCTATCAGAAACTAGAAAATCTATGTTGGTCTTATAGTTCCAGCTTGCTAAAAGATACAGGCTTTGGGTGGGAACACAAAAAATCCAGACCTGGCCATAACAGGGTTTCCAGAAAGTATGGGAACTAGCAAAGAGTAGGCCTCTGGATGGGAGGGGGTCCAACATGAGATGAAACAATGCCTTAGTGGGTATGTAGTATGCTGGGATAGAAAATAAAGGAGCAAGGGATATTTGGAGAATCAGACAGCTAAGTATTTGACACTAACAAAATCTACCAGTATCCCATAGGGCCTCAGGTACCATGCAAGGGTTTGAGAGATTCCAGTGTTTAATTAAACCAAAATGTGACAATGGGAGGAATTAAGGAGAGCCTCAGGGATAGATGAACTGGGGATGTTACACCAAGACACGTCTCAGTTAACCTGATGGGTTCAAAATGCAGGAAGTGGGTATACGGGACAAGACAATAACTGTAAGAATAAAGGTTTAGGTCAGGGTAGGGCCTCATGTTCCTAAGTGTTGAAATAGAGCTCTTTAGTTTCTTCCTCCTACATGTAAGATTCTTTGGAGGTTAAGATGAGGCTCAACCTGCATGCTAAAGTTAAACGGCTGGAACTAGGGAGAGAAAATAAGTTACATAGGCTCGGAACCAGGAAAAGCCTAACTAAGGGTTTGCCTAAATAGAATTGAATGTTGGAACTGAATATTTTAATATGTAAACATTTTACTGATACCAAAATGTGTCTTACCACACTTCCCCCAATCTCACACCACCCACCCTAACCTGCAGTAGCTATGGGTCCCTTGATTTCCATGGAAATATAGAGAAAAGAGACACTGATCTGGCTTGCAGGTATTTAGTAAGTTGGTAGCCTCACATCACATACTAGTATCATGTGAGTAGGCCATCTGAAGTAGGAAGCTTAGGGGAAAAACCTTCAAAAACACTTAAAAGCTTAAGCCACATCTCTATACTACAACACCAGGAAAGCAGAAGAGAAATGTAAGTCGCAAGTCCAACCTGGCCCAGCCTGGCCCAGCCCAAGGAAGGTAGGAGTCAAGGAGACGAAACTGAAAGAGAAGAGCCTTGGACCACAACATTCTCCACAAGGTACACTCAACAAAGTTCACCCTACGCTTTAACCAAGTTACAAAAAGAGCTTCTTAATCCCTACTTTTGCTCCTTAAAAGCTGCTATAAGTTCACTAATTAGATATGATTTCAGAACAACGGTAATAGTTCAACTAGATGGCTCTTGCCTTCCTAAGGATATTAATTAAATAAGATGTATATAGCTCTAAGTATATGATACATAAAATATAATACTCTGCAGGATATAGGTAACTGTTAGTAAATTATATTAATGAACGTCTGTAAGAAATGTTGCAATGATTTCCCTAATGTAAGAGCCTGGGGGAGGTAAATCTGTCTTCTAGGATTTCCTCCCCAGAGCTCAGAAATGTAGGTGTTGTTTTAGCTCTCCTACACTCTCTCCACCCAACCCTGCCTTCCTGTTGGGGATCGGACCTCCCTATTGGCTATCTCATACCTTGAAACTGCCTGCCTTGTGACATCATTCTCCTACCAAACCTACTACCACTTGGTAGAGTCTAAGGGTTTCCGTGGACTTGTCTGTAAATAAATTTGGATCATCACAAGTGACCGGTGACCAGTGACCAGTGACCAGTAACCAGTGACCTTTGTACTGGACACATGTGCCGTTCAG
Source organism: Neophocaena asiaeorientalis asiaeorientalis (assembly GCF_003031525.2). Lineage (NCBI taxonomy): Eukaryota > Metazoa > Chordata > Mammalia > Artiodactyla > Phocoenidae > Neophocaena > Neophocaena asiaeorientalis. Next base: position 20,485 of record NW_020175007.1, read on the forward strand.
CTGCAGCCACTCAGACATCCTCTGGTGTTGTCTCCTCATCCCTTGTATCTGCAGTTGATGTTTTCTCTTCTTCTCTGACCACGTCAGGTAAGAAAAGAAACTTTTTAAAGTTTTTCGTTAGATTTATTTTGCCCCTAAATTTACTAGTAGATTCAAAATAGCATGGAATAATGAGGGAATGTACTGAACTAGAAGTCTGGAGACCTAATTTCAGTTTTAACTTTGGCATTTACTATCTGTGTGACTTTGGACAAATCATTGACTGTCTCGCAAAGCCTGATTTTTTCCTTATCTGTTAGGTTAGGACACTACATTGGTTGATCACTCTGATCCCTTTTTTTCCAATATTGAGCCTTAAAGGGTACCCATGTAGAAAATGAAATCAGAGCCTTCTCAAGAGTGTTTCAACAGAAACATAGAAGAGACAGGTGACATAGAAAACTAGCAATATATAGCAAGATGTTTCATCTCTAATGGTCTCCCTCCACTAATATTTCGACTAGTTGAAAAGAGAAAATAGGGAGAGAGGATGGAGAGTACTGGGCTATAGGGAGGCACAGAGTCAAACGTAAGGAAGTTTAGGATTGTTTTCATCAGCACAGGCCAACAGGAACCAAGAGATAGGATAAAAAAATAAGAATGAAGAGGGAAAGCATAGAGAAGCTCTCAAGAAAAACGTAGTTTGCAATGGAATGTTGATGGGAACCAAAGATTTTAAATTAAAGCAGAAAGAGCATAGAGTGAAATCTGCTCCGAGCAGGGCAAAACAAAGTTGATTGTAGCAAATCCTTATTTTAACAGACTAAGAGGAAAGTAAGGACAGAACAGGGCATCACCAGGAAAGGCAGCTTACCAGGAAAGTCATACTCAGTGTTTTTTCTTTTATTGCCTCTCTGAATACAGTTGGCACTTGCCAGTTTTGAATGTAAACATTTTAGAAATATGTCCTGGAAATGATTCTTCCTATATACAAGAGACCAAAGTGGTTATCTAGGGGTCTGATTTTCAATGTTTGATTCTAATTTTTAAACTATGTAGACGTTTTACCAATTAAAAATTTTAAATGATATCTTCGAAATTGAATCAGAAGGACTATATCCTTTGTGTGATATGTAGGTTCTAAGGCAAGGTTGCTTTTCATCTTTACAGTTCTTTCCTTCCTAACACAGAGAGCACATTGATCAACAGCCATCGTTCGTTTTTAGATCTTAGCTACCTAAGAAGAAAAAGAAAAATTCAAGCCCCCCATCTCTAATTCCACATTGAGGGAATTCACTGGCGGTCCAGTGGTTAGGACTCGGTGCTTTCACTGCCAGGGCCACGTGGTGCGGCAAAAAAAAAAAAAAAAAAAAAATTTGAAAATCTTTTTTAATTGGATGCTAGTGATGATTTTTTTTTAGGTTTTGGGATGTCATCTTCTTGGATGTTGAAGATAATAATAAGATAATGTAAGTTCTAGAATAAATACAAAAACCTTCTTGATACTTTTTAAGCTTCCTTTCTGCTTATTATATATTTCTATTCTTTGAAATATATATTTCTACCAGGCTGAATACCTGTTACTTGCTGGGTAAAAATATGAATGGGCACAATAATGACATTCTTTTACACTTATTATTTTGCTGTCTGCTTTGTACCAGTTTTCATTGAAATACTTGTCTGCATATATTGTGGCTACGTATACATTCACACTGATTGAATTTTGTTGCTTGTTATGCATTTTTACTGATATATCTTCCCTGTCTGTATGTACTGGCTAGGAATTCATTCAAAATCACCTTCTATCGTGTTTTTTGGTTAATAGTATTCACTAAAATAGAGTGGGCAAAATTCACTTTCATAATATTGCATGTAGGGTACAGAATGTCATTTGTTAGTAAACTCATTATGCTTTGACACTTGCCACATACCCCAGTTTTCATAACTATGTATTTCTTTTACGTCATGTAATATGTTTATCATGATATTTCTTTGTCTTTCTAGAACTTATTGTATCTTCCTCCATATAAATCATACGCTATATATCAGCTTATTCATGTATTAATTATTACTGCTATTATTATTGGTGGTGCTGTTATAACCACTTTACAGATGAGTAATCTGAAGTAATCAGATAACATTTTTCTTTCCAAAAGAAATTAAGAAATTCGCTTTCGGGTAATCATTTGGAGGTGGGATGAGAAACCAGGCTTGAGGAGGGTAAAAGTGACTCTTTAAATTTACCGGTTGGACTGAGCTATATGTGAACTCTAGGTAATAGCGTGACAACTGCACAAGCAAAGTGAGACACTGAAGATTACAATGGTAATAGCCGTACTGTTTTCTAACGGACAAAAAAAAAATGCCTATAAATTCTATTTCTCCCGCTTTCTGGCAGTATCAAGCTCAGAGTAGTGTCCTGGCAAGGAAGTCCGTATACTTAGGTTCTGAAACCTGGTAAGGATACTAACATAATGAGAGAACTTGAACAAGTCAACTCCACCTCTCTGAGCCTCAGTTTCTTTCCTCATGAAATGAGACTGTGAAAATAGAAGTTCTCTAAGGACCTCCTAGTTCTAAAATGCTCCCAGTCTATAAAACAGCATAGAAGTCCATACTAGTGCAGGCTGAAGGGAAAGACAGGGCAGGGAGAAGGTTGCTTCCAGGCTAGAGAACAATGTCTGAGCCGTACCACTTGGGTCTTCTGCCCATCTGTGTCCAACATGGGAGCACAGGCAGCTAATACAGAAGAGCGTAAAACGGCTCAGTCCTTGCAACCATCATAACGGTCTGATTTTTGGTTTATCAGTAAGTATTGACATTACAGGTGTCCAGATAACAAGAAACTTAAGATAATGTTGTTCCTCAAACATAGTGAGAATGTATCAATGTCCCTAATTTTTGCATTACCCTCCTGTTCTTACAGAAAATTTCCAAAATCCATCTCTACTTGGAACTCTGAATTCTCTGCAGCACTCTCTTCCTGGGGTGAGCAACGCACCTTCCCTAACAGGAAGTGTCTGCAACTTCTCCAGAGTCTCTGCTCCTGCCATCAGTTCAGCATCAGCTACTGGTACCTCTTTCCACACACTCATGGGTAGCACCTACCTTCACCACCATTCTAGCACAACTATGTTATCTGGAGTTACTGACCAGAGCCAGACCTCCACTTCAGCTGCTTCCTATCCGGGTGTTCTTGACTGGAACATCACAGGAAGCACTGAAAAGAATTCTCCTTCACTCGGAGACTTGACTCTGGCAGTCACTGACCAGCACACAGCTGCTTCCTCCATGTTTATGGCAGCCCAGTATGATAAACTGCAGAAACCAATAAAATGGTCCCTCTATATCCATTACTTTCTGCCAGTCTTGCTTAGGGAACACCATCTCATATTCCAGATGAGGGACACAGCCTGTCACATCCCTACCAGGAAGGAAGCCAGGTATGCTACTATAACCAAGGCACATTGGGGTCTCTACTGTATGGAGAACTTGGTTCCTGCCTGCAATCCTATGGCTCTGTGTCATACACAGGAAGTAGTGCCCCTGTGCAACCAGAAGTGGTTATGGTACTAAAGGAGATTCAGCCCACAAATATCCAACCACCAGCTTCCACCTCTGGAATCTACTACCCTGTGTCTGCTCAAGCCATCACAGAAACAAGTTTTCAAGGTGAGTACAAACAGCAAGAAATTTGAACAATGAGGTCAGCATTCAAAACTGGAGTCAAATCTACAGCTGGGAAGTGGTGTACAGACAGGTAGAATTTAGATCCTGAGCCTTTAATGACCACTACCTTCGCTCAGGGCTCTCTGGTTTTAGACTCATATAAGAACACCTAGGGCTTCCCTGGTGGTGCAGTGGTTAAGAATACACCTGCCAATGCAGAGGACACGGGTTTGAGCCCTAGTCAGGGAAGATCCCCCAGGCCGTGAAAGAATACCCCTGCCAATGCAGAGGACACGGGTTTGAGCCCTAGTCAGGGAAGATCCCCCAGGCCGTGGAGCAAATAAGCCCATGAGCCACAACTACTGAGCCTGCATTCTAGAGCCCGTGAGCCACAAATACTGAAGCCCACGCACCTAGAGCCCGTGTCCGCAACAAGAGAAGCCACCACAATAAGAAGCCCGCACACCGCAACCAAGAGTAGCCACCGCTGGCCGCAACTAGAGAAAGCCCATGCACAGCAATGAAGACCCAGTGCAGCCCAAAAACTACATACATAAAATAAATAAGTTCAAAAAATAAATAAATAAAAATAAATTTTAAAAAGACCTAATGCAGGGGGGAAGTTGGGAGGGACACTCTAAAGGTCATCTAGGCTACATGTACAAGAACCCCGAGAGCATACCAATAGGGACCACATTTTTCACTGCTGTAGCCGATCATTCCCCCTGTACTACCACACTGTATCACTCCCTTCCCTGATCTACTGTTACAGTCTCTTTGGAAGTTGTTTCACAACTCTTGTTGTCATAGTGCCAGTTTAACTGTCCTCACTTCCCTAATTTATACCAGGATTTAAGACCTTGTGGTCTGGGATTCTGTCCAGAGCAAGCAGGCTAAGACTCTGTCTTTGTTTATATATTTCATCAGGAAGGGCTCTACTCCCTCTCCTAGTTCATGGTGTGAAGTGTTCTTAGCCTCTCAGGAAAGTGGGGAGAATTGAAAGGACTCTATATGAGAATGCTAGGCTTTGTGAAACATTTCATTTCTTTAAAAAATAAGACTCATTTTTTATTTGACTTTTAACAATCCTATGAAATACAAAGAAAGCCACGAATCGGTGACATGAAATGATCACTAGTAAGAATTCCAACAGTCACCCCTTATCTCGTAGCACAGGGCAGTGTCCGTGATCCTTAAGAAGAGTTACTAGAAATGCCTTGCCCATCTTGCCCCTAAACACCAACACAGCAATCATGTACCTTGAAAGGTACATGATTGCTGTGTTGGTGTTTAGGGGGAGCATCTCACTTACCAGGGACTGACTTCTACCTGGATTCCTTTGTAGGGATGGAGACTTCCCTGGTGATGAAAAATTCCCTGGGATTGCAACCTCCAAGCCAGACATCTTGTGTGACACAAACTCAAGAACTCCCCAGGTCCTGAGGCTCAAGCCATCACAGAAACAAGTTATCAAGGTGAGTACAAACAGCAAGAAAGTTGAACAATGAGGTCAGCATTCAAAACTGGGGTCAAATCTACAGCTGGGAAGTGGTGTACAGACAGGTAGAATTTAGATCCTGAGCCTTTAATAACCACTACCTTCGCTCAAGGCTCTCTGGTTTTAGATTCTATATAAGAACACCTAGGGCTTCCCTGGTGGTGCAGTGGTTAAGAATCCACCTGCCAATGCAGGGATTACACAGGAAGTAGGGCCTCTGTGTAATCAGCAAAACGAAGAGCCATGGGCAGGAAAGGACCACAAAGACCAGAGGGAGGAAGAAGGCTGAAGAGAATAAGCAGTCAGGGAACAAAGTCAAGGCAGAAGAGAGGCCAAAAATTCCCCAGACGAAATGAAAGAAGCAGCAAACTAAGCTTATGCAAGAGAGCTTTAAAAAGCCTCGAACCCACCTAGGCATGTGCAGGCTGGGGTCTGTGAAGGTTTTTCATGCACTGGGGGAGGAGAATTATAAGAAAACTGGGCTCTCTTCCTGTCGGGTCTTGGGAAATTCAAGCAACCCTAAACCCCCCCAGGCACCCCCAGCTATCCAGCCATGGTGGCATACCCCATGTGAGGGTAAGAGTCCTGAGAAAACTCAAGTCGAAGCCCAGAAACTAGACAGCAGTGCTGAAAAAGAGTGTCCATCTCCATCCCAGTATGAGCTGCCGCCTCCTGGGAAGGTCAAGTTGATACCTCTGCCGTTTTCTGCCTGGGACAAGCCTCAAGCTCGACCTGCTCCTCGGAGGCCACAGTCTCTGTCCTCTCATTGGCCTGCTGTGGCTGACCATGCCCAGCTTGCTTCTACTAACTCAGCTCAACCTCCTGCAGTGAGTTCATCCCAGCCAGCTCCTGCCTCTTTGCCGGGTCCTGCCAAACCATCTCAGCCAACTATGACTAACCAACCCAACCGCGTTGGACCGACCATACCCAGCCTAGTGTCCCTCAGTCTGCTGCTGCTAGGCCTGCACCCTACAAAACTTCATCTTGCACTTCTCTCCAGCGGGAGCCTGTTCCCCCTGCTGTGACTAAGCACCAGTCCCCACCCAAGCTCCAAACCCCATTTCTACTCCAAGACTTCAGCGAGCAACCAGTTCCATGGAGGGAACCCAATGTTCCTGAGCCAGTAATGTCAAAGCCCATCGAACAAGAGCAGAGGCCAGAGCGGGAGGCCATGAAGAGACGGGCTCAACAAGAACGTTACAATGCTGCCAAATACACCTCTTTGGGGAAACTGCAATTTTTCATTGAGAGGAAAAAAGAAATGGAAATTGCTGACTACTATGGATATGTAAAGTAAGAGCTGCTAGCAGTGTTGGTGCCGCCTTGGGGACCAGCTGCTCTTCCATATACAGTAAGATAGGTATAAATTTCTCTATTTATTTTGATATATTTTAAAACAATAAAACTGAATAAATACATGTAATAGAATTAATAGGTAATAAAACTTTTGAATTTTGAGATGCTACCTGTGGTGTGTTTTTTTGGTTTTTTTTTGTTTTTTGATGAGGTTGGAATCAAAGTCTGCATGAGAAAGGAAGGACTGAAAGTTAGATGGGAGAATGAAGGAAAGGGGTAAAAACTGAGGAAAGAGAAAAGAACTTGGCCCAGGGCTAGGAAGGCCAAAAGACATTTATGGATTTATGAAAGGAAGCAGGAGTGAGGATGAAATGGCAGAAGTAAAAAGCAGGGTCAGTGGTCAGGGGTGAAAGAACAAAATTTGAGTAGAGTTGAAGATGACAGAAGGTGAGTCTAGGTTCACTAGGAGAAATAGAAAAACTCTCTTGGGGAGGTTGGCCTTAAGTCTCACAACCACCAGATAGGTATTTAAGAAAACAGGAGGTTCAGGACACATCTCTGAAAAGCTAGAGCTGCCTTATTCAGGTGTGATTATAGTGGGGGAATAGGAAATCTACCAGAGAGGTGGCTAGGGCTCAGAGTTATCCTAGGGGCAGCTGACGACAGGGGCAGAGCCAAAGGGAACTGCTGCATCAGGAGGCCCACGAATAGGGCCTGACATGTAAATCACCATGTACTCAACACCTAAGCACCAGGGCAGCTAATGCACTATTCAGTTAATCCTGGCAACGACAGGCAAGGCCAGTATTCCTGTGCCACTTCACTTAGAGAGGTGCAGCAAAGGGCTGAGGTCACGTCACATGTGGAGGTACAAGGCCTCAATTTCAGGCCCAAATGCCTCCAAAGTTCTCAGTATTTGTAAGTGCCCGCAGGCGGCCAACCTGGCTTTCAGAGCACAGCATCCTGAGGTTACTGGTCGACGAGATCAAACTTCTGGACGGGCCTAAATATTACCTTGCGGGGCTTCTTCCGTTGACCAGGGCACGTGCTGCCTTCTGTAAACATCATCAACTGAAATGCACGAGAAAATCCGACGGAAGCATCCACTCTCACGGGTGAGAGCAGTGGGGGCACGCACACTGGGCAGCTGCTCCAACAGCCACAGGACCCAGGCGCCCAGCGGTTCACGGGCTCCCTGTGAGGCCTCGTGGGGCAGGTCGAGGGAGTGAGGATGGGAGAGAGCGGCAGTGGTGGGCGTCCAAAGGAATGCAGTGGGGAGAAGGGAGAGATGGAGACAGTGGAGAGTGGACAGTGACCATGGGAAAACTGTCAATGTTCATTTTCAAAATTAATTTTTTGAGATATCATTCACATGCCATAACATTCACCTTCTGAAACTGCAAATTCAGCATCATTTCGTACATTCACAAGCCTGTACAACCATCACCGTCATCTAACCCATCACGTTTTCATCACCCCACAAAGAACCCCGCGTAAACATCAGCAGGCCCTCTTCATCCCCTCCTCCTTCAGTCCCTGCAACCATTAACTTCCTTTCTGTTGCTATGGTTTTGCCTTTTCTGGACATTTCCTGACATAATACAAATGGGACCACTGTGTGTGGCTTCTTTCACTTAGCATAATATTTTCAAGTTTGTCCATGTCGTAGCATGTGTCAGTACTTCATTCCTTTTTATGAATGTATAATATTTCACATATACACCACATTTAAAAATCCATTCATCCATTGATGGGCATTTGGTTTTTTTACACTAATAATCTCCACTTATTGACAGTTTATTCTGTGCCAGGCAGCACCAGGCTAAGTTACTGACCTTATTTCACAGATAAAGAGGCTTGGAGAGTGTGAAGAGTTTGCCCAAGATTAAGAGCTAGCAACTGGGGGAACTGGGGTTTGAACTCAGGTGAACTTCAGAGGTAATAAATTCACATGACAGAACATTAGAAAAGGTACACAAGGGTATTCAATGGAAAGTCACCCTTTTCCCCACGTGCCCCAGCCACACACTTCCCTCCTCAGAGACATCAGCTTTTGCCATGCTGTGGATCCTTCCAGAGAACTATTTATACCTCAACATGTATGTATCACAATTTATTGACTAACCTGTCCCACTGATTTGAAATGTCACTTTTATGGTATAATAGATTCTTATACATATTTATATTACTTTTTTCAGAGCTGTCCTGACTCGTTTTTGCCTATCTTTTCTGTTTTCCATTTCTCTAAAATCCTTTTTATCTTCAAAAAAATTTTTCCTTTTCCTGTTTGTTTCTCTTAAGGCATTATGTTCATTCACTCGTATGATTTTATTTAAATGATTTACTTTTGGCGGTGTCGGGTATTAGTTGCAGCACGTGGGCTCTTCGTTGCAGCGCAGGGGCTCTTCCTCACGGCTTGTGGGCTCCCTAGTTGTGGCGCGTGGGCTCCACAGCACGTGGGCTCAGTAGTTGGGGTGTGCGGGCTTACTCGGCCTGCGGCATGGGGCATCTCAGTTCCTCACCCAGGGATCGAACCTGCATCCCCTGCATTGGAAGGCAGATTCTTAACCACTGGACAACCAGGGAAGTCCCCACTCTTGTATTATTTTAAATTTAGTCCTCATTTCTGAATTTTTTTTCTTTTATTTTGAATTCTGTCCTGAGTTCTATCATCTTACCTAATATTCTGATTTATGCTGTTCTTTCATGGTTTTTTTATTATGGTAAAATATACATAAAACAAAATTTAGTATTTCAACCATTTTCAAGTATACAATTCAGTGACATTAAATACACTCACAATGCTGTGCGACCATCATCACTATCCAAATTCAAAATAATTATGTCTAAAGATTGAGCAGGACCTCAGAAAGATGGAGGCAGCAGCATACTTTCTGAATCTCTTCAAACCCTTTCATGGAAGAAGATCAACTAAAACCAAACACCCATAGGTGGCATTTATCAGCATTTACCATTTCCAGAACTTTTTCACCATCCCAAACAGAGACTCTAGAGCCATTAAACAATAACTTCCCATTCCCTCCTCAATCCATGTTCTTTCATCTTTTCCATTGTTTTTCCTAACATCTTTTAGCCCACTTTGAAATAATAGGTTACAGTTTTGATCTGTTTTGTGGACCTGTCTTTTCTAACTTGATTTTATTGTCTGAAGAGATGCTATTCTGCTCCTTATTCTCTTTTTTCTTACACTACCTCTGTACGGGATTTGATCCCAATCCTTTTCTTTTATTGATTTTTGGATGAAAAAAGTTTTAAAGCACTTTGAAAAGGAGGTGCAAGGCCATGTGGAAACGTGTTCCTCATGGCTGTTTCATCAATGCTTCACTTATACTGTTTTGAAATAACTCTTTTCCAAGAGGCATAAACCAGTGGGCTTTATCATTGGACAGAGTGCAGAGAAAGGACCCCACGAAAGCTGATCACCTTAGCAAAAATGATTTAGTTATGATTTCACCCAGGATTGGTCACAAACCAGCCTGGGAAACTCAATGAACCAGAGACAAGGTATAATGCCATCCTTCCTTCTCTCTGCCTCAGCTCTCAAGGATTGGTCACCTACATGTTATTCGTAATTATTAGTTGGTTTCTGTTCATAATTACTATCAGAAGACACAGCACTTATGGGCCTAATTACACTGCCCGGCTACACACCATTCTTCTTCATTTTGGCTTCCTGTCCACCAGCTGGAAGCTGATTTATTTTTGTTCTCCCTTCACCACAGCCCAGTAATTTTTGTGAATGACTCTCAGTCTCACCAGAATCTGTATCTCTCACTCTGCCCCAACATCTCACCCCATCATTCGCTCCCTGAAGTGTACTCTAGAAATTTAGGTAAACTGGATATTTTAACACGGTTGACCATCTCTTATGAAACCAGAAGAAGAGCAGCTCTCTTATGGAATGACAGAGAACTTGTAAGGATAAAACACCAGTCTGCAGGAGAAAGGGAAGAGAAGAATGATGGAAATAGTTTTTGGAAAACTGTTTTTACATTATGTTTTGTTTGTTCCTGGTAAATAAACTGAAATCTTCTAAACATTAAAAAAAATCTAAACCACTAAATTCAATAATACAGGAATATAACTTTTAAAAAAAAATTTCTTTGGCTGAGCAGCATGTGGGATCTCAGCTCCCCAATTAGGGATTGAACCCACGCCTGCTGCACTGGAAGCGCAGAGTCTTAACCACTGGACCACCAGGTAAGTCCCAGGAATATAACTTTTAGAGGAGAAGTTATAAACCCCTTGGCTATATGAACTGGAGATTTTTAGTAAGAAGTCATATATTTTAAATGACTTGGAGCTTTAAAGAAAGGAAGGAAGGAAGGAAGAAAAAGGGACTTCCTTGGTGGTGCAGTGGATATAATATCAAAAATAAAGTAATTAAATAAATTTAAAAAAGAAAAAAAATGCTGAAATCCACTGACTAATTATTCAGGCTGTTATATCTCACTATTTCCAGATACATCCCTTTCAAAACTTTTGGTAAAACGTTACCTTATGTCAGAACAAATGAATTACAAACTTTTCTCTTTGTCCAAAATTTGAGAAATTCCCCTACACTTCTACCTTCAAATTTTATAAAAAGGGAAAAGTAGTGACAACCCTTATACTTACATCCAATTGCATCACCTGGCCACATGCCTTCTACATCAATCAAATATCTACAAAACAACAAAATTCGAGTCATTTGTAAATAAAAAGAAAAGAAAATCAAGGTTTCGCAAAAAATGTCAAATTTCGCTTTACAAATATAGATATAAAAATCCTAAGAAAATATCAGCAATCTAATCAATAATTCTTAAAGAATGATATACACCAGGACTACAAAAAGGCATTGTTACAAGGATGCAAGGATAACGCAACTTTAGAAAATTTATTAATATAATTATTTACATTGATACAACTTAATAAATGAAAGAGAAAAAAATACAGAACAAAACTGGCAGATGTTAAAAAGTTATCTGATAACGTGCAACAGTCAGTTAAATGACTTGGAGCTTTAAAGAAAGGAAGGAAGGAAGGAAGAAAAAGGGACTTCCTTGGTGGTGCAGTGGATATAATATCAAAAATAAAGTAATTAAATAAATTTAAAAAAGAAAAAAAATGCTGAAATCCACTGACTAATTATTCAGGCTGTTATATCTCACTATTTCCAGATACATCCCTTTCAAAACTTTTGGTAAAACGTTACCTTATGTCAGAACAAATGAATTACAAACTTTTCTCTTTGTCCAAAATTTGAGAAATTCCCCTACACTTCTACCTTCAAATTTTATAAAAAGGGAAAAGTAGTGACAACCCTTATACTTACATTCAATTGCATCACCTGGCCACATGCCTTCTACATCAATCAAATATCTACAAAACAACAAAATTCGAGTCATTTGTAAATAAAAAGAAAAGAAAATCAAGGTTTCGCAAAAAATGTCAAATTTCGCTTTACAAATATAGATATAAAAATCCTAAGAAAATATCAGCAATCTAATCAATAATTCTTAAAGAATGATATACACCAGGACTACAAAAAGGCATTGTTACAAGGATGCAAGGATAACGCAACTTTAGAAAATTTATTAATATAATTATTTACATTGATACAACTTAATAAATGAAAGAGAAAAAAATACAGAACAAAACTGGCAGATGTTAAAAAGTTATCTGATAACGTGCAACAGTCAGTTTGGGTGAAAATGCTCTGTATGCTAAAAACAGGAGGCTTAATATGACAGAGTATTCATCAAGAACCAACAAATAACAAAAGACAAATCAGGACAAATATTAACATCATATCTAAAAAACCCTATCTAACCAACCATAGGAGCCAGAAACTTAGGAATCACCCTCACTGACAGCTATTTCTCCCTCACCCTCATCCTCAGCCCACCACCAGTGCTAACAATGATACTGCCTACATACCTCTAGAATCTGTCCACATCTTTCCACCAAAATGATCACCATACCCTGGTCCAAGCCACCATTATGCCCAATTTCTACAAAAGTCTCCTAACTTGTTTCCTCGTTTCCACTCTTTCTCCCTGCAGTGTATTCTCCACTCGGTAGCAAAATAATAGGTTGAAAATGCAACTGGGTATGTTCCATGCACTCACCTTCAACAAAAATAGTTCAGTGGTTTTCTATTACTCTTAAAGTCTGAAACCTTAAACATAAGCCTGCACAATCGAGCTCCTGCCCACACTTGTAGCTCCATTATAATCACATGCTCCCCCAACAGCCCCACCTTCCTGGCCAGTTCCTCCAGCACACCATATGCTTTCCTCTTATAGGATCTTTTGCTATTCCTTATGCTCAGAAATCTCTCTCCAATGTCCCTATCTGCTTAATACCTACTCATCCTTCAGATATCAGCTGAAACATCACTAAATAAACCTTCTCTAATCTCCATGATGAGATCAAATCCTCCCTAAAATGTGCTCTTATGGAACCATGTTCCTCTCCTTGTCACTTGTCAGAGATGTAATTCTACATGCAGTGTATGATTCTTGAATATCTATTCCCTCTCTGGACTGTTAGAATTCACAAAGGGCAGGTCAAGTCTCTTCACTCACAAAATGTCACAAGTCTTTTTGCTAGCCACCGGCACAGTGCTTAGACATAACACATGCTCAATAAGTACCTCCTGCGTGAACAACCATAAATTCGTATAGTGTAGCAACATCCACAAAAAGCATAAGGGCACCAACTCTTTGATGCAGAAGTCCCATTCTGAGTGAAGTTAACTGAGACAAAGCATATATATTCAAAGGTGTTCACACAGCAATGTCCATTACTTTGACGTTTTATAATATCAAAAACTTCAGACTTTTATATGTTCATCAGTGAGCAAAGGAACAATGCAGCCTTAAAAAAAATAAACAAATGGGACCTAATGAAACTTAAAGCTTTTGCACAGCAAAGGAAAGTATAAATAGGATGAAAAGACAACCCTCAGGATGGGAGAAAATATTTGCAAACAAATCAACAGACAATGGATTATTCTCCAAAATATATAAATAGGTCATGTAGCTCATTATTAAAAAAACAAACAACCCAATCAAAAAATGGGCAGAAGACCTAAATAGACATTTCTCCAAAGAACACATACAGATGGCCAAGAGGCACATGAAAATATCACTAATCATCACTCAACATCCTGCTGCACTTGATTCTTTTATCATAATTAACCCACTTATAAAGATAAGAGTAAGAGGTGGTAGTGTTCTTCCTCACTTGCACCCAAAGTGTAAAAGCAGCAAAAATATCTTAAACACATATATGATGAGGAAGCCACTCTTGTGGTCCACTTGTTCTGTTTTGCTTCTAGGGATCTGTCTCACTCCAAACCCTTGCTTTTGGTTTTCTCTTTTATGTACGCTAAGAACCCGAGAGTCTTAACCTTTTCTTCCACCTCTCAACCAATAAATAGGAAAAAAAAACATTTTTATTTTTTTATGTTTTTTCCATTTAAATTTTTAAAAAAGAGATAAGTAAGCTAGTTCAGTTGATATTTCTTCCATAAATCACTTTCCAAACTAAACTAAATTGTTAGTGACCATAAATAGGAAAAGCACCATACTCTATTAGCACCATCTGACATTTCCACCTTAATGTTACCAAACACAACAGGCCTAATGTCAGAACTATTAAAAATGTTAAAAATCCCCAACCCCACTCAAAATGCATACCAAAGTTCAGGTAAAGGAAAAACAAAAACAACTCACCATTGTCTTTATTTTCTTGCAGAAATCCATTTAAATTCCCACTGGAATTTAAAACTAGTGTCGTCATCTGGAACCTGATGCCCAATTGTACAAATTTTTAAATAAGGAATAGTTTCTGGTAAGTCCTATAAGGCAAAACCATGACAATATGTATTATTTCCTTTGCAGGGAAAGAATAAAAAATTAGAGAAGGCAGAATACAAACCAAGAGAGTACGTTAAACTTAGTATGTCAGTCATTCTGATAAGAGCCATTTTTTCCAAAGCTGCTTTAACCAGTAATTATCACTTGATTTTCATTAAAACTGCAGAATGGACAGTAACTAGGCATGCAAAAGGAAAAGCAAATCTATGTGAATGAATGGACATGTAACTCAAAATGATATAAACAGTTCGACCTACATTTATGTTCTATCTTACATTTCAAGGGACATAAAGCGGCTGTGATTTAAGCAGAAGAGTAGAACAGAGTCAGAAGAACTTGGATTCGAATTAGAAAATAGAGGCAACCTCAGGCATTGTTGAGAACTGGTATTCTTGAGGTGGGAGAAAGTAGACTATCATTAGAAGACAGAAAAGGATAAGTGAACATTCTCTAGTTCTGAATTTAAATGGAAAGTAGCAGTATGAACCTATGACCTATTTTAAAAATATTAAAAACAAACATATTTCCTAGCTCTGACCACTGAAAAAGTCTAGAAACAACTGATGTCATGTCAAAAGGACTCAGGAGTCACTGAGAAGCTCCAACTGGCCAAAGATAGGGCCTCAGTTAGAATAATAACTGCAATGGAGTCCACGGTGATATGAATAAATAAATTTTACAAAATTGGTCACCACTGGAGGATATTTGTGAATCAACTCATTAGTTTGAAAACTCTTAAACAAAAGAAGAGAATCATGCCTCTACAACTGGGCAACCAAACAGTTGATGAGGGGAATCTTACCTCCTCGTACAAATATACCCAGCTAATAAGTGAAAAAAAGAACAACAGAATTCACCATTCTTTGAAGCCTCAACTGAATTAATGGATGTAGGTATGAATCATCAGTGACTGCTAATACCATAGAAAGACACAATTATATACGTCTCCATGGAAGAACACATCATCACCCATGAAACTGTCTTGCCAAAACAAAACATGCAAGCTTCATTCAGATCAACTACCAATTTACAGGAAATAAAAGGACTGAAGACTATGTTACCAACACATGGAATGTAATCATCGACATCTAGATGGGACAAATTACCTGGTTTCTTTAAAAACAAAATTCAAGGAGGAAAAAAAAAGTGAGAGAGACATGGAGGGAGAACCTATAGATTAAGCAAGACTTCAGAGACCTAACAATCCACGGCAAAGTGTGGACCTTATTTGGATCTAATTCAAAATTCTTATATAGACAATTACAACACATGGACTGTAATCATCAAAATCTAGATGGGACAAATTACCTGGTTTCTCTAAAAATAAAATTCAAGGGGGAAAAAAAAGTGAGAGAGACATGGAGGGACAGCCTAGAGATTAAATAAGACTTCAGAGACCTAACAATCAACGGCAAAGTGTGGACCTTATTTGGATCTAATTCAAAATTCTTAAAAACAATTTTTTAAGGCATTTAGGAGACAACTGCAAATTTGAGCACTCTCTGGGTGTTTACTCTTAAAAAATGATATTAAGGAATAAAAGTCCTATATTTTAAATATACATACCAAAAATGTATAGCTGGGGCTTCCCTGGTGGCGCAGTGGTTGAGAATCTGCCTGCCAATGCAGGG
>NW_020175007.1:36849-132109 GCF_003031525.2 Neophocaena asiaeorientalis asiaeorientalis
AAAACACTAGGTTTAGTGAAATAAGCCAGACATAGAAGGATAAATATTGTAGATTCCACTTACACAAGGTACCTAGAATAGGTAAATTCATAGAGACAGAAAATAGAATAGAGGTTACCAAGGGCTGGTGGGAGGGATAATGGGGTTGTTACTGTTTGATGGTTAGAGTTTTTGTTGAGGATGATGAAAAAGTTTTGGTTATAGACAGCGGTGATGGTTACACAACACTGTGACTGTACTTAATGCCACTGAACTGCATATTATGCGCTGCGATGAAGAGCGTCCCCCGCTTGCCGCCAGTAGAGAAAGCCCTCGCACAGAAACGAAGACCCAACACAGCCAAAAAATAATTACTTAATTAATTAATTTTAAAAAAATGTATAGGTGTAATTACATGTTGTCTCGGAGCTGCTTCAAGATAATATGGAATGGGGTGAAACAGGTGGGGGTATAGATAAAACATGACAGCCATCAGTTGGTAAATTCAGAGAGCTGGATGAGTTCATGGGTATACAAGGAACACTCACAGTATTTTTATACTTTTGTATATGCTTAAAATCTGTGATCATTGTTTAAAAACAAGACGACACTGTAGAAAACAGTTTGGCACTTTCTCAAAGGTTAAGCGTAGAGCTGCCGTACGATCCAACAACTCTGCTACTACCTACGCTGCACATCTAACAGAACTGAAAGCAGGGATTTGAACAAATATCTGTACACCAATGATCACAGCAGCGTGATTCACAATACCTACAAGGTGGAAAACAACCAAGTGTCAATCAACCGTTGAATAACAAACTATGGTCTATATACACACAATGGGATTTTCTAAGCCAAAAAAGAAATGGCATTTCGTTACGTGCTATAACATGGATGAACCTTGAGAACACGATGTTTAGTGCAATAAGCCAGACACAGAAGGACAAATACTGCAGATTCCACTTACACGAGGTACCTAGAATAGGCCAATTCACAGAGACAGAAAATAGAATAGAGGTTACCGAGGGTTGGTGGGAGGGAAAATGGGGTTGTTACTGTTTGATGGTAACAGAGTTTTTGTTGAGGATGATGAAAAAGTTTTGGTTATAGACAGCGGTGATGGTTACACAACACTGTGACTGTACTTAATGCCACTGAACTGCATATTTATAAATAGTTAAAATAAATATGATTTATGTATATTTTACCACAATTAAAAAAAAAGGAATAATTGAGTTGAAATTTCAATTCTTCCTTGTCCAAGAGTCAGTTTCATCGTCCATAAAATTAGTAATTGTAGTTGTCTATCCTCTGAGCTTAGTGCAGGGTAAGCACTCAGTAGGAGGTATCAGTACTACTTCCACTTCAAGAGCAAAGGATTGTTGTGAAGATTAACTAAGTCAATGGATATGAAAGAACTTTCTAAATGGCAAACTGCTCTACAAATATTAACAAACATTAGGTGTTACTGTCTCCCAAGGCCATGGAACAGGTCAGAAGAAGGATAATTCTTTTGCACTGGTATGTCCTACATGGCCCAAGAGAATATATGGGTTTCTGTACTATATCAGAAGGTACTAGGAAAAGAAAGCATAAAACTTAGAGAACAATTGTCTTTTACCCTGATGCTTAAACATGCTCAGGCAACTGCTTAAAATAAGTGCTAAAGACATAATGGACATACCTTTCTTTCCTTTTAGGCTACTACTATTCTTACTAAAAGTTTACTTCAATTTCAAAATATAGAACATGGAAGCTTATAGAATTTCTTCAGCATATCTAGAGCCTACTGCCAAATACCATAGTTCAATTCATATCTTTAATCTCATTTTGAAACAGCAATTAGAAATGTGTATTTAAGGAAACCACTAGTTTCCCTTTTTGAACCCATGAAACAAGGCCAGGATTCACCTTAGCATAAAATGATAACTACTGAATTACTATCAATTATTACAGTATCAAAAAGAAGGTCATTTTCAATTACGGCTTCCATTTACCTCTGGCTTATAATAGCGGTGAGTATATGTTAAGTCAATAATCAGCCCAAGTTCTTCATTGTGTTCTTGGAGTTTGTTAAAAAAGATCCAAGGGGGAAAAACATTCTTTGGAGCAAGATTCTTTTCAAAACTCTGTCAGAAAGAATAAAATAAGAAAGCACATGTGTTTAAAATCCTTTATTATCTTATCTATTTATTCAAACCCTGTGCTGCTAACATATGAGATTCAAAGTAAAGTTTCTTCCTCTGGAGTTTACAAGCGATATTATGATCCTTTCTTCCAGAGAGATTAGATGGAAGAAAATAAGTTCACTTCTATATATTTATTTCTAGGTTTGTTTATTACATGTTGGTCTCCTAACCTGACTCTAAACTCCCAGAAGGCAGGGACCACATCAATTTTGCCTACCACTGTACTGCCAGCTCCAAGCAGAGTGCCTGAAAATAGACACAGAAATAAATACTTCTTGAATATCTACATATATGAAGGATGGCTTTCACTGCTAAAAAATTCTTTTATGTATTTGGCTTATTTATGTACTCTGTTCGATGGATCTGTTTGGTTATTCAAGTGCCAGCAACACACATTTCTTTTTAAATTAGTAGACTAGTTTTAGAGCAGTTTGAACTTCACAGCAAAACTGAGCAAAATGTACACAGTTCCCACTTATACCCTCTCTCCTTCATCCCACACAGCCTTCCCCATTATCAACATGCCATACCAGTGTGCTTCATTCGTTAGAATTCATGAACCGACACTGACACATCGTTATCAATCAAAGTCCATAGTTTATTGCATTCATGGTACAAGTAACCGCCTATTTCTTTATTTCTAGTATAGTCATCCCCAAACATTTACATACTGAGATACATATTACTTTCTTATAAATTACTTCATTCTTTATTTATAGTTAGGGCATTCCATTGGTTTTGGTTTTTTTAATTAAGATCAAAAGTAGGTTGTATTTATCTATGAATTCCATTTCTGGATAGTAAAGGAGGTATTAAAAAGTATTTGCTATAAAAAGGGAAAATGGAGTACGATGGGGTTGAGAGCCAGGGCTCTATATGGTGAATTCAGATTTCTGGAAGAATACAGCAACACACATTTCTTTTTAAATTAGTAGACTAGTTTTAGAGCAGTTTGAACTTCACAGCAAAACTGAGCAAAATGTACACAGTTCCCACTTATACCCTCTCTCCTTCATCCCACACAGCCTTCCCCATTATCAACATGCCATACCAGTGTGCTTCATTCGTTAGAATTCATGAACCAACACTGACACATCGTTATCAATCAAAGTCCATAGTTTATTGCATTCATGGTACAAGTAACCGACTATTTCTTTATTTCTAGTATAGTCATCCCCAAACATTTACATACTGAGATACATATTACTTTCTTATAAATTACTTCATTCTTTATTTATAGTTAGGGCATTCCATTGGTTTTGGTTTTTTTAATTAAGATCAAAAGTAGGTTGTATTTATCTATGAATTCCATTTCTGGATAGTAAAGGAGGTATTAAAAAGTATTTGCTATAAAAAGGGAAAATGGAGTACGATGGGGTTGAGAGCCAGGGCTCTATATGGTGAATTCAGATTTCTGGAAGAATACAGTATTAACTTTTGCTCACCTTTTTTAAAGGAAATTTGAAAGCAAGAAAACGAGTCCCAGGCATCCGGTGTTCAACTGAGAGATAGTCTTTCCACCTGTTAATATATTTTTGTTCGGAATATTTTATGTTAGGCTGTCTACCTGCATAGGATGGATGCACCTTGAAAATGGAAATCATATCCCTCTAGGGTAGGTCCCTCTTCTTTCTGCTTTGCATTTTGCTGATACACTTATTCAACCCCACCTAATAATAACCTATACTTCCCTTGTTCCTGTTTTCGCATCTTGAAAACAGATAAAAGGCAACAAAACAATGCAAAGGTCTCAACAAATAAAGAATATCTAAAACCAGAGATGGCCAGAACTTCTGCATCCCTGATAAAACCTAGCCCGGTGCTGACTACTAAGGTATCATTAATACATGCATGTTGACTGAAATAGTTTAAACTCAATTCTTCCACTTCACAGTTTATTTTCAGTCCTCATACAAAACCTGATAATAAAATTCCTTAATGCTAGGAATCACTGAAAAATATCTGAACTGACTTCTGTAAGATGAGTTAGAACTAAGGTTAATTCAGTGTATCTGAAGCATAGAAAGTGAGAGCAGTAGTGGCACAAGGTGGGGCCATAGAAGCAGAGAGGATTCTAGAGCACGCAGAGTCTTAAAGGCCAACAGTTTGTTTTCTATTCTCAAAACAATGTTATTGAGCGATGTTTATGAGCAATGTTCCAACTTGCTTTTACGGTTTCTTGTGTGAAGAATGGATTGGAAGGAAACAAGATATATGGACACTAATTAGGACCTAATTGCAACAGACAGGCAAGTTCAGTATTAGGATGTTGAGGAAGAGTTGACAGATTCAGAAGAAATTCAGGAGATAAACTGAAGCGGGCTTAATGGGGTATGAGATGGAGGAAAGGAATGCTAAACTGCAGCGGGCTTAATGGGGTATAAGATGGAGGAAAGGAATGTCTTAGGGAATTAAAGCGTTTACCGCACACATGAGCAAAGTCTCAAAATTAATCATTTGAATGTACAGAGGTAGATCTCTCAAATGACACTGGTTAGGAAGCAACAGTACGCCCTTTATAATTCCGAGAGGCAACACAAATCAACTGTTTTCGATGGAAAATTCGGCGGTACCCGTGCGTTTTTTCACGCAAACTTAGTTCCAGTTCCTCTTACTCACATTTTCTGTGCCAAAACAACACAGCTTGAGGAATTGAAGGGGATTCCATTTTGGTAATTAAGGAGTGTCCCCAACACTGACAGACAGTCCCATCTTAAAAAACAGTCCCTCTGCATTTTACCCGAGGAGCAATGGCCAGAGCCTCCCATTTAAAACGATGGGGGGAAATCAGAACCTCACACACTGTCCCTTTCAGCTACTGTGAACTGAGCTGCGAGACGACCAGTACTCCCTAGCACAGTGCGGACGGGGCAGCACACGGGGGCCACTGTGACAGGCGACAGCACAAGAGACGGAAGCGCAGGCCCAGGGGCTCTGAGCTCCAACGGCAACGCCCAGAGGCCAAGGCGTATTACCTTTCCGGGATGTGCTTTCCGCCCTTCCTCCTGGCTGACAAATGTCCGGAAAAGCCGCGACGCTGACTCCAGCGCCCTCGGGCATGATGCCACTGTCTCATGTGACCCCCCCCAAGATACCGCCCACCCAACGCCAAGAGTGCCAACGTCGCCAACCCGGCGACCCCAGTGCCAGCACAATGCCATGAACCACAGGCGGCTAGGCACAAGCCCACGCAGCTCGCGGACCTCCTACTACTGCGCATGCGCCACCGCCCGTCGAGATGACGTCATCAAGTCAGCCTACTGAGATGCTTCATTAGTAAAGAGGATTTGATGCCTGCAATTACCCTCCTTAGCAGGAGGCTGGTAGCAGAGGTCCACTAGCTCGTGTGTGTACCCTTCAGAATTCCAATCATATGGGACATGGAAAGTTGTCCCACTCTCCCACTTTTTTGTGTGGTTCTGTCAGATATTTCCCAAGTGCTTACATTCACACTTGTATCTCATATGTAAGTATTTGTACGTAACGGATATCCTGTATTTTATAGAAGAGTAGCATACTATATACATAGTCTACAATGTGTCTTGGATAGTGATTTTCACAGTCAATTTTTGCGTACATCCATTCTATTCTCTTCA
Organism: Neophocaena asiaeorientalis asiaeorientalis; assembly: GCF_003031525.2. NCBI lineage: Eukaryota > Metazoa > Chordata > Mammalia > Artiodactyla > Phocoenidae > Neophocaena > Neophocaena asiaeorientalis. The sequence goes on from NW_020175007.1 coordinate 42,614, forward strand.
ATAGCTGCGTTAACATTACATAATCTATAAGACCAGTCCAATATTGATGGACTTTTAGGTGTTTTCAGTTTGAGGTATTTTTGTTTGTTTGTTTGTTTTTGTCCTCTTTTACAGATCGGCTACAATGTGAACCTCTTTACACATGGCTGCAATGTGAACCTCTTTACACATGTATATAGCTATACATAAATTTCTAGACATACAATTTCTGGAATGAAAGAGATGCAAACTTAAAATATTGAAAGATTTTCAATCAATCTAATCTGTCTAATCAACCTTCAAAAATATTCTATCAACTTATACTCCGCTCACAGTGAAACATTTATTGGGTTCCTATTATGTGCCTGGTATCATGCTGGAGGTTGACAGTATGGATTTACATTTTAGACAATTCCAAAAAGTGCCTAAGAGAGGTAAGAGTGGAGCTCAAGTATAACATTTCCTCACAGTATCAGGCATAGGGATCTGTACCTGTTAGAAAAACTATGAATCCTGCCACAAGTGGAACAGCAAAGAAGAGCATGTCCTACAGTAGGTCTGAGGGTATAATATGCCTTCACTTTTAATGCTCACTATTAAAAAGAACAAACAGTTTCTGAAGGGCTCTTGGGGTCCCAAAGCACTTCCATTCCTTCTCTCATTCACTGTTCTTCACACACCACGGGTCTATGTGCCTGTGCAGTTCTCGGGTAAGTTGTGCCGTGCTTATTTCACAATGAAAAAGTAAGGCTTGAGACGTAAGCCCAAGCTGCACAGCAAGCAAACAGAAAAATGACTAGAATCGAGTCTCAGATATTTCCAAATATGCCACAGTATTTCGTGGTCCAGCACTTAAAAAAATTATATGAGAAAGTAAATAAAAAACAAGGGCTTCCCTGGTGGCGCAGTGGTTGGGAGTCCGCCTGTCCGTGCAGGGGACGCGGGTTCATGCCCCAGTCCGGGAGGATCCCGCATGCCGTGGATCAGCTGGGCCCGTGAGCCATGGCTGCTGGGCCTGTGCTTCCGGAGCCTGTGCTCCGCAACGGGAGAGGCCACAACAATGAGAGGCCCGCGTACCGCAAACAACAACAACAACAACAACATGTAGCTGATCTCTGCAAAACGTATGTCTGTGACTAGGTGGTGTCTGGCATTCGTCATCTCCTGCCTGGATTACTACTGCCCTACAATTCTAACAACCTCTTCTATTTCAAATGATCCTCCACATGGAAGATGTTATCTTTCTAAAACATAAACTTGGCTGGATTGCTCTGTTGCTTAAAAATCTTCACTTAGCACAGAATAAAGCCCAAGTTTTTAGCATAGCATTGAGAACTCTTTATAAACAAATATCAGTCTGTCTCTCCAACTGAATTATAAGTTCAAACTATGACTTACAAGGACCTACATCATCCACCTCCCTCCTTTGCCCTGACAGCCTCCCCTGATCTCATTCTCTACTGCCCTGCCCGCACTCACTTTCCCCTGTCCAGCCACACTGGCTTCCTTACTATTCCTCAAACATGCCAAGCACAGTCGTGCCTCAGGGACTTTGCACCTACTCTTCCTTCTGCTTCAGAACACACCCTCCCACCCCATCTCCACTCTCCCAGAACACACCCTCCCACCCCATCTCCACTCTCCCAGATATCCAATGGCTTGTTTCTCACTTCAAGGCTCTGCTCCATCGACATCTTAATAGAGGGGACTTCCCTGATCACCTACCACATTCCCTCACCTCTTCATCTTCTTTTGTTATTCTCCAAAGCATTTACCACCGCTTGACACTCCACATATTGACTTATTTATTCATCTCTCTCCCCCACTACAATGGAAAGTACGTAAGGGCAAGAACTTTGTTCTAGTGGTCCAGCACTTAAAAAAATTATATGAGAAAGTAAATAAAAAACAAGGGCTTCCCTGGTGGCGCAGTGGTTGGGAGTCCGCCTGTCCGTGCAGGGGACGCGGGTTCATGCCCCAGTCCGGGAGGATCCCGCATGCCGTGGATCAGCTGGGCCCGTGAGCCATGGCTGCTGGGCCTGTGCTTCCGGAGCCTGTGCTCCGCAACGGGAGAGGCCACAACAATGAGAGGCCCGCGTACCGCAAACAACAACAACAACAACAACATGTAGCTGATCTCTGCAAAACGTATGTCTGTGACTAGGTGGTGTCTGGCATTCGTCATCTCCTGCCTGGATTACTACTGCCCTACAATTCTAACAACCTCTTCTATTTCAAATGATCCTCCACATGGAAGATGTTATCTTTCTAAAACATAAACTTGGCTGGATTGCTCTGTTGCTTAAAAATCTTCACTTAGCACAGAATAAAGCCCAAGTTTTTAGCATAGCATTGAGAACTCTTTATAAACAAATATCAGTCTGTCTCTCCAACTGAATTATAAGTTCAAACTATGACTTACAAGGACCTACATCATCCACCTCCCTCCTTTGCCCTGCCAGCCTCCCCTGATCTCATTCTCTACTGCCCTGCCCTCACTCACTTTCCCCTGTCCAGCCACACTGGCCTCCTTACTATTCCTCAAACATGCCAAGCACAGTCGTGCCTCAGGGACTTTTCTTACGAGTCCCATGGTGAGTTTGAGAAAAACTGAAAGAATTCGAGTATCAGGTTCTAGTAAATTGTTACATGTATTGTGCTTAAGTTTTTGTTCATTAATTTATATCCAACTACATAAAGCAAATTTGGAGGAAAAAAATAATAATAAATAAATAAGATTGAGATCTCCAAATATTTTCATAGGAAGATGTCCACCATATATTAAATTATAAACCAGAATGTCTAAATACTATACCATTAAATCACATGTACAGTCAGTTCTGCATATCCAACGGTTCCATATCCTGCAGATATGGAAGGCCGAATATACTACACCATTTTACATACGGGACTTGAGCATCCGAGGAGTTTGGTATCCATGGGGAGTCCTAAAACCAGTACCCTGCAGATACCAAGGGACCATTATATATGCTTATATCTGCATTTTTTACGTCTGAAAAAATATGTGCTAAATTATTACTGGTGGTAACCTCTGAGTGGGGGGCAAAATTGCCTTCCACTTCATACATTTCTCTGACTGCATTTTTTGCATTCAGCTTACATTAGCTTACGTTACTGTTGTAAACAGAACAATTTAAACATGGTCTGCCTCTTGGGGTTGGCAACTCACCTGCAGATGAGGTAGGCAGTCTTATTTCAACCATGGGTACTTTGGACACCAATAAGTCTGTCTATAAAACAGGGAATATGGAATTAAGTAAGCGAAATAGATACACTAAACACAAGTTATACAATTTTCTGAAGAGTAGCGTTTATTAGTTACCAAAACACGACCACTATCCTGAAAAGGAAAAACTCAGAAGAAAAAAGTATTTTGCAGGAACGTACTATGAAGAATTAACTACTATAAAGTCAAAATTCATTGTCTCTGGGAAACTTTGCATAGCCTCCAATCAGATGCAATAGTGTGGACTGGAGAATGCCCATCAGGAACGGATCTGACTATAGAAAAAGGGAGTGCAAAAAAAAAAAAAAAAAAACAGGCTAACAGAAGAATAGAATTTGTTTTTGAGTGAAACAAATGGAATGCCTTCACTTTTAATGCTCAATATTAAAAAGAACAAACGTTTCCTGAAGGGCTCTTGGGGTCCCAAACACCTCCGTTCCTTCTCTCATTCACTGCTCCTCACAGGCCATGGGTCTATGTGCTTGTTGAGTTCTCAGGTTAACTAGCACCGTTCTTATTTCACAATGAAAAAGTAAGACTTGAGACGTAAGTCCAAGCTGCACAGCAGGCAAACAGAAAAAAAGACTAGAATCGAGTCTCAGATTTGTCCAACTATGCCACAGTATTTCGTGGTCCAGCACTTTAAAAAAGAATATATGAGAAAGTAAATAAAAAACAACATGTAGCTGATCTCTGCAAAAGTTATGTCTGTGACTAGGTGGCATCTGGCATGTGACATCTCCTGCCTGGATTACTACTGCCCTACAATTCTAACAATCTCTTCTATTTCAAATGATCCTCCACTTGGAAGATGTTATCTTTCTGAAATACAAACTTGGCTGGATTGCTCTGTTGTTTAAAGATCTTCACTTAGCACAGAAAAACCCCAAGTTTTTAGCATAGCATTGAGAACTCTTCAAAAACAAATATCAGTCTGTCTCTCCAACTGAATTATAAGTTCAAACTATGACTTACAAGGACCTACATCATCCACCTCCCTTCTTTGCCCTGACAGCCTCCCCTGATCTCATTCTCTACTGCCCTGCCTTCACTCACTTTCCCCTGTCCAGCCACACTGGCTTCCTTACTATTCCTCAAACATAACCAAGGGACCATTATATATGCTTATATCTGCATTTTTTACGTCTGAAAAAATATGTGCTAAATTATTACTGGTGGTAACCTCTGAGTGGGGGGCAAAATTGCCTTCCACTTCATACATTTCTCTGACTGCATTTTTTGCATTCAGCTTACATTAGCTTACGTTACTGTTGTAAACAGAACAATTTAAACATGGTCTGCCTCTTGGGGTTGGCAACTCACCTGCAGATGAGGTAGGCAGTCTTATTTCAACCATGGGTACTTTGGACACCAATAAGTCTGTCTATAAAACAGGGAATATGGAATTAAGTAAGCGAAATAGATACACTAAACACAAGTTATACAATTTTCTGAAGAGTAGCGTTTATTAGTTACCAAAACACGACCACTATCCTGAAAAGGAAAAACTCAGAAGAAAAAAGTATTTTGCAGGAACGTACTATGAAGAATTAACTACTATAAAGTCAAAATTCATTGTCTCTGGGAAACTTTGCATAGCCTCCAATCAGATGCAATAGTGTGGACTGGAGAATGCCCATCAGGAACGGATCTGACTATAGAAAAAGGGAGTGCAAAAAAAAAAAAAAAAAAAAACAGGCTAACAGAAGAATAGAATTTGTTTTTGAGTGAAACAAATGGAATGCCTTCACTTTTAATGCTCAATATTAAAAAGAACAAACGTTTCCTGAAGGGCTCTTGGGGTCCCAAACACCTCCGTTCCTTCTCTCATTCACTGCTCCTCACAGGCCATGGGTCTATGTGCTTGTTGAGTTCTCAGGTTAACTAGCACCGTTCTTATTTCACAATGAAAAAGTAAGACTTGAGACGTAAGTCCAAGCTGCACAGCAGGCAAACAGAAAAAAAGACTAGAATCGAGTCTCAGATTTGTCCAACTATGCCACAGTATTTCGTGGTCCAGCACTTTAAAAAAGAATATATGAGAAAGTAAATAAAAAACAACATGTAGCTGATCTCTGCAAAAGTTATGTCTGTGACTAGGTGGCATCTGGCATGTGACATCTCCTGCCTGGATTACTACTGCCCTACAATTCTAACAATCTCTTCTATTTCAAATGATCCTCCACTTGGAAGATGTTATCTTTCTGAAATACAAACTTGGCTGGATTGCTCTGTTGTTTAAAGATCTTCACTTAGCACAGAAAAACCCCAAGTTTTTAGCATAGCATTGAGAACTCTTCAAAAACAAATATCAGTCTGTCTCTCCAACTGAATTATAAGTTCAAACTATGACTTACAAGGACCTACATCATCCACCTCCCTTCTTTGCCCTGACAGCCTCCCCTGATCTCATTCTCTACTGCCCTGCCTTCACTCACTTTCCCCTGTCCAGCCACACTGGCTTCCTTACTATTCCTCAAACATGCCAAGCACAGTCATGCCTCAGGGACTTTGCACCTACTATTCCTTCTGCTTCAGAACACACCCTCCCACCCCATCTCCACTCTCCCAGAACACACCCTCCCACCCCATCTCCACTCTCCCAGATATCCAATGGATTGTTTCTCACTTCAAGGCTCTGCTCAATCGACATCTTAATAGAGGGGACTTCCCTGATCCCCTACCACATTCCCTCACCTCTTCATCTTGTTTTGTTATTCTCCAAAGCATTTACCACCCCTTGACACTCCATATATTTACTTATTTATTTATCTCTCTCCCCCACTAGAATGTAAAGTATGTAAGGGCAAGAAATTTTTTCTGTTCCTACTTCCTAGAACAGTGCCTTCAATTTAGAAGGTGTTATAAAAATATTTGCTGAAAATGAATGTATGACTTCTTTGCCCTTTCACACTACCCTCTAGTCACACCAGAGGCTGCCCCTCCAGAGCACTAGTTCAAGCCCTGTGCCTTTTGTACCTGTCCCCAATACCTGGGCTGTCCTTTCCTCATTCCGGAAAAATCCTCTTCCCCCAAGCCCAGCTCAAACGCTGTCTCCTCAGTCAGGCCTTCCTCAATTTCTCCTCTATATTCCTGATGCACTTGATTCTTTTATCATAATTAACCCACTTATACTCACTACATGTTTCTCTTCCTAGATAACTGTAAGTTGCTACTGAACAAAGACTTCTACTCACCACTGTATCCCCGTGCCCTAACAACAAACCTATAAGGCTCTCGGTGTTTACTGAAACAATTTATTTTCTGAGTCTCTACCAATTCTAGGCAGTGCATAGTATAGTCTCCTCCTCATTATCAGTGAGCCTGGCATCTGTGGGAGGGCCTTACAGCAGAGGAAGTCACCAATGGATCATAACTAAGGTCCTGAGACTGCAATGGCAGACAGCATGGTGAAGTTAGCCCACTGCATGCAGAAGACCCACAGAGGAGTCAGCATATGCAATGGACTACACTTGGTATAACATGTGAACAATCAAGGTTTACAAACGTGTTCTCACGCACTTGTAAGGATCTTCTAGCCCACGCGGAACAGACAGAACACACACAAAGGAGCCTGGAGGAAGTGAGTAGGCCAGGAAGCAACAGTACGCCCTTTATAATTCCAAGAGACAACACAGATCAACTGTCTCGATGGAAACTTCGGCGGTACCGGTGCGTTTTTTCACTCAAACTTAGTTTCAGTGACTATTACTCACATTTTGTGTGCCTAAACAACACAGCTTGAGGAACTGAAGGGGATTCCATCCTGGTAATTAAGGAGGGTCCCCAACACTGACAGTCCCATCTTAAAAAGCAGTCCCGCTGCATTTTACCCAAGGAGCAATGGCCAGAGCCTCCCTTTTAAAACGATGGGGAGAAATCAGAACATCACACACTGTCCCTTTCAGCTACTGTGAACTGAGCCGCGAGACGACCAGTACCCCCTAGCACAGCGCGGACGGGCCAGCGCACGGGGGCCACTGTGACAGGCGACAGCACAAGAGACGGAAGCCCAGGCCCAGGGGCTCTGAGCTCCACCGGCAACGCCCAGGGGCCAAGGCGTATTACCTTTCCGGGATGTGCTTTCCGCCCTTCCTCGTGGCCGACAACGAACTGGCTCATGTCACCCCCAAGATACCGCCCACCCAACGCCAGGAGTGCCAAAGTCGCCAACCCGGCATCCCCGGTGCCAGCACAAGGCCACGAACCACAGGCGCCTAGGCACAAGCCCACGCAGCTCGCGGACCTCCTTCTACCGCGCATGCGCCACCGCGTGGCGTGTCGAGATGACTGTCATCACGCAGGCGGATTCACGCGCTTGACTGGTAAAGAGGATTCTGATGCCTGCATTTTCCCTCCTTAGCCGGAGGCTGGTAGCACACGTCCATTAGTTCGTGTGTGTACCCTTCAGAATTCCAATCATACGGGACATGGAAAGTTGTCCGACTCTCCCAGTTTCTTGTGTGGTTCTTTCAGATATTTCCCAAGTGCTTACATTCACACTTGTATCTTGTATGTAAGTATCTGTACGTAACAGGTATCCTGTAGTTTACAGAAGAGCGGCACACTATACACATACTACATACATAGTCTACCATGTGTCTTGGAGAGTGACGCTGTTCTCTTTCTAAAATATAAACTTGGCTGGATTGCTCTGTTGCTTGAACATCTTCACTTAGCACAGAATACAGCCCAGGTTGTTAGCACAGCATTGAGAACTCTTTATAAACAAATATCAGTCTGTCTCTCCAACTGAATTATAAGTTCAAACTATGACTTACAAGGACCTACATCATCCACCTCCCTCCTTTGCCCTGACAGCCTCCCCTGATCTCATTCTCTACTGCCCTGCCCGCACTCACTTTCCCCTGTCCAGCCACACTGGCTTCCTTACTATTCCTCAAACATGCCAAGCACAGTCGTGCCTCAGGGACTTTGCACCTACTCTTCCTTCTGCTTCAGAACACACCCTCCCACCCCATCTCCACTCTCCCAGAACACACCCTCCCACCCCATCTCCACTCTCCCAGATATCCAATGGATTGTTTCTCACTTCAAGGCTCTGCTCAATCGACATCTTAATAGAGGGGACTTCCCTGATCCCCTACCACATTCCCTCACCTCTTCATCTTGTTTTGTTATTCTCCAAAGCATTTACCACCCCTTGACACTCCATATATTTACTTATTTATTTATCTCTCTCCCCCACTAGAATGTAAAGTATGTAAGGGCAAGAAATTTTTTCTGTTCCTACTTCCTAGAACAGTGCCTTCAATTTAGAAGGTGTTATAAAAATATTTGCTGAAAATGAATGTATGACTTCTTTGCCCTTTCACACTACCCTCTAGTCACACCAGAGGCTGCCCCTCCAGAGCACTAGTTCAAGCCCTGTGCCTTTTGTACCTGTCCCCAATACCTGGGCTGTCCTTTCCTCATTCCGGAAAAATCCTCTTCCCCCAAGCCCAGCTCAAACGCTGTCTCCTCAGTCAGGCCTTCCTCAATTTCTCCTCTATATTCCTGATGCACTTGATTCTTTTATCATAATTAACCCACTTATACTCACTACATGTTTCTCTTCCTAGATAACTGTAAGTTGCTACTGAACAAAGACTTCTACTCACCACTGTATCCCCGTGCCCTAACAACAAACCTATAAGGCTCTCGGTGTTTACTGAAACAATTTATTTTCTGAGTCTCTACCAATTCTAGGCAGTGCATAGTATAGTCTCCTCCTCATTATCAGTGAGCCTGGCATCTGTGGGAGGGCCTTACAGCAGAGGAAGTCACCAATGGATCATAACTAAGGTCCTGAGACTGCAATGGCAGACAGCATGGTGAAGTTAGCCCACTGCATGCAGAAGACCCACAGAGGAGTCAGCATATGCAATGGACTACACTTGGTATAACATGTGAACAATCAAGGTTTACAAACGTGTTCTCACGCACTTGTAAGGATCTTCTAGCCCACGCGGAACAGACAGAACACACACAAAGGAGCCTGGAGGAAGTGAGTAGGCCAGCACAGGTAACATTACTGTGACTACAGTTTACACAAATCAGGTCATTTGCCTCCTTTCTAGACACCCTGGTTATCACAGGCAAGGCCAAGCCTCTCAAGTTTTAAAGTTTATTTAATAACGTGCACACCCCTCAGGCTCAATTTAGAAAGAGGACAAAATGAACACTTTCACATGGGCGTCAGTGGCGTTCCAAAGACAAAAGCTTCCTCAGCCTTAAAACATGGCAAACACCATGTTCCTTCTGATAGTTAGATGCTAGAAAAAGGCAAGTGGATCCTTAAAATTCACACGCTATTAAGACCTACTATCAATATCAGAGTAGATCTTAAAGCGGAAACAAGAAAACACCAGCCTTTTAAGTTCTTCCTGTCTGAAGATAAGAGTAAGAGGTGGTAGTGTTCTTCCTCACTTGCACCCGAAGTGTAAAAGCAGCAAAAATATCTTAAACACATACGATGAGGAAGCCACTCTTGTGGTCCACTCTGTTTTGTTTTGCTTCTAGGGATCTGTCTTACTCCGAACCTTTGCTTTCTGTTTTCTCTTTTATGTACGCTAAGAACCCGAGAGTCTTAACCTTTTCTTCCACCTCTCAACCAATAAATAGGACAAAAGAACATTTTAATTTTTTTATGTATTTTCCATTCAAATTTTTAGAAAAGAGATAAGTAAGCTAGTTCAGTTGATATTTCTCACAAAAATCACTTTCCAAACTAAACTAAATTGTTTGTGACCATAAACAGGAAAAACACCGTACTCTATTAGCACCATCTGATATTTCCACCTTAATGTTACCAAACACAACAGGCCTAATGTCAGAACTATTAAAAATGTTAAAAATCCCCAACCCCACTCAAAATGCATACCAAAGTTCAGGTAAAGGAAAAAAACAGAAACAACTCACCATTGTCTTTATTTTCTTTCAGAAACCCATTCACACCACATTGGAATTTTAAAATAGTGTCATCATCTGGTATCTGATGTCCAATTGTACAAATTTTTAAATAAGGAGTAGTTTCTGGTAAGTCCTATAAGGCAAAACCATGACAATATGTATTATTTCCTCTGCAGGGAAAGAACAAAGAATTAGAGAAGGCTGAATATAAACCAAGAGAGTACATTAAACTTAGTATATCAGTCATTCTGATAAGAGCCATTTTCTCCAAAGCTGCTTTAACCAGTAAGTATCACTTGATTTTCATTAAAACTGCAGAATGGACAGTTACTAGGCATGCAAAAGGAAAAGCAAATCTATGTGAACGAATGGACATGTAACTCAAAATGATATAAACAGTTCGACCTACATTTATGTTCTATCTTACATTTCAAGGGCCATAAAGAGGCTGTGATTTAGGTAGAAGAGTAGAACAGAGTCAGAAGAACTTGGATTCGAATTAGGAAATAGAGCAAATTTCATGCATTGTTGAGAACTGGTATTTTTGGGGTGGGAGAAAGTAGACTATCAATAGAAGACAGAAAAGGATAAGTGAAAATTCTCTAGTTCTGAATTTAAATGGAAAATAGCAGTATGAACCTATGACCTATTTTAAAAATATTAAAAACAAACATAAATATTTCCGAGCTCTGACCACTGAAAAAGTCTAGAAACAACTGATGTCAAGTCAAAAGGACTCAGGAGTCACTGAAAAGCTGCAACTGGCCAAAGATAGGGCCTCAGTTAGAATAATAACTGCAATGGAGTCCATGGTGATATGAATAAATAAATTTTACAAAATTGGTCACCACTGGAGGATATTTGTGAATCAACTTATTATTTTGAAAACTCTTAAATAAAAGAAGAGAATCATGCCTCTACAACTGGGCAACCAAATAGTTGATATGGGGAAACTTCTGATAGAAATATACCCAGCTATTAAGTGAAAAAAAGAGCAATAGAATTCACCATTTTTTGAAGCCTCAACTGAATTAATGGATGAAGGTATGAATCATCAGTGACTGCTAATACCATAGAAAGACACAATTATATACATCTCCATGGAAGAACACATCATCACCTATGAAACTGTCTTGCCAAAACAAAACATGCAAACTTCATTCTGATCAACTACCAATTTACTGGAAATAAAAGGATTGAAAAATATGTTAACAACACATGGAATGTAATCATCAAAATCTAGATGGGACAAATTACCTGGTTTCTTTAAAAATAAAATTCAAGGAAGAAAAAAAAAGTGAGAGAAACATAGAGGGAGAACCTATTGATTAAATAAGGCTTCAGAGACCTAACAATCCACGGCAAAGTGTGGACCTTATTTGCATCTAATTCAAAATTCTTAAAAACAATTTTTTATGACATTTAGGAGACAGCTGCAAATTTGAGCACTCACTGGGTATTTAATATTAAAAAATGATATTAAGGAAAAAAAGTCCTATATTTTAAATATACATACCAAAAATGTATGGGTGGGGCTTCCCTGGGGGCACAGTGGTTAAGAATCTGCCTGCCAATGCAGTGGACACAGGTTTGAGCCCTGGTCTAGGAAGATCCCACATGCCGCGGAGCAACTAGGCCCGTGAGCCACAACTACTGAGCCTGCGCGTCCGGAGCCTGTGCTCCACAACAGAGAGTCCGCGATAGTGAGAGGCCCGTGCACCGCGATGAAGAGTGGCCCCCGCTTGCTGCAACTAGAGAAAGCCCTCTCACAGAAATGAAGATCCAGCACAGCCAAAAATAATAATAATAAATAAATTAATTAATTTTTATAAAATGTATAGGTGTAATTACATGTTGTCTCGGAGCTGCTTCAAGATAATATGGAATGGGGTGAAACAGGTGGGGGTATAGATAAAACATGACAGCCATCAGTTGGTAAATAAGAAAGCTGGATGAGTTCATGGGTATACAAGGAACACTCACAGTATTTTTATACTTTTGTACATGCTTAAAATCTGTGATCATTGTTTAAAAACAAGACGACACTGTAGAAAACAGTTTGGCACTTTCTCAAAGGTTAAGCGTAGAGCTACCGTACGATCCAACAACTCTGCTACTACCTACGCTGCACATCTAACAGAACTGAAAGCAGGGATTTGAACAAATATCTGTACACCAATGATCACAGCAGCGTGATTCACGATACCTACAAGGTGGAAAACAACCAAGTGTCAATCAACCGTTGAATAACAAACTATGGTCTACATACACACAATGGGATTTTCTAAGCCAAAAAAGAAATGGCATTTCGTTACGTGCCATAACATAGATGAACCTTAAAAACACTAGGTTTAGTGAAATAAGCCAGACATAGAAGGATAAATATTGTAGATTCCACTTACACAAGGTACCTAGAATAGGCAAATTCATAGAGACAGAAAATAGAATAGAAGTTGCTAAGATCTGGTGGGAGGGATAATGGGGTTGTTACTGTTTGATGGTTACACAACACTGTGACTGTACTTAATGCCACTGAACTGCATATTTATAAATGGTTAAAATAAATATGATTTTTCTATATTTTACCACAATAAAAAAGACAGGAATAACTGAGTTGAAATTTCAATTCTTCCTTTTCCGACAGTCAGTTTCATCGTCTGTAAAATTAGTAATTGTAGTTGTCTATCCTCTGAGCTTAGTGCAGAGTAAGCACTCAGTAGGAGATATCAGTACTACTTCCACTTCAACAGCAAAGGATTGCTGTGAAGATTAACAAAGTCAATGGTTATGAAAGAACTTTCTAAATGGCAAACTGCTATACAAATCTTAACAAATATTAGGTGTTACTGTCTCCCAAGGCCATGGAACAGTTCAGAAGAAGGATAATTCTTTTGCACTGGTATGTCCTACATGGGCCAAGAGAATACATGTGTTTCTGTATTATATCAGAAGATATTAGGAAAAGAAAGCATAAAACTTAGAGAACAATTGTCTTTTACCCTGATGCTTAAACATGCTCAGGCAACTGCTTAAAATAAGTGCTAAAGACATAATTGACGTACCTTTCTTTCCTTTTAGGCTACTACTATTCCTACTGAAAGTTTACTTCATTTTCAAAATATAAAACATGGAAGCTCATAGAATTTCTTCAGCATATCTAGAGCCTACTGCCAAATATATAGTTCAGTTCATATCTTTAATCTCATTTTGAAACAGCAATTAGAAATGTGTATTTAAGGAAACCACTAGTTTCCCTTTTTGAACCCATGAAAGAAGGCCAGGATTCACCTTAGCATAAGATGATAACTACTGAATTACTATCAATTATTACAGTATCAGAAAGAAGGTCATTTTCAATTACGGGTTCCATTTACCTTTGGCTTATAATAGCCGCGAGTATATGTTAAGTCAATAATCAGCCCAAGTTCTTCATTTTGTTCCTGGAGTTTGTTAAAAAAGATCCAAGGGGGAAAATCATTCTTCTGGAGCAAGATTCTTTTCAAAACGCTGTCAGAAAGAATAAAATAAGAAAGCACATGTGTTTAAAATCCTTTATTATCTTAGCCATTTATTCAAACCCTGTGATGCTAACATATGAGATTCAAAGTAAAGTTTCCCCTGCTGGAATTTACAAGCGATATTACAATCTTTTCTTCCAGATAGATTAGATGGAAGAAAATAAGTTCACTTCTATATACTTATTTCAAAATTTCTTTATTACATGTTGGTCTCCTAACCAGACTGTAGGCTCCCAGAAGGCAGGGACCACATCAATTTTGCCTACCACTGTATTGCCAGCTCCAAGCAGAGTGCCTGAAAATAGACACAGAAATAAATACTTCTTGAATATCCACCTATATGAAGGATGGCTTTCACTGATAAATATTTTTTTAAGTATTTGGCTTATTTATGTACTCTGTTCCATTAATCTGTTTGGTTATTCAAGTGTCAGCAACACACACTTTTTTTTAAATTAGTAGACTAGTTTTAGAGCAGTTTGAGATTCACAGCAAAACTGAGCAAAATGTACACAGTTCCCACTTATACCCTCTCTCCTTCATCCCACACAGCCTTCCCCATTATCAACATGCCATACCAGTGCACTTCATTCGTTAGAATTCATGAAGCAACACTGACACATCGTTATCAATCAAAGTCCATAGTTTATTGCATTCATGGTACAAGTAACCGACTATTTCTTTATTTCTAGTATAGTCATCCCCAAACATTTACATACTGAGATACATATTACTTTCTTATAAATTACTTTACTCTTTATTTATAGTTAGGGCAGTACATTGTTGTTGTTGTTTTATAATTAAGTAAAAAAGTAGGTTGTATTTATCTATGAATTCCATTTCTGGATAGTAAAGGAGGTATTGAAAAGTATTTGTTATAAAAAGGGAAAATGGAGTACGATGGAGTTGAAAGCCAGGGCTGTATATGGTGAATTCATATTTCTGGAAGAATACGGTATTAAATTTTGCTTACCTTTTTTAAAGGAAATTTGAAAGCAATGAAACGAGTCCAGGCATCCGCTGTTCAACTGGGAGATAGTCTTTCCACATGTTAATATATTTTTTGATAGACAAATTTTATGTTAGGCTGTCTCCCTGCATAGGATGAATGCGCCTTGAAAATGGAAATCATATCCCTCTAGGGTAGGTCCCTCTTCTTTCTGCTTTGCATTTTGCTGCTCCACTTATTCAACCCCACCTAATAATAACCTATACTTCCCTTGTTCCTGTTTTCGCATCTTGAAAACAGATAAATGGCAACAAAACAATGCAAAGGTCTCAACAAATAAGGGACATCTAAAACCAGAGATGGCCAGAACTTCTGCATCCCTGATAAAACCTAGCCCGGTGCTGACTACTAAGGTATCATTAATACATGCGTGTTGACTGAAATGGTTTAAACTCAATTCTTCCCCTTCACAGTTTAGTTTTAGTCCTCATACAAAACCTGATAATAAAATTCCTTAATGCTAGGAATCACAGTGAAAAATAATATCTGAACTGACTTCTGTACGTTGAGTTAGAACTAAGGTTAATTCAGTGTATCTGAAGCATAGAAAGTGAGAGCAATAGTGGCACAAGATGGGGCTAGAGAAGCAGAGAGGATTCTAGACCACGCAGAGTCTTAAAGGCCAACGGTTTGTTTTCTATTCTCAAAACAATGTTTTTGAGCGATGTCTATGAGCAATGTTCTAACTTGTTTTTAAGGTTTCTTGTGTGAAGAATGGATTGGAAGGAAACAAGAAATATGGACACTACTTAGGACCTAATTGCAACAGATAGGCAAGTTCAGTATTAGGATGTTGAGGAAGAGTTGACAGATTCAGAAGAAATTCAGGAGATAAACTGAAGCGGGCTTAATGGGGTATGAGATGGAGGAAAGGAATGCTAAACTGAAGCGGGCTTAATGGGGTATAAGATGGAGGAAAGGAATGTCTTAGGGAATTAAAGCGTTTACCGCACACATGAGCAAAATCTCAAAATTAATCATTTGAATGTACAGAGGTAGATCTCTCAAATGACACCTGTTAGGAAGCAACAGTACACCCTTTATAATTCCTTAGTTAGGCTTTTTCTGGTTCCGAGCCTATGTAACTTATTTTCTCTCTCTAGTTCCAGCCATTTAACTTTAGCTTGCAGGCTCAGCATCACCTTAACCTCTAAAAGAATCGTACATGTAGTAGGAAGAAACTAAAGAGCTCTATTTCAACACTTAGCAACATCAGGCCCTACCCTGACCTAAACGTTTTTTCTTATAGTCAGGGTATTGTCTTGTCCCGTATACCCACTTCCTGCATTTTGAACCCAACAGGTTAACTGAGACATGTCTTGGTGTAACATCCCCAGTTCATCTACCCCTGAGGCTGTCCTTAATTCTTCCCATTGTTGCGTTGTGATTTAATTAAACACTGGAATCCCTCAAACCCTTGCATGGTACCTGAGGCCATATGGGACACTGGTAGATTTTTGTTAGTGTCAAATACTTAGCTGTCTGATTCTCCAAATATCCTTTGCTCCTTTATTTTCCATCCCAGCCTACTACATACCCATTAAGGCATTGTTTTATCTCATGTTGGACCCCCTCCCATCCAGAGGCCTACTCTTTGCTAGTTCCCATACTTTCTGGAAGCCCTGTTATGGCCAGGTCTGGATTTTTTGTGTTTCCACCCAAAGCCTGTATCTTTTAGCAAGCTGGAACTATAAGACCAACATAGATTTTTTAGTTTCTGATAGATTTATGTCACAATTGGTACACTGTCATGTTTATAGAGATTTGTATCATTTGTACTTTTTGGCCATTACATGTCTATTGGATATTTTTCATAAATTGCAAAATAATATTTTATGACTTAGCACCAAATTGGATGTGCCTAATTGTAAGTTTGTAAACTAGGTTGTGCTCACTTGTATTTTTTCTTTATCTAAATAGTAATTTACTACTATTGTCCCATTTGTAATTCTGTGGAAGTTTTCAGAATTGTAAATAAATGATTGTGAATTGAAAGTTGGTTACACTATGACTGTCTCAGACACTTTAAAGATAGTGATC
Source organism: Neophocaena asiaeorientalis asiaeorientalis (assembly GCF_003031525.2). Classification (NCBI taxonomy): domain Eukaryota; kingdom Metazoa; phylum Chordata; class Mammalia; order Artiodactyla; family Phocoenidae; genus Neophocaena; species Neophocaena asiaeorientalis. Next base: position 59,319 of record NW_020175007.1, read on the forward strand.
TTTTTACTCATTCATTCAATTATTTTCATCTTCCTGACTCAGTTTACCCAGCTCAAATTGTGGTGAACATTACTAACACGCTACCTAATGCCACCGGATCACCTCTTTGAAAGCAGAATGAAAGGCAACCCTCTGCTTTATTCTCCAGATATCTAGATGGCCAAAACCTTCAACAGACCCCCTGAACACAGATCTAGTTAGTCTTAGGTGTAATGTCACTGGCTCTCAGTGCAGAGCGTGAGCCGCAATGAAAACACTCTTTTCTTAGTGTCCACTGTTGGTACACTTACCTGACCCCTCTCTATGCCACGCAGAAACTGGACATTCCATGCCGTCTTGAAAATATATAGACTCCCCTGTACACTACTGCACTTAGAGAAGTAGTGAGGACACGTCATAACCTACCTAAAGCCTTAAGTCCCGTAGATCATTCACACGTTGCACAACTCCCTGGTTCAAAAATAATCCGGGAAGTTGCCACAGTGCTCCTTTTGTCTCTTTTCAGTCGCTGGAAACTAAACGTACTTGTGCAGTTTTGAACTTTCGGATTGGGAATGTATGCGCATGGTAGCACTTCCCAACTGTAAAGAAGGACTGCTTACGCCCCAAATCTGCCTGAAATATAGTGCTGCTCTCAGTCTTACGTGCTGGAATGCTCCTCTTAGGAAAAGGGTGTTTACTTGAGAGCAATAGGGTGCTTCCAGTTCCTTGCTTGAGGCATCCCATAGATGCCAATACCTAAAGGGAAAAAGACTCTGCCAGCCAGGCTCATACTAAGGTCCATGTATTGCATCCACAAGATTAGGTGCACAGCATTTGCCATGAAAACGTAGTCCATGTAGTGCCTTCATGTTAGTGAGCTTTTCAGGACTCCTGGACTCCTGCGTCCTCTGCACCTCCCTTGGAAGGACACAGCGTCCCGAATATCTCTTTCTGGGAGACTTCACAACCTTCAGGGCCCTGGGACCTCCGAATCATCTCTTGAAATGTGGCGTGAAAGGTGACACACAGCTTTCTTCGTTGGATAGCTCGATGTCCCAGCTTTTGAAAGTCCACCCGAACACAGGTCCAGCAGGTCTTTTAGGTATACGGCCAGTGGCTCCCAGCACTGAACCAGGGCTGCAATGAAGAAACACTCTCCTTAGCGTTTATATTGGGAAACCATACTGGCTGTCTCTCTATGCTAAGCAGGCAGTTGACTTTCGAAGCAGTCTGACAAAGATGCAGATGACATGATACTATACATATAGAATCCTAAGATGCTACAAGAAAATACTAGAACTAATCAACGAATTTGGTAAAGTAGCAGGATACAAAATTAATGCATAGAAATCTCTTACATTCCTTTACACTAATGATGAAAAATCTGAAAGAGAAATTAAGGAAATACTTCCATTTACCATTGCAACAAAAAGAGTAAAATACCTAGTAATAAACCTACCTAAGGAGACAAAACACCTGTATGCAGAAAACTATAAGACATTGATGAAAAAAATTAAAGATGATAAAAACAGATGGAGAGATATACCATGTTCTTGGATTGGAAGAATCAACATTGTGAAAATGACTCTACTACCCAAAGCAATCTACAGATTCAATGCAATCCCTATCAAACTACCAATGGAATTTTTCACAGAAATAGAACAAAAAATTTATATGGAAACACAAAAGATCCTGAATAGCTAAAGCAATATTGAGAAAGAGAAATGGAGCTGGAGGAATCAGGCTTCCTGTCTTCCAACTATACTACAAAGCTACAGTAATGAAGACAGTATGGTACTGGCACAAATACAGAAATATAGGTCAATGGAACAGGATAGAAAGACCAGAGATAAACCCACGCAAATATGGTCACCTTATTTTTGGTAAAGGAGTCAAGAATATACAATGGAGGAAAGACAGCCTCTTCAATAAGTGGTGCTGGGAAAACTGGAAGCTACATGTGAAAGAATGAAGCTACAACACTCCCTAACACCATACACAAAAATAAACCAAAAAATGGATTAAAGACCTAAATGTAAGGCCAGACACTATAAAACTCTTAAAGTAAAACATAGGCAGAACCCTTTATGACATAAATCATAGTTATATCCTTTTTGACCCACCTTCTAGAGAAATGGAAATTCAAACAAAAATTTAAAAAATGGGACCTAATGAAACTTAAAATCTTTGGCACAGCAAAGGAAACAGTAAACAAGATGTAAAACAGCCCTCAGAATGGGAGAAAATATTTTCAAATGAAGCAACTGACAAAGGAATAATCTCCAAAATATACACGCAGCTCATGCATCTCAATATCAAAAACACAAACAACCCAATCCAAAATGGGCAGATCTATATAGACATTTCTCCAAAGAATATATACAGGTTGCCAACCAACACATGAAAGAATGCTCAACATCAGATATCATTAGAGAAATGCAAATCAAATCTACAATGAGGTATCACCTCACAGCAGTCAGAATGGTCATATCATCAAAAACCTACAAACAATAAATGCTGTTGAGGGTGTGGAGAAAAGGGAACTCTCTTGCACTCTTGGTGGGAATGTAAATTGATACAGCCACTATGGAGAACAGTATGGAGGTTCCTTAAGTCTCTGAAAATAGAACTACCATACAACCCAGCAATCCCACTACTGGGCATATACTCTGAGAAAACCATATTTCAAAAAGAGTCATATACCACAATGTTCATTGCAGCTCTATTTACAATAGCCAGGATATGAAAGCAACCTAAGTGTCCATCGACAGATGAATGGATAAAGAAGATGTGGCACATATATAAAATGTCATACTAGCCATAAAAAGAAACAAAATGGAGTCATTTGTAGTGAGTTGGATGGACCTAGAGTCTGTCATACAGAGTGAAGTACATCAGAAATAGCAAAAACAAATATTGTATTCTAACAGGTATATATGGAATCTAAAAAAAAAAGGAAATTGTTCTGAAGAACGTAGGGGCAGGACAGGAATAAAGATGCAGACGTAGAGAATGGACTTGAGGACACAGGGAGGGGAAAGGGTAAGCTGGGACGAAGTGAGAGAGTGGCTTGGAGTTATATATACTACCAAATGTAAAAAAGATAGCTAGTGGGAAGCAGCCGCATAGCACAGGGAGATCAGCTCAGTGCTTTGTGACCACCTAGAATGGTGGGATAGGGATGGTGAGAGGGAGACGCAAGAGGGAGGCAATATGAGGATATATGTATATGTATAGCTGGTTCACTTTGTTATAAAGCAGAAACTAACAACCACGCAATTATACTCCAATAAAGATATTTTAAAAAGAAAAGAAAAACACTCCCTGCAAACGAAAATCCACAATTGGATAGCTTCACTGAGAAATTTTACCAAACATACAAAGAAGAACCTTTACTGATTCTTCTCAAACACTTCCAAAAATTAAAGTCTATGGAATACCCCCAAAGGCATCCTAGGAAGCAACCATCACCCTGTTACCAAAACCAAAGACACTACGAAAACAGAAAATTACAAATCAATAACTATGATGAATTTAGATGAAAAAATCTTCAGCAAAATACTAATGCACAAAATCCAACAACACATAAAAAGGATCACACCATGATCAGGTTGGATTCATGCCATGGCACAAGGATGGTTCAACATACGCAAATGTTGAATCAGTGTGATACACCACATCAACAAATGAAAACACAAAAACTGCATGATTATCTCAATAGAAGCAGAAAAAGCATTTGATAAATTTCAACATTGATTCATGATTAAAGCTCTCACTAAGGAAGGTATAGAGAGATCATATCTCCACATAATAAAAGCCATCTATGACAAAGCTTCAGACAAAATAATACTCAACAGTGAAAAGCTGAAAGCTTTCCTATTAAACTCTGGAATAAGACAAGGATGCCCACTCTCTCCACTTTTATTTAACTTAGTGCTGAAAGTCCTAACCACAGCAATCAGACAAGAAAATGAAATAAAATATATCCAGTTTGGAAGGGAAGAGGTAAAATTGTCATTAAATGCAAATGAAATGATACTTTATATAAAAAACACTAAAGACTCCACACAAAAACTATTAGAACTGAGGAAAATTCAGCAAGGTAGAAGGATACAAGATTAACATAGGGAAATCTCTTGTATTTCACTAACTAACAATGAAATATCAGAAAGAGAAAATAAGAAAACAATCTCATTTAAAATTGAATCAAAAATAAAATAACCTAGGAATAAATCTGACCAAGGAGGTGAATTACTTATTTGCTGCAAACTATAAAGCATTGATAAAGGTATTTTGAGATGATTCAAAAAATGGAAAGATATTCCATACTCTTGGATTGGGAGACTTAAAAATGGCCATACTCCCCAAAGCAATCTACAGATTTAATGCAATCACTATCCAATTACCAATGACAATTTTCACTGAACTAGAGAAATAATCCTAAAATTTCTATGGAACCCCAAAAGGCCCAGAATTGCCCAGCAATCCTGACGAAAAAGAACAAAACTGGAGGCACAGCTCTCCAGACTTCAGACAATACTACAAAGCTACAGTAATTAAAACAGTGTGGTATTGGCACAAAAATAGACATATGGATCAATGGAACAGAATAGAGAGCCAAGAAATAAACCACACACCTATGGTCTATTCATCCATGACACAGGAGTCAAGAATATATAGCAGAGAAAAACAGTCTCTTCACCAACTGGTGCTGATGAATCTGGACAACTGCATGTAAATCAATGAAGTTATAGCACTCCCTCACACCATGCACAAAAATGAACTTAAAATGGCTTAAAGACCTAAATATGACAAGACACCATAAAATTCCTAGAAGGCAAAACATAGGCAAAAGGCATAGACAAAACATCTTCTGATATAAATCATAGCGATAGGTCAGTTTCTCAAGGCAAAATAAATTAAAGCAAAAATAAACAAATGGGGCCTGATCAAACTTATAAGCTTTTGCACAGCAAATGAAACCATAAACAAAATGAAGAGATAACTTACAGACTGAGAGAAAATATTTGCAAATGATGAGGCTGAAAAGGGCTTAATTTCCAAAATATGCAAACAGCTCATACAACTAAAGATCAAAAAACAAACAACCCAATCAATAAATGGGCAGAAGACCTAAATAGACATTTCTCCAAAGAAAACATACAGATGGGCAACAGGCACACAAAAAGATGCTCCACATCACTAAATATTGGAGAAATGCAAATCAAAACTACAGCGAGGTATCGCCTCACACGTGTCAGAATTGCCATCATCAAAACGTCTGCAAATAATAAATGCTGGAGACATTACACAAAATCTCTAATTCAAAAAGGTACATGCACTCCAATGTTCATAGCAGCAGTATTTACAGCAGCCAAGACATGGAAAAAACCTAAATGTCTATCAAATTATGAATGCATAAAGATTTGGTATTTATATACAAAGGAAAATTACTCAGCCATAAAAGAGAATGAAATAATGCTATTTGAAGCAACATGGATGGACCTAGAGATTATCATACAAAGTGAAGTAAGTCAGACAGAGAAGACAAATATCATATCACTTATCTGTGGAACCTTTAAAAGGATTCAAATGAAATTACTTACAGAACAGAAAGAGACTTACAGGCATAGAAACAGTGTTATGGTACTAAAGGTGAAGGGAGGGAATAAATTAGAATTTGGGGAATAACAGATACACAGTACTATATATAATATAATTAAACAACAAGGAATTGCTGTATAACATAGGGAACTATATTCAATATCTTGTCATAACTATAATGGAAAAGAATCTGTAAAAGAATATATACATGTATATATGTAATATATGTATAACTGAATCATTTTGCTATTTACCTGAAACTGACACAATGTTGTAAATCAAGTATTCTTTAATTAAAAGAAAATGTAAATGGACTAACTGCTCCAATTTTTATTCTAGACACACAGGGTGGCTGATTGAATAATGAAAAATACTCATCTACATGCTGCCTGCAAGAGACTCACTTCAGAGCTAAAGACACTCACAGAATGAAAGTGAAGTGATGGAAAAAAAGATAAAGATATCTTTCATACAAAGATAAATAAAAGAAAGTGGGGATAACAATACTCATATCAGACAAAATTGACTGTAAAATAAAGTCTATAATAAAAGATAATGAAGAACATTATATTAATGATAAAGGAGTCAATCCAAGAAGATAATATAACATTCATAAACATGTATGCACCTAATTTAGGAGCACATAAATATATAAAGCAAATATTAATAGACAAAATGGAGAAATTGACAGTAGTAGAATTATAGAAGGGGACTTTATTACCCTACTTACATCAATGGATAGATCATTCAGACAGAAAATCAATGAGGAAACAGTGACCTTAAATCAGTGGTTCCCAAGTTTTTTGGCACCAGGGACCAGTTTCGTGGAAGACAATTTTTCCATGGACCGGGGGTGGGGTGGGGGGGATATGGTTTGGGGATGACTGAAGTGCATTACATTTATTGTGCACTTTATTTCTATTATTATTACATTGTAATATATAATGAAAGAATTGTACAGCTCACCATAATGCAGAATCAGTGGGAGCCCTGAGCTTGTTTTCCTGCAACTAGATGGTCCTATCAGGGGGTGATGGGAGACAGTGACACCCAAAGCATGTTGCTTATGTCCAGTCTACTCCATAATCTCATTTTGGTTGCTGTCACTGCAGAAAACCCTGCTTCACAAAGATAGGATGTTCAAAATGAAAGAAGACTTTTCAGTGCTTTTGTGCAATGCAATCTCAGGATATTCTGCCTTGACTTTAATCCAGACATGGAGATTTGAAGTTGTCTCAAACATACTTTTAAGGCCACCATTATTTGCAATCTCAAGCAGTTGATCCTCTTTAGCACAGACAAAGTTGATTCAGCTGGCTTATTCACAAATGGGCCGTGGATCCATGCCTTCCCAGTTTGGAGGTCTTTTGTAGTTGGGAAGTAATGCTCAAACTCTTTTGAAAGCTGAGATAGGTGATCATGCACCAGCTGGGAAAAAGAAGGCCTTGGCTCAGTCTCTTTCAAAATCTCTTGCTAATGTTTGAAATATGTCAAAAATCCCAATGTTCACTTGTTGCCCCCGTAATTCCAGTTTGGCTTTGAATGCAGCCACTTTATCTGCTGACTTGAACACAGTTATCATTCTCCCCTGAAGTGACAGATTGAGCTCGTTGAGCAGGTTGAATATGTCACACAAGTAAGCAAGTTTTGCAACCCATTCTGTTTCACTGAAATGTGCTGCCAGTGGTTACTGTTTTTTGAAAAGAAATCTCTGGAGCAGCTCTCATAACTCAGAAACTCAGGTCAGTGATTTACCTTTAGAAAGCCATCTCACTTCTGCGTATAAGAGAAGACATGTGTGCTCTGTGTCCATCTCCTCAAAGAGCTGAGTGAACAGACATGAGTTAAGGGCATGTACTTTAATGTGATAATTTTAATCACATCCTACAAAACGTTGTTAAATTCAGGTGACATTTTTTGGCTAGCCAGCATTTTTCTTTCGATGAAACAGTGCATAGACTCACATTCAGAAATGACCTCTTTGACCTGTGTAGTGAAACCAAAAAGCCGTCAGTCATGGCAGCTTCTCTGTCCATGCATATACTGACATAAAATGACTAGTTCAGTTTTCCTGATATGTAATCATTCAAAAACTTGAATAGTTCCGCAGCTGTGGTGTTGGTTGACAACAAAAGTTCACATAACATATCCTCATGCACATCCTCCTGAAAAACATATCACATAAAAACAAGCATTGTTGTCTTGATGTCAACATCAATAGATTCGTCAACCTGTATTGCATACCACGGTGATTCATAAATCATTTCTAATATTTGTGCCTCAATGTCCTCTGCTATTTTATCAATTCGTCGAGTTATGGTGCTAAGCCGAAAGAAGAACGTGCCACCATTTGAACTGCAGCCTCTCCTAAAAGTTCATGACAAATGTCCTTAGCAGAAGGCAGGATCAACTCTTACCAGTAGTAAAGTGCTTCTTAGCTTTAGCAATGCAGTTAGCCACTAAGAATGATGCTCTTCGGTGGCACATTTGATGAAGTGGTGGTCTTCAATAATTGCTTCTATTCTTCGTGTTCACATTTTTTTTCTTTTGAAAAACTCCAAAGGCTTCTTTTAATGCAGTGTGCTTTGTCTCCATGTGGTGGAGCAGTTTTGAAGGTTTCATGGCTTCATTGGATAGCCAGTTGCCACATATTATACAAAGCAGGCTTGGAAATGTGAATCACCTGTTGCAATGAACCCGTAATTGAAGTAGGACTCTTGGTATTTTCTTTTAAATGCAGCTTTCTTTCTGCTGGCAGTCTTAGAGTCTTCTGCTGTCTCATTATTGGGTCTTTCCCCCTTTTCAAAGAAGCTCTCCAGCTATGTTTGTATTTTACTCATTTTGGCTAGGGTTAGCTTGTGGACTTACCAAAACAAGTGCACAGTGCGGGAAAGAGGCACAGATGGAAGTGGTAAATAAAATAATGGGCAGGCCACACACAGACTAAAATAAGTTGAATTCTGACTTAAAGCCTTTCACTAGATGCAGCTTAATTGTCACTTGCCACTCACTGAAATGGTTTTGATATGAGTCTGCAGTCAATTGATTTATTATGGTCTCTGTGCAGTCAAACCTCTCTGCTAATGATAATCTTTATTTGAAGCCCCTCCTCAGTGCTAGCAACAGAATAGAGACCAAAGGAAAAAAGATCAATGAAACAAAGAGCTGGTTTTATAAAACGATAAGCAAAATTGATAAATATTTAGGCAGGCTCACTAAGCAAAAAAGAGAGAGGGCTCAAATAAACAAAATCAAAAAGGAAAGAGAAGGGGCTTCCCTGGTGACGCAGTGGTTGAGAGTCTGCCTGCCGATGCAGGGGACACGGGTTCGTGCCCCGGTCTGGGAAGATCCCATATGCCATGGAACAGCTAGGCCCGTGAGCCATGGCCGCTGAGCCTGTGCGTCCGGAGCCTGTGCTCTGCAATGGGAGAGGCCACAACAGTGAGAGGCCCGTGTATCACAAAAAAAAAAAAAAAAGGAAAGAGAAGGTTACAACCAATATTCCAGAAATACAAATTATCATAAGAGAATACTACAGATGGTTACATGCCAACAAATTGGACATACTAGGGGAAATGCATAAATTCCAAGAAACATACAATATACCAAGACTGAATCAGGAAGAAATAGAATATCTGAACAGACTAATTACTAGTATTGAAATTGAATCAGTAATTTAAAATCTCTCAACAAACAAAAGTCCATGATGAGGAGGCTTCACAGAAGAATGTTACTAAACATTTAAAGAGGAGTTAACATCTATTGTTCTCCAACTATTCCAAAAAATATTGAAGAGAAGGGATCACTTCCAAACTCATTCTATGAGGCCAGCATTACCATGATACTAAAACCAGACAAGGACACTATAAAAAAAGAAAACTACACACCAGAAATCTCTCATAAATATAGATGCAAAAATCCTCAACAAAATATTATCAAGCAAAATTCAACAGTACAAAAAGGATCATACATCATGATCAAATGGGATTTATTCCAGGGATGCAAGGATGGTTCAATTGCCACACAAAAATTAATGGGATACATCATGTTAACAAAAAGAAGGATGAGAAAAACATGATCATCTCAATAAATGCTGGGAAAGAATTTGACAAAATTCAACATTCATTCATGATAAAAACTCTCAACAGAGTTTGTATGGGGGAATATACCTTAACATAATAAAGCCCTTATGAAAAGCCCATAGTGAATATCATACTCAATGGTGAAAAGCTTTTCCTCTAAGATCAGATGTAAGATAAAAATGCCCATTCTTACCACTTCTTTTCTATTTAACATAGTATTGGAAGTCCTAGCCACAGCAATCAGACAAGAATGAGAAATAAAAGGCATCCATATTTGAAGGTAAGAAGTAAAATTGTTATTGTTTGCAGATGACATGATATTGTATATAGAAAGTCCTAAAGAGTCAACCAAAGTACTATTTGAAGATATGGGGATATAGGTATAGCTGATTCACTTTGTTATAAAGTAGAAACTATCACACCATTGTAAAGCAATTATACTCCAATAAAGATGTTTTTTAAAAAGTACTATTTGAACTAATAAATGAATTTAGTAAAGTTTCAGGATACAAGATTAATATACAGAAACCTGTTGTATTTCTATACACTAAGAACAAAGTATCATAAAGAGAACCCCTAACCCAATTTATAATCAAATAAAAAAGAATAAAATACCTAGGAATTAATTTAAGCAACTAGGTGAAAATTATAAGAAAATTGTAAGACATTGGAAACTGAAGATAATCCATGTTCGTGGATTGGAAAATTAATATTGTTTAAATATCCACACTACCCAAAGCATTTACAGATTCAGTGCAATCTCTATCAAAATAACTATAACATTTTTCACAGAACTAGAAATAATCTTAAAATGTGTATGGAACCAAAAAAGACACTGAAAAGCCACAGCAATCTTTACAAAAGAGAACTAAGCTGTAGCCACATTATCTGATTTCAAATTATACAACAAAGCTACAGTAATCAAAACAGTATTGTAATGGCACAAAGGCAGACACATATATCAATGGAATAGAATAGAGAGGCCAGAAATAAACACATGCATATATGGTCTATTAATTTACAATAAAGGAGGCCAGAATACATAATGCAAAAAAGAGAGTCTCTAAAGTAAATAGTGTTGGGAAAACTGAACGGCTACATGTAAAAGAATAAAACTAGAACATTTTCCCATACTGTATACAAAAAATAAACTCAAAATGAATTAAGAACCTAAATGTAAGACCTGAAACCATAAAACTTCTAGAAGAAAGCATTTGCATATGCTCTTTGACACTGGTCTAGGCAACATTTTTCGTATCTGTCTCTTCAAGCAATGGAAGCAAATGCAAAAATATACAACTGGCACTTAATCAAACCTAAATGCTTTTGCAGAGAGTAGGAGACCATCAACAGAATGAAAAGGCAACCTACTGAATAGTTGAAGATATGTGCAAACAATATGCTCAATCAGAGGTTAATATCCAAAATATATAACAAACTCCTACAACTCAATATCAAAAGAACAATCTAATGGATTAAAAATGGGCAGAGGACTTGGATAGGCATTTTTCCAAAGAAGACATATTGATGACCAACAGGCACATGATAAGATGCTTGACATCACTAATCATCAGGGAAATCCAAACCAGAAACACAAGGAGCTATCACCTTACACCTGTTAGAATGGCTATTATCAAAAAGGCAAGAAATCATGAGTGTTGGTGAGGATGTGGAGAAAACAGAACCCTCATTCACCGTTGGTGGGGCTTTAAGTTGGTACAGTCACTATATAAAATAGTATGGATCTTCCTCAAAAAGTTAAAAATAGAAGTCCCTTACAATCCAGCAATTCCACTCCTGAACAAAAGACAAAGGCAGTATCAATCCAAGTTAACTAGAAGGCTTTCTTAAGAGGCCTATGCCATCAAATCATACACAAGTTGCCCTTTTAAATTCTAAGAAGCAAAATAAAATTATGGTCAATTATGTATTTCAAGTTTTTCTGACTCATACATTAATTTTAGGTTAAATTAATTCCAAGTATAACGATTTATTTTCTTATGCAGTCTGGAAACTCAGTACACACTTTGTGGCACACTGGGGCTCTTTTTATAGACTGCATGAGCAGTTGAATGGGTATGGAAGCTCACTTAACCATTTGTAATGGTTACAGAAGTGTTTCGTTGTTCTGGGGTTTTGGGGTTTTTTGTCAACTATTGGTCACATTTATAGTTTCATTTGATTTTTGGTCTTGAACTTCTTAATTATAAAATTATCACAAAAAATAATGATTTATAGATTTGCATGAGACCTTGATTCTGTTTTGTTTAAGTAAATATTTTCAGAATCCATGCATTAGTAAAGTAGTTCTGTTCCTTTTAAGATAAAGAGTGTTGTGCCAGACTGTTGGGGAGGGAAAACGGAAATGGCTGGAAGCTGGCTAAATTGTTAGAAAAGAGATCAATTTTATGTAAATGTGAGTAATTAATCAGCAATCAACTCAAAAACAAATACCATCCTCTGGTTTTTTTTTTTTTTTTTTGGCTCTTCATGTGAAGAGCCATCCTCTGAGAGGGGAAAATTGCTCTCCTCTATTAAAAATAGACTGTCAGACAGCTTTTCAGATCTGTCTTTTGCTTCTAATTTTCCCTAAGCTGTCTGGAGCGGAATGTATCCCCCTCCTGCCCCATTCTGAGAAGCTATAGGACTTGAGCTGAAGTTTGGCTAAAGAGTAAAGAGCTGTCCAGGGAGCTCAGAGCTGTGGACTAACATCAGGCAACCATGTCACAACAAATTATAGAACATTCAAACTATAAAAGAAAAGATTTAGCAAATCTACCTTACCTTCTGCCTGACCCAATATTTATTCCCTTTTCTTCTAAGACAGACTCTACAACCTGTTGAGCATAAACCTTGGTGATGGTGAAAGGCAGCTGCTCCATATTCACCTCGTTAATGGGGTGTGAACACGCCTTTGGAGTGGAATCTCAGAACATTTCATCTTCCCATCCTCAGGAACTGAGTCACAATTGGGTTGATTTGAGCCCTTCTGGTGGCTTTACTTGGAGAGATAAGCCTTAATTTACTGGGATTGCTGTCTGGTACGTCACCTATGATTATAGCTGCCATAGCTGTATTTCCCAGCATGGGGAGAGATCCTTAAGAAGAACAAAGCCAATGCACAAGAAAGAAGACTTAAAAGATGGAATGAAAATGAAAGGATCCTGGTAGCATTTTTTGTGATCCTGGCATGGTTGCAGATGACCTGTTCAACCTGCAGACACTACCCCTAACCTCATTCTATTTTCTCAAACTAATTTGAGTTTTGATTACTTGTAACAGCAACTACTAGAGAAAAAGTTTTCCAAAGGTTACACAGGTTTCTGAAGTTGACTTGTCTATTGGTTGTTTTCTTGTGTTTAATTAAACTGTTATGTAAACTTATGTGCCTGTAACTATGCAAGTCTTGGAGAATAAAAACGATAAATAAAGCTTAATTTTTTGCTTTCATAGTATTGGGGAAGAAAACATTTTTCTCAGCCCTCTTAGTGCCCCTGGCTGGGTCTGAAAATTAAACTGTCAGAGACAAAGTAACAGAAAAAAAAGAATACAATTTGATTTAATATAACTTTTACATGACACAGGAGGCTTCATAAGGAAATGAAGACCTGAAGAAACAGTTAAACCTGAATATTAATACCAGGTTTGGTGAGGAGTGAACAGTCTATGATAGGTCAAAGTATAAGTAAGAGTAGTAAACTGAAAAAAACTTAGCAGTGTCTATTTTTTCAGATGTCTTTAGAGATAAGGATGCTCCTTTCTCCCCAGTATAGGGAGGACACCTCTCACATGATAGTTTTATGACCTACTTTAGGGATGTGTGTGTAGGGAAGGTCAGAGTAATCTTCCTGCTTCAGTTGTTTTCTCAAACTCCATCAGCTTAAAATATTCAATATGGCAAAGTGCCATATTTTGGGGTAGCATGTCCTTAACCCTCACTAACATATTACACAATTAGACAAGATAAATCAATGCAAGAGGATAGAATTTTGAAAAATGAAATTTAGGTTGGAATTATTCCATTGCTAAATATCTATATCTCAATTTTAATGTTTTAAAATATTTGAATTATGACTGCTGTTATTATTAAATGCCAGAAGACTCACAGACTCTGCATAAAGTTTTTTGCTTCCTTAAACATGACTGTTTCATTTGAGAATATAAAATGAATATATATTAAATTTGTAAAAAATATAAGAAAAAAACAATTGCAGACTTTTTGTAAAATAAAAACATAAAATGTTTTATACAAAAATGTATGGAAATGAATACAGCATAGTTCTGACAGATAAATTCAATGTCATATTTTATTATTAAAGAAAAGATTTAACGTGGATTGTTACCAAATTAGAAAAAAGTCTAAAGATACAAGAAAATGTAAATAATGATACAAAAAGCTAATAAAATAGGGGGAAAAGAAGAATTGAGATATTCTGAACAAATTTTTAAAATATAAACAAGAGTAAACAAATATGACAATTTAATCAAAAAGCAAGAGAATTATAAAATGAAATTAAAAGATACTAAAAAATTACAAGATTATTCACTTCAACCAATTAGAATAGCTTGATGAAATTGATGAAGCTCCAGGACAAGATAATTACTCCAAATTGAATAAAAAATAAGAGAAAACCAAATATACCAAGTATGGTTTCTGGCAGAGAGCAGACACTCAACAAATCGAATGAATAAGCAGAAAAGATTTGAAATATGTGTCAAAATACAGCATTTAGACAACTTCTAATAAGTGTAATTTCAAACTTCCAGGCGTTTAGTATCAGCCACACTACAGGAATTGTTTCAGTGTTCAGAAAATGACAACAATGTATGCAGTCTATATAAAGAAGCAGGTTTTATCTAAGAATATTTATATATGTGGCAAAAAAGAAAATCACAAAAAAACCCACATATAGTTATATCTTAAATAAATGGTATGAGTATAATGTGTTTATGATTATATCTAATGAAAATGGATGGCTGGATTTCCACTAATTAAGAGACCATGTTTGGGTTGTCTGATTTTAAAGAGGCTGCAGGCCATAAACATTTGTTTGGGTATCCCAAGAAGCATCTCAAAGAGATGAGCACTAGTTTTACAAAAGACAAAACGAAGGTTTGGGAGGCACATATGAATGTCAAGGTAGGAAAAAATGAGTAGTAGGGATAGAGAATAATATGCCACCCCCAACACTCACAGGTAAAAAAGTCAAACTGTGGTTTCCAATAAGTATTTCAAATCAGAAACTTTCCGAACTGCAAACCTTTATTTTTGGTCAAACTGCTTCTCACATGGTCATTTATGGTGTGGTCCCAAGTGAAGGTCAACAATAATTTATAAACCATGATTAGTGTTTCTCCTATGCAATGCTGGCAGTATAATACTAGTAAACTGATTATTGAGTTATTAAGTTAAAAAATAATTCAAATATGAAAAATCATAATACTTACAAATAAACATAGTTAAAACTTGTATGAATAAAGCTAAAGAACAAAACACAAAAAGATTTGGAATTAGAGGGGAAGTGACCAAGATGGCAAAGTAGGAATACACTGAGCTCACCTCCTCCCATTGGTACACAAAAATTACAACCCCTTACAGAGCACCTACCAATCAGAACAACCTGAAGACTAACAGAAAATGTTTTTCATCTATCAATGAGAATGACATGAAGACCAGCAGAACAGATTTTCCTCAACTAAAGACATAATGAAAGGTCCACAATGAGATGGGTAGAAGGGGTGGAGACACAGTACAGTCAAGAACCACAACCCCTTGGTAGGCAAACCAAAAGGGGAAGGATAATCATAATAACAGATGATCTCACCAAGGAGTGAGTGATCCAAGCCCCACATCAGGCTCCCCATCCTATGCGTCCTGCATTGGGAAGACAAGCAATAAAATAATATGTGAGATATACATAGATATAAACAAGAATACTACTCATCCATAAAAAAGAATGAAATCTTGTCATTTGGAACAATATGGATGGACCTAGAGGGTATTATGCTACATGTAATAAGTCAGACAGAGAAAGACAAATACCATATGATTTCACTTAGATGTGGAATATAGAAAATAAGTCAAATGAACAAACATAAAAAACAGAAACAGAGTCTAAGATACAGAGAAAAAACAGGTATTGTTAGAGAGAAGGGTTAGAGGGATGAATGAGTTAGGTGAGCTAGATTAAAAGGTACAAACTTCCAGTTACAACACAAATGAGTCATGGAGATGAAATGCACAGCATTTGGAATATAGTCAATAATAAAATAGTATTTTTGTATGATGACATTGTTTTAACTAGAGTTAACCTGGTGGTCATTTATTAACGTATAGGAATATTGAATCACTATGTTGTGTACCAGGAACTAACATAATGTTATAGGTCAATTATACTTCAGCAAACAAACAAACAAACTCATAGAAATGGAGATCAGACCAGAGGTATGGTGTGGGGGAAGGGGAACTGGATGAAGGTGGTCAAAAGGTACAAGCTTCCAGTTAGAATGTTAATAAGTAGTAGGGATGTAATATACAACAAGGTTAATATAATTAACACAGTTGTATGTTATATATGAAAGTTAAGAGTAAATTATAAGCGTTCTTATCACATGGAAACAATATATTTTTTTATTTTTCTTTTATTTTGTGCCTACATAGATGATAGTTCACTAAACTTATTGTGGTAATCATTTCATGATGCATGTAAGTAAAATTATTATGCTATACATCTTAAACTTATACAGTGCTTTAAGTCATTTGTATCTCAGTAAAACTGGAAGAATATAAATAAAATAAAAATAGAAAAGAAGACTTGGAATTAAAAATACAGCAAAAAGATTTAATTTTGTAAAGTTAACATTTTCCCCCAAATTTATTTATACCCATATTTTTCAGTTGAAATTCTAAAGGGAGATTTTAGAAATTTAATGTACATACTTAGATTTTTCTGAAGGAAAAAAAAGAGCAAGAGTGTCTAATAACATTTTGAAAAGAAAACTAGTAAAATGATTTGTCTTATAAAACAATGAAAGTTCTTTTAAAAAGAATTATTTTTATGGATTAAAAATTTTTTTGATCTACCAGTAATCTATATACACTATAGGAAAGATCATTTAATCCAATAGCAAATTTTACATTTTTATATTTATATCAGTATAATTGATTTAAGCAACATGTTATTGTTTTATTAATTTTTAAAAGATGTTTAAATTTTTCACATCTTATATTTGATAACAGCAACATAGGCGTTGTTATAAGATTTTCATGTTCTGAATACTTTGTAAAGCTTAGAATAAAACATATATTTTTACATATATGTTTACATAATTTTTTTCAAGAATCAAAGTACAGACAGAAACCATAACCATGATTTTATTCTTTTTTTTTCCTCTCTGACCGAAGTACTCAGTTTCGTCCAGAAATTTAAAGAAATATTGGCAACTCTCTCAAGGCTTGTAAGAACTTGAAGAGGGGGACAGAGTTATGAGATAAATGTAAATTGTCACTCTTTCCATATGTCCTTAAGCTTCGTTTTGCCTGCTTCATTTGATAAAGTTTGCACTTTCCATTCAGCTATGTTAAAGAGTCTACTTAGAAAACTTTAAAAACTGTTTCTGCCTCAGGATATTATCCTATTTACTGCCCCGTTGGAGACAATGCAACAAATCACTTCTTTTTATGGGGAATCGCAAAGCAAAGCAATAAAGCATGTTGAGAAGTAACTAAACACAGCATGCCCAGTCATCACTGCTTGGTTCTGCAATTTCAAATCTATAATTAGATATGTTTTTAGGTTTTTCCCGGCTTTAATGATCTCCATTCTGTTTATGACAAATGCTAGAGAGCCACCTCCTGGGGGAATTGCAGGGGGGAAAGATGAGCTGATGAGAGATTGTTTTATTTGAGATGCAATTTCTCATTTTCAGGTTTTTCAACATTCCAAGCATGTCAGAAAAATATAAGTGCATTGTCTGTGGTTGTGTGTGGTGGACAGCAATTGTGGGAGCAATGTGGCACAGCTTAGAGAGCAGTCAAACTGAAGCACTAAACAAGCAAAGTCTGGGTTGGGAGTTTTAATTAGTCTGCCCCTTTGGGCTAGGCACTTCATTGCTGCACTTTGATTCTCATGAGGTGGTTAATAAATAGCTGGGGAAAGATACGTGTAGTTATGGTTATTCAATAAGTTGACCAACATTTATTGAGTGCTTAGCACATGTGAAGTGTTGTGCCAGGAACTATGAGGGACAAAACAACTCCTCATAATCTACTTGGAAAGAAACACTGTCAGAAGCAAAATCAATAATGGTGAAGCAGGCAATGAAAGCTCCTCAGGGAAGAATTCTCTGACCTCTCCAGCCTCAGTCAGACCTTTGTCCAAGCCTTATTATGATGCTTATTACATTGCCATGATTATTTGTTTGCACTCTTGTTTTATTCACAGTTCCTTGAGAACGAACTATTTTTATTCATATTCCATTTCTTAGTGTCTTACATGGTCCTGACATGAAGTGTGTGCTCAGAAAAATGGGACTGAGTGTGTGAGTTAATGAACATGGAATAGGGCCACCTCTGTATTGGAGGAATGGTACCAATGGCTATTGGTAGAGAGGGTCAGAGAAGGAAGTCTGCAAGAGTGCATAGGGATGCACAAGGGAGTCTTTGTAGCCACTCTAGGTGAAAGGGCACTGACTAAAGGATTGATGTAGGTGGAATACACTTTCAATGATGATATCATAACGGGTCTCTCTGCCTCCCTGAAAAGAGTATTTCCTCAACAGGCCTTAAATTCCTTTGGAGTAGGGATATCTTTATTAAAATTGAAATCTTGTTTAGGAGACTTCAGGCATCAACATCTTATAAATAAACACTTTATCAGAGACTTCCTTTTTGGAATATTCCCAATGGCGGAAGGGGAACTAGGCTTGACACATGGGAGATCTGGTTGAGGAAGCAGGTCCTGGGCAGGATCCTCAGCACAGAGAAGTAGCATAAGAATATCACCTAGTAGTTAGTTTCTAAGAAAGAGACGAGAGTAAAACACAGCAATTGGGCAAGACCTAAAATACAAGCCTGATAAATGGACACATGGAGGTAGGTTGCTTTTTGTATTATTCCTATTCCTTTTATTTCCCCATGGAAGAGTGACCTGTAAGTTACAGCAGCCAGTAGAATCTGCAATTTCAAAGCAAACTTGAATGAGAAGTGTTTGAGGAGTAAAGACAAATTTGATCCTCCCCATGGCTAGAGGGAATAATTGGTTCCATCTATACAACCAAGAGCAAAGAACCAAAGCACAAGTTTAGAATCCATTTTCCAATTCCTGAAGGGTAAGCTGGGACAAAGTGAGAGAGTGGCATGGACATATATACACTACCAAATGTAAAATAGATAGCTAGTGGGAAGCAGCCGCATAGCACACGGAGATCAGCTCGGTGCTTTGTTTCCACCTAGAGGGATGCGATAGAGAGGGTGGGAGGGAGGGAGATGCAAGAGGGAAGAGATGTGGGGATATATGTGTATGTATAACTGATTCACTTTGTTATAAAGCAGAAACTAACACACCATTGTAAAGCAATTATACTCCAATAAAGATGTTTTAAAAAATCTAGTTAAGTATAGAGTTTTATTACTATTAATGGCTCTAGTTAAGGTTGAAAAATTAGCTTGGTCTACTGAAAATGTTGCAAACTTGCATAGAAAATAACATAAATATCAAGCATCTAGAAGTTACAGGAAAATGAAAGAAAAGTTTCATTTTGAATGTTGTTTTCTATATTAAAGAGTAATCATAATAAACAAAGAAGTCTGTATAAAGGATCAGCCTTTAGTTTTATTTTTTTTAAAACTGGGTCTCAGAAATTCAAAAGATGCTTAGAAACATGCTTGCTGTATAACAAAAGATCATGAGACAGCTATGAGTTAAAGCATTATAACAATTAAACCATTAAATACCTTAATTTCTAAAGGATTGCTATTGTTTAAAGGATTTCTTTTTATGTCCAACAGTTCTGTGTTGACTTGACCTGATGTCTCTATCTGCTAGTGGACAAGTTACCTTTGGCATACTCTAGTGCTGTAGGTAAGCATGAAGTACCTTTATCTAAGAGGCTTCTGGCTTTCTTCACTGCAGATGACAGACAAAATATCTGTGACCTTTGGTCAGGGATACATGGGGGCCCTATCATTTGCAGGGTTTGTACTTAACTCCTGCGTAAATACAGAGACATGGGAAGCTATCTCTGATAAAACTTTCTGATATATATTTTTCATTCCCATTCTATCCTTGCAGGTAACTAACACAAGTTAGTAAGAAAAAAAAGAGCTTAATTAAATAAGGAAAACATCAGTTTAAATAAGAAATCAGTAAAAAACACCTAAAATCCTAATCTCACAAGGACCCAAATCTCTTGAATCCTAGAGCTCCTCAGAGACACAAAAGAGATTTGGGTTCAAGGCTCTTTCTTTCTCCTCTTGCTCCTCCCTCCTATCCACCTGCAACAATATGCTTCAGGAAGCAGGAAGTAGGTTATTAGGTTAGTGGGTATTTAAATGTTTGCTAGAGATGCAAGGAACTCAGGCAAAACCCTGACACAGAAGTGAGAAGGCACACAGAGAATGGGATCTAAGCTTTGGAACCCAGTAGACAGTAGAACTGGGATGGAAGGAGATGAATAAAAGGAATGAAGAGTTGAGAGGAAACTCCAGACCACAGTGAGAAAATTCATGGAGTCCCTGAGGTGGGCTAATAATTTGGCACACCTTCAAATGAGTGTGCCTGCTTTAGCTCACCCTGATGTAACATAATCCATTCTGGCTAAACTTCATAGCTCTTGATAACATATCAACAAATTACGCTTAAGTTTATATATACAATTTCACTGTACACTCAACCTCCTTTTTTACAACTCCCAAGAAAGCCAATGACAGCTCTTGAAAACCCCACAGAGTAGAGAGCTAATTATAGGTTTCAGCAAATTCCTTCAAAAGTCTACCTTTGTGACTTGATGATCATTGAAAAAGCTAAGCAGATAAGATGTTCTTTTGAATAAAGCAAACATTTTTGTATCATATTTTGAAATGCAAAGTTCATGTGATAGGAAAACATTCTCCAAGTTCACCTCAGTTTTTGTTCTTCCAGCACTTTTCTGTTGGATTTCTTGTTGATTACAGCCAGTTAATTACTTATATCTGGTTCTCACTGGAATCAGCTCATCACATTTGGTGATTCTTCCCAGTTTCAATTGTTCTTTAGCATTTCCAGTCCATCGTAACTATCTTACAGTGTCATTTTATCACCACGTTCTAGTCTTCACTGGCTCACCATTTTCAGTGCTTGGTAGTGAACAGGCATGAGTGTCTGAGTAATCATGTGAAACTATGACCAATTAAACTTTGAGGAAGCATACCAAAGAACTTACATGCAGATATTTATTCAATTTTTTAAAATGAAGATGAGATAAATTTACCACTAATAAAGATTTTATACACCATTTGTATTTAAAACATAAGAAATTTATTGCAAGTCATTTGCATATTAGGCCTACTATGATTTTAGTTAATACAAATTATCACCTTAACATAAGGCATGAATCAATTTCAGACTTGCAGTTCACCTGACTGCTGGCTTGGTCTCTGAGTTAGTGATGCAGCCTTGGGTTTCACCATGCAACTTAAATACTGCATTGTAGAAATAGAAAACAAAATGAGAAGGTGCTGGTGAGGAACACTTTCCCAAAACTTTCCATGAAAGTTCATAGAAAGAGATTCCAATCTAGATTTCACTACTTGGGAATCTGAATTAATTGACATCATTATTCAGATTTGCACCACCGATTTTTTAAAAGCATATTACCTGTCAAAATATTGCTTAAGTCAATCAACTCTCTTGTCCAAAATATCAGTTTTAATTAAATACTCCACCAAAAATATTAGTCTTATTAAGCCACCCACTTTGCCAGCCCACTGATTGATTTTTTTTTCAGAATGAGCAATTATGTATATTTCAAGCTAAAGGCAACATTCTTTTACCAAAGGTGCAGAGCCAGCATTACTAGACAGAGGCAACAGAGCACAAAGGTTAGAGCTAAAGGAACAGATCTGATATGGAGTAACGTGTGCTCTTCTCTGTAACATAACCATCCCCTGCAATTCATTTTAGAACATTTTCATAACCCCAACTAGAAACCCGAGTCTTTCGCTATCACCCCTTTATCCCTCTGTCCCACACCCACCCCAGCCCCTGGCAACCATTAATCTGCTTTCTGTCTCTATGGATTTGCTTACTCTGGATATTTCAGATCAATTGGATGATAACCTTTCTGAACTGGCTTCTTTTTTGTTGTTTTTTACATCTTTATTGGAGTATAATTGCTCCACAATCGTGTGTTAGTTTCTGCTTTATGAAAAAGTGAATCAGTTATACATATACATATGTTCCCATATTTCTTCCCTCTTGCGTTTCCCTCCCTCCCACGCTCCCTGTCCCACCCCTCTAGGTGGTCAAAAAGCACCGAGCTGATCTCCCTGTGCTATGCTGCTGCTTCCCACTAGCTATTTATTTTACCTTTGGTAGTGTATATGTGTCCATGCCACTCTCTCACTTTGTCATAGCTTACCCTACCCCATCCCCATATCCTCAAGTCCATTCTCTAGTAGGTCTGTGTCTTTATTCCTGTCTTACCCCTAGGTTCTTCATGACATTTTTTTTCTTAGATTCCATTTATATGTGTTAGCATACGGTATTTGTCTTTCTCTTTGCAACGTACTTCACTCTGTATGACAGACTCTAGATCCATCCACCTCACTACAAATAATTCAATTTTGTTTCTTTTTATGGCTGAGTAATATTCCATTGTATATACGTGCCACATCTTCTTTACCCATTCATCTGATGATGGACACTTAGGTTGTTTCTATCTCTCGGCTATTGTAAATAGAGCTGCAATGAACATTTTGGTACATGACTCTCTTTGAATTATGGTTTTCTCAGGGTATATGACCAGTAGTGGGATTGCTGGGTCATATGGTAGTTCTATTTATAGCTTTGTGTGTGTGTGTGTGTGTGTGTGTGTGGTATGCAGGCCTCTCACTGTTGGGGCCTCTCCTGCCGCAGAGCACAGGCTCCGGATGCACAGGCTCAGGGGCCATGGCTCACAGGCCCAGCCACTCTGCGGCATGTGGGATCTTCCCAGACCAGGTCACGAACCCGTGGCCCCTGCATCAACAGGCGGACTCTCAACCACTGTGCCACCAGGGAAGCCCTATTTGTAGTTTTTTAAGGAACCTCCATACTGTTCTCCATAGTGGCTGTACCAATTCACATTCCCACCAGCAGTGCAAGAGTGTTCCCTTTTCTCCACTCCCTCTCGAGCATTTATTGTTTCTAGATTGTTTCATGATGGCCATTCTGACCAGTGTGAGATGATATCCCATTGTAGTTTTGATTTGCATTTCTCTAATGATTAATGATGTTGAGCATTCTTTCATGTGTTTCTTGGCAATCTGTATATATTCTTTGGAGAAATGTCTATTTAGGTCTTCTGCCCATTTTTGGATTGGGTTGTTTGTTTTTTTCTTATTGAGCTGCATGAGCTGCTTAAAAATTTTGGAGATTAATCCTTTGTCAGTTACTTCATTTGCAAATATTTTCTCCCATTCTGAGGGTTGTCTTTTGGTCTTCTTTATCGTTTCCGTTGCTGTGCAAAAGCTTTGAAGTTCCATTAGGTCCCATTTGTTTATTTTTGTTTTCATTTCCATTTCTATAGGAGGTGGGTCAAAAAGGATCTTGCTGTGATTTATGTCATAGAGTGTTCTGCCTGTGTTTTCCTCTAAGAGTTTGATAGTTTCTGGTCTTACATTTAGGGCTTTAACCCATTTTGAGCTTATTTTTGTGTATGGTATTAGGGAGTATTCTAACTTCATACATTTACATGTACCTGCCCAGTGTTCCCAGCACCAATTATTGAAGAGGCTGTCTTTTCTCCACTGTATATTCCTGCCTCCTTTATCAAATATAAGGTGACCATATGTGCGTGGGTTTGTCTCTGGGCTTTCTATCCTGTTCCATTGATCTATCTTTCTGTTTTTGTGCCAGTACCATACTGTCTTGATTACTGTAGCTTTGTAGTATAGTCTGAAGTCAGGGAGCCTGATTCCTCCAGCTCTGTTTTTCTTTCTCAAGATTTAATTGGCTATTCGGTGTCTTTTGTGTTTCCATACAAATTGTGAAATTTTTTGTTCTAGTTCTGTGAAAACTGCCAGTGGTAGTTTGATAGGGATTGCATTGAATCTGTAGATTGCTTTGGGTAGTAGAGTCATTTTCACAATGTTGATTCTTACAATCCAAGAACATGGTATATCTCTCCATCTATCTGTATCATCTTAATTTCTTTCATCAGTGTCTTCTAATTCTCTACATACAGGTCTTCTGTCTCCTTAGCTATGTTTATTCCTAGATATTTTATTCTTTTTGTTGCAATGGTAAATGGGAGTGTTTTCTTGATTTCACTTTCAGATTTTTCATCATTAGTGTATAGGAATGCCAGAGATTTCTGTGCATTAATTTTGTATCCTACTACTTTACCAAATTCATTGATTAGCTCTAGCAGTTTTCTGGTAGCATCTTTAGGATTCTCTATGTATAGTATCATGTCATCTGCAAACAGTGACAGCTTTACTTCTTCTTTTCCGATTTAGTTTCCTTTTATTTCCTTTTCTACTCTGATTGTTGTGGCTAAAACTTCCAAAACTATGTTGGATAAGAGTGGTCAGAGTGGGCAACCTTGTCTTGTTCCTGATCTTAGTGGAAATGCTTTCAGTTTTTCACCATTGAGGACGATGTTGGCTGTGGGTTTGTCATATATGGTCTTTATTATGTTTAGGAAACTTCACTCTATGCCTACTTTCTGGAGGGTTTTTATAATGAATGGGTGTTGAATTTTGTCGAAAGCTTTCTCTGCATCTATTGAGATGACCATATGGTTTTTCTCCTTCTATTTGTTAATATGGTGTATCACATTGATTTATTTTCATGTATTGAAGAAACCTTGCATTCCTGGAATAAACCCCACTTGATCATGGTGTATGTTCCTCTTAATGAGCTGTTGGATTCTGTTTGCTAGTATTTTGTTGAGGATTTTTGCATCTATCTTCATCAGTTATATTGGCCTTTAGTTTTTTTTCTGTGTGACATCCTTGTCTGGTTTTGGTATAAGGGTGATAGTGGCCTTGTAGAGTGAGTTTGGGAGTGTTCCTCCCTGTGGTATATTTTGGAAGAGTTTGAGAAAGACAGATGTTAGCTCTTCTCTATATGTTTGATAGAATTAGCCTGTGAAGCCATCTGGTCCTGGACTTTTGTTTGTTGGAAGATGTTTAATCACAGTTTCAACTTCAGTGCTTATGATTGGTCTGTTCATATTTTCTATTTCTTCCTGATTCAGTCTTGGCATGTTGTGCATATATAAGAATTTGTCCATTTCTTCCAGGTTGTCCATTTTGTTGGCATAGAGTTGCTTGTAGTAATCTGTCATGATCTTTTGTATTTCTGCAGTGTGAGTTGTGACTTCTCCTTTTTCATTTCTAATTCTATTGCTTTGATTCTTCTCCCTATTTTCTTGATGAGTCTGGCTAATAGTTTATCAATTTTGTTTATCTTCTCAAAGAACAAGCTTTTAGTTTTATTCATCTTTGCCATCGTTTCCCTCATTTCTTTTTCATTTATTTATGATCTGATCTTTATGATTTCTTTCCTTCGCTAATTTTGGGGGTTTTTTTGTTCTTCTTTCTCTAATTGCTTTAGGTGCATGGTTAGGTTGTTTGAGATGTTTCCTGTTTCTTAAGGTAGGATTGTAATGCTATAAACCTCCCTCTTAGAACTGCTTTTGCTGCATCCCATAGGTTTTGGGTCGTGTTGACTCCATTGTCATTTGTTTGTAGGTATTTTTTTGATTTCCTCTTTGATGTCTTCAGTGATCACTTCATTATTAAGTAGCATATTGTTTAGCCTCCGTGTGTTTGTATTTTTTACAGATCTTTTCTTGTAATTGATATCTAGTCTCAAAGCATTGTGGTCAGAAAAGATACTTGATACAAATTCAATTGTCTTAAATTTACCAAGGCTTGATTTGTGACCCACGATATGGTCTATCCTGGAGAATGTTCCATGAGCACTTGAGAAAAATGTGTATTCTGTTGTTTTGGGATGGAATGTCCTATAAATATCAATTAAGTCCATCTTTTCTAATGTATCATTTAAAGCTTGTGTTTCCTTATTTATTTTCATTTTGGATGATCTGTCCATTGGTGAAAGTGGGGTGTTAAAGTCCCCTACTATGAATGTGTTACTGTCGATTACCCTTTTTATGACTGTTAGTATTTGCTTTATGTATAGAGGTACTCCTATGTTGGGTGCATAAATATTTGCAATTTTTATATCTTCTTCTTGGATCAATCCCTTGATCATTATATAGTGTCTTTCTTTGTCTCTTTTAATAGTCTTTATTTTAAAGTCTATTTTGTCTGATATGAGAATTGCTACTCCAGCTTTCTTTTGGTTTCCATTTGCATGGAATATCTTTTTCCATCCCCTTACTTTCAGTCTGTACCACGTCTGGTTTTGTGTTTTGGGCTGTCTGTGGACTTATTATGATTTTAGGCAGCCTCTCTGCTAATGGGTCGAGTTGTGTTCCTGTCTTGCTAGTTGTTTGGCATAAGGTGTCCAGTACTGTAACTTGCTGGTCATTGAGTGAAGCTGGGTGTCAGTGTTGAGATTGAGATATCTGGGAGATTTTTGCCATTTGATATTACATCAAGCTGGGAGGACTCTTGTGGACCAGTGTTCTGAAGTTGGCTCTCCCACCTCAGAGGCACAGCACTGACTGTTGGCTGCAGCACCAAGAGCCTTTCATCCACACAGCTCAGAATGAAAGGGAGAAAAAATAGAAAGAAAGAAAGATGAAAGAAGAAGAAAGAAAGAAAGAAAGAAAGAAAAAGAAGAGAGAAAGAAAGAAAGGGGATAAAATAAAATAATGTAAGATGAAATAAAATAAAGTTATTAAAATAAAAAATAATTATTAAGAAAAAAAAATTTTTAAGTAAAAAAAAAATAAATAAAGGACAGATAGGACCCTAGGACAAATGGTGAAAGCAAAGCTATACAGACAAAATCTGACACAGAAGCATACACATACACACTCACAAAAAGAGGAAAAGGGGAAAACATAATAAATCTTGCTCTCAAAGTCCACCTCCTCAATTTGGGATGATTCGTTGTCTATTCAGGTATTCCACACATGCAGGGTACATCAAGTTGATTGTGGAGCTTTAATCTGCTGCTCGTCAGGATGCTGGGAGAGATTTCCCTTTCTCTTTTTCGTTTGCACAGCTCCCGGGACTCAGCTTTGTATTTGGCCCCACCTCTGCGTGTAGGTCGCCTGAGGGCATCTGTTCTTCGCTCAGAAAGGACGGGGTTAACGGAGCCGCTGATTCTGGGGCTCTGGCTCACTCAGATCGGGGGCAGGGTGGGGCAGGATGCAGGGCAAGCCTGCTGCTGCAGAGGCCGGCGTGACGTTGCACCAGCCTGAGGCACACCGTGCGTTCTCTCGGGGATGTTGTCCCTGGATCTCGGGACTCTGGCAGTGGCGGGCTGCACAGGCTCCCAGGAAGGGAGGTGTGGATAGTGACCTGTGCTCGCACACAGAATTTTTGGTGGCAGCAGCAGCAGCCCTAGCGTCTCATGCCAGTCTCTGGGGTCTGCGCCTTTAGCCGCAGCTCACACCCGTCTCTGGAGCTCCTTTAAGCAGCGCTTTTAATCCTCTCTCCTCGCGCACCAGGAAACAAAGAGGGAAGAAAATGTCTCCTGCCTCTTCGGCAGGTCCAGACTTTTCCCGGACTCCCTCCCAGCTAGCCGTGGTGCATTAACCCCTTCAGGCTGTGTTCACGCCGCCAGTACTCTCCCTGCGCTCACCGAAGCCTAAGCCTCAGCTCCCAGCCCCACCCGCTCTGGCGGGTGAGCAGGCAATCCTCTCGGGCTAGTGAGTGCCGGTCGGCACCGATCCTCTGTGCGGGAATCTCTCCACTTTGCCCTCCGCACCCCTGTGGCTGTGTTCTCCTTCGCGGCGACGAAGCTTCCCCCTCCACCACCCGCCATCTCCGCCCGCGAAGGGGCTTCCTAGTGTGTGGAAACCTTTCCTCCTTCACAGCTCCCTCCCACTGGTGCAGGTCCCGTCCCTATTCTTTTGTCTCTGTTTATCCTTTTTTCTTTTGCCCTACCCATGTAAGTGGGGAATTTCTTGCCTTTTGGGATGTCTGAGGTCTTCTGCCAGCGTTCAGTAGGTGTTCTGTAGGAGTTGTTCCACGTGTAGATGTATTTCTGATGTATTTTTGGGGAGGAAGGTGATCTTTGCATCCTACTCTTCTGCCATCTTCCCCCTCTCCCTCGACACTGATTGATTTTGAAAAGGCTAGAAATATTCAGCAATTTCAGCATCTCTTATCGAAAGAGTTCATGAAAATATTTGAAAATTTCTCCACCCTTTCTTTCTGTTTCCCCAAATCAACAACTCCTGATCCTGACCCAAATGTGAGTACATTGATTCCAAATAAAGCTTAACTCTCTTGGAAATATAAACATTTTTTTCTTTAGCCCTGAGAGGAATTAGAAGCTGTTGATTCTGCATCCATTTTAAACTAAATTTAATATATAAACAATTTAGGTCTTCCCTGGTGATGCAGGGGTTAAGAATCCACCTGCCAATGCAGGGGACACGGGTTCGATCCCTGGTCTGGGAAGATCCCACACACCAGAGAGCAACTAAGCCCGTGCACCACAACTACTGAGCCTGCACTCTAGAGCCCATGAGCTACAACTACTGAGCCCATGTGCCACAACTACTGAAGCCCACAGATCTAAAGCCCGTGCTGCACAACAAGAGAAGCCACTGCAATGAGAAGCCCACACACCACAACAAAGAGTATCTCCCGCTTGCCACAACTAGAGAAAGCCCACAGGCAGCAACGAAGACCCAAAGCAGCCCCAAATAAATAGATGTTAACAAAAAGATATAAACAATTTAGCTACCTCAGTGAGTGCTGACAAGGAACCAGTCACTTCTTACTCCCATACTGTCTCTATTTAGGCTGCCTAACCACTGGCTTTTATAAATAAAGAGGAGAAAAGGGAAAGAAAATAGAGATTTATCTCATCATTAAAATGTAGGCTTATTGAGTTGATCTGGGTGACATTTTTACTTTCTGATCACACGTTAAGCAAGATTGAGTACCACTATGATAAACTATCGATGGAGCTGGGGTTGGGTGGGGTTGACGTGGTCTTGCTCTTGGTGTGTGTTTGTTTGGAGAACATTTTGGTTCTTTGCAAAAATCAAGTCCTCCTGTTAAGATGGTTTACCAGTGATACTGTAATGACAAGGATGCAAATTTGGTGTCTTGGGGTCTTTGTCCATCCCGTCAGACTTGCTTGTTTGACATTCACAGTCTTAAAAAAACTGAGCCAACACTTAAAGATCAGATGATATCATATAAAACTCTCATTTCTAGCTTTCTTGAAAAATAAAAATAAGATAACATTTGATAAGAAAACAATGGCCTGTATTTCCCCCAAATTCTAATTTCATAAAGCTGAGTAGCAGTTGTCTACCCCAGTCTGTGCTAGTCTCATCATTCACAACTCTTTCCTTTAACTGAGTTTCACTTGTCATTTAGCATCATGCTTGTGCTGCTGTTTTTCTTAGTAATAGTAAAATAAATCTTGAGAGTGGGAAAATGAAAGGCAGGTTAAGAACTGTTTTTTTTTTTCCCCAAGATAAACAACTGACCATGTTTATTTGTGCAAGTGAAAAAAATATCCATATGTTTAATAAGCAAACAAGGATCTGATTCATAAGAAAACTTAAGTTGCCAACCCATCATATTAATTTGTGTTACCCTCATGCCCTATGTAGGTGTTGGAGTTGGAACCCCTGAATTATTACATTGTCTTCATCAGTGGTTCTCAACAAAGGGGAGTAGAGGAATATCAGAATCATAGAGTGCATTTTCCAAAGTACACATCCTTCCACATGGGCATTTCTGGGAAGCCAACCCCTCCTGGAGGCTTCATCTAATTGCAAAAGCTGTCTAGGAGATACTGATATGATTATCTGGTGGAGAACTCCACATCTGGTATATTGAAAGACATCGTTATGGTTTTATTATAATTTGTCTCCCCTGTCCATCCCCAAATAAAATGCCTGACATCCCTAGAGTTCAAGCATTATGCCCAACACCCTTAATAGGGCTAAAATTCTGTGTAGACATGGTGAGAAGCTGCCAAGAAGACTTCTGACTGAAGTTCTTGCTGAAATGGTATGTGGGAGTTAAGGTTGGTGCAAAGACTTCCTGAGACCTTAGAAAATGTGTTAGAACAGTTAGCTCCAAGTCAGGATATCTCTAGACGGGTGGTTCACAAATTTGCGAACCTGAGGAGCTTATTAAAATATCAATGTTCAGGCGTCATATCATTGTTTTTTTGCTAGTAATTCTGTGTGGATGTTGAGAGACAAACCGACAAATCAGCATCAGCCACCATATATAAAAGTAGAGCTCTGACCCACAACCTCTGCAGCAACTAGTCTAGGAAGCCAAACCATGACATCTTTTGTCCCTGCTTCCAAGTTAGTACTAACCCAAGAAAGCCAAATATGCTCTCCTAACTAACCTCATAGGATGCCCCAACTCTAGTTAGTTGGCCTCCAACTTCCCTGTGCCAACAACCTTCAATCAGGACATACCAGAATCTTTTCTTTTTCCACTGTAACCTTTTATACTGCCCTGCCTGCCTTTGTGTTTCCACCAAATGCAAATGACGATGGCTAACTTCTTTACTATAGCAAACTCTGAACAAATAACTGTTGTTTGTTCTCTTTATTTATTTTCACAGGTTCTAGATAATTCTGTTACACACCAGCTTTTAAGAATTACTTTTGTGTATATGTGTGTGGAAAGGGGGCACAGATTCTCATGTGCCCCAAGCCACACTCAAAGTTCCAATAGAAACAGAATCTCTGGGAAATGTACTGGGAAATTAAAAAAAAAAAAATTAAAAATCCTCTTCCAGGTGATTCTAATAATCAAAGAAATTAGAGAGACTCTGGATTATGCTGCTGTCCACAGGTCTGTGCCAGGTTGGTAGAATATAAAGCACCTAGAAAACTTATTATAAATAGAAATTTCCAGGTTTCATCCTTGGAGATTCTGATGTTATAATCTGGGCTCCCCTACTGATTCTGATGAATAACATGTTTTGGAAAGCAGTACTCTATCTTTGTGATTCTCAAACAGCAATGTGCCCGCAAATCCCCTGGAGATCTTGTAAAAACTCAGATTCTGATTCTGTAGGTCTGAGGTAGGGCTGAGATTCTGCACACCTAACAAGCTCCCATATGATGCTTCTGTTGCTGGTCTGTTAACTCTACTTAGAGCAGTCAACATTGGCTACACAACAGAGCCAAACAGCCTTGGGAGTGAGACTCAGGCACCAGGCAATCCCAATGTACAACCAGTCATAGCACTGGTTCATCTTCATACTGCTTAGCCATATGACTGGAGCAGTGTTTTCACAGGAATGGCAGCACAAGCAATCAGATTAGAGCTCTGTTGAAATCATCACTGATATGTTACTCACATTTCAGCATGGTTTTGTGGTTCTTGCAATTTCCTGTAGGCATGAGGATGC
Organism: Neophocaena asiaeorientalis asiaeorientalis; assembly: GCF_003031525.2. Lineage (NCBI taxonomy): Eukaryota > Metazoa > Chordata > Mammalia > Artiodactyla > Phocoenidae > Neophocaena > Neophocaena asiaeorientalis. Next base: position 90,721 of record NW_020175007.1, read on the forward strand.
CTGGAAGGCCACTAAATGCACTAAGGAAGGGTTATTCCATGGAATTCCTGTTGAACTGTTGAACAACCTTGTCTTGATCTTTGAAGGGCTTGCTGCTGAGGGGGAGGTATAACAGTGATCTGGAATATCCCATGTGGAAAACTTTGAGCTGAGAGATATTAGTCTTCAACGACTGAGGCAATTTCCATAAGTTAAATTTATCTTCATCTCAGAGTTGGGTGTGATTGGATGCTACCAACTTACACACACAACAATGGTGATCAGATCTTTTATTTTTCATTTTTCTTCTCTAGTGTTTCATGACTGATTACAAGGATAAGGGGGATGATAGTGTTGTTGATGAGAAGGAACATTTGTATGGGTTATAATTACAATTCATCCTTCACCAGATGGCTTCATCCTGTTGCCAGGCATTTGATGAGCTAATTCATGAACACTGTTGCTGGGATGTGTTAATGTCTAAGAACTGGCTCATTTAATGGACCATTGTGAAGGTGGTTGACAGATCTTTGGATGCTTGGCTCATTTTTGCTTAGAGGATAAATGAGTTAGCACATAATTAAATCTGAGAGCTACTCCAGAAGAAAAAGTACCTCATACCCAAGGATTATGTGGGTTTCAAGCAAGAATGGATGACAACAGAATTGAGCAAATTTGTGATAACAGTCTTGGGACCATTTTATCATGAGTTAAATGGATACAAGATTTTTAAAAATCCTCTATCCAAAATGCGCTGTAACAGATAAATTGTAAAGGCCTCATGGCTGATAAATATTCCAATCTGCCTGTGCTCTGTAATTATTCAGAACAACCTCTGTATAATGAATGTCTCATTTTCAACCATGTCTTAGTGTATAAACAATAGATATCTCTAAGAAATATTCAGACATCTGAAAACTGGGTCACATTAGAGTCAAACATGGTGAGCCAACGGCTATATTTAATTACTGTAATTTAGTACCTAATTCTCAGGCAGAGGCTAGGAAGCTAGCAGGGAGAAGGCAGCAGAATGCCCAAGTGGAAAAAAAATCTTTATCATACATAAACCAGTGCATGTCTGCTTTCAAAGGATCAAGTTAGCTCTAAAATATAGATATCCAGATATCCAGTGGTGTGCCTATGGCCATGAGTCATTGTCCATGAGTCATGGACAGTTATAAATAAATAAATATTAACATATAAATATAGTACCATTATTTTAACAACATACCTTATTTTCACAATATACCCTTGTATATAAAATGTGTACCTTTATTTTAAAAAGAAATTTGATGTGAGTTCAAACTTTTCTGAACAGAGAGCTCTAAAAGATAAAATGGGTAAAAGATTGACTGAATTTTATACCAATGTTTAGCAAATTGAGATATAGTGACTCCAAATCAAAGAAAGGAAACAAATTTGAAGTTAACATCTTGCATTATAATGTGGTAATAGGTTAATACTGTTTTCTTTCACCATTGTATTTTAATACCCAAGGAGACATATTTCAAGGAAGAAAACCTAGCAAAGGCACTAAACCTGGAGGTTAGAGAAATCTATATGACATAGTCTGGAGAATTTCTAATGATTACCTTATCAATGGGTTTAGCTTGAGAAACACAATATTGAACTGCATATACCCAGCCTTATTTCATCCCCACCATACACCCCCATGGACAGAAACCCAGGGAGCCCACCACTGACCACACAATGGGCACTTCCTTCTAAGGGGCCAGGGCCCAGTCCCCTCCCTTGCACCCACCACACAGCAGCATGTCTATCTCCATTCAGACCCAACTTTGAGAAAAGGGCACAGGTAAGAGAACTGACTATTCCCCTTGTTTCTGGGATATGTAGTCATCTCAGAAAAGCCTGGAAACTATGAATATATGTGTATCACATATATAAAAACAAGAGCTGCAGATTAGAGCTGACTTTTTTCCATCTTTAGATAACTTTGTTACTGAACCAAACTTGGGTCCATTCACCCATATGAAGTAAAGCCAATCTATTGACACTAGGTTTTGGTAAAGGAAAATACAGTGTTTATTGTAAGGCAACATACAAGGAGTGCAGGACAGCTAGTGCTCAAAAAGCCAGAACTCCCTGAGGCTTTCAGCAAAGCATTTTTTAAATTAATTAATGAATTTTTTTTTTTTGCGGTACGCGGGCCTCTCACTGTTGTGGCCTCTCCCGTTGCAGAGCACAGGCTCCGGACGCGCAGGCTCAGCAGCCATGGCTCACGGGGCCAGCCGCTCCGCGGCATGTGGGATCTTCCCAGACCGGGGCACGAACCCGTGTCCCCTGCATCGGCAGGCGGACTCTCAACCACGGCGCCACCAGGGAAGCCCTTAAATTAATTAATTTTTAAAAATTGAAATATAGTTGTTTTACAATGCTTTGTTAGTTTCTGTTGTACAGCTAAGTGATCCAGTTACACAAAAACACACACTCACACACACATTTCTTTTTCTTTTTCATAGTCTTTTCCATTATAGGATATTACAAGATATTGAATATAATTCCCTATACTATACAATAACTCCTTGTTGTTTATCTATATTATATATAGTAGTGTGTATTAGTTAATCACAAGCTCCTAATTTATCCCCCTCCCTTTTCCCCTTTGGTAACCATAAGTTTGCTTTCTATGTCTGTGAGTTTGTTTCTGTTTTGTAAATAATTTCATTTATATCATTTTTTAGATCCACATATATGTGATATCGTATGATATTTGTCTTTCTCTGACTTACTTCAGTTAGTATGATAATCTTTAGGTTCACCCATGTTGCTGCAAATGCCATTATTGCATTCTTTTTTATGGCTGAGTAATAGTCACTTGTGTGTATCAGAATATTATATATAGATACACTATATGTATGCTGTATATATGCAATGTATATATATACACACACAATGCAATATTATACATAGTGTATATATATATATATATACACACAATGGGATATTATACATAGTGTATATATATAGGTATATAGATATATATATACACACATATATACACACACAATGAAATATTATACATATTATACATGTTTTGTGCCCAGGATCACCAAAGGGTCCTGCTCAGTATCAACATCTGCAATTTAACACTCTATGGGAACCAAGAAGCCCCTTCTGAGTGCCAGTGAGTCAACCTGTCTACCCCAGAGGCGGGCAGAGAGAAGGGAGCAGCCATCAGGGAAATCAGATGCAGCTGTTGGAAACTGGGGAGAAGTCAGGATTTGAATTCAGGTTTACTTTATTCCCAAGCCATTTCTGCCATAACCATATGCTCTCAAAACAACATATTCCCACTTCTCTATCTTCTGATTAAATTGATGTCTTAGGCAGAATTATGGTCCTTAGTTATTTCTCTTAATAGCTCCCTTTCCTAAATCTTGGGTCAGTTTACTATGCCTATTTGAGCCTGTACTCTGAAATTTACTTTTTCCTTGGCACACATTCTCTCATTTGGACCAGCCACAATTGGCTGGTGATTGTCAGACAGTTAGTAACCAATTATCATCAACCTGATAGCAATTCACCAGATGAAGAGTATTAAGGTAATATTGATACCAAGCAGGGCCTTGTGGGGCTCCTGGGCACCAAGGTTTTCTGTGTCCCCCATTTCTTTGATTACAGGAAATAGCCTTTATTTAGCCTCCACGACCTCCTTGAGTTCCAAGGGCAGATTCAAGCAGTTGTTAATTATGGAAGGGAGGGGATAGGAGACAAGGGAGAAACAAAGTCAAGAGAAACAGTGTTCAGCCTTGAGGCAATGTCCTGGTTCCCCATCAAGGACACACACAACAGTATCTTTGAGTTGTTTTGCAGATGCTGAAACCACCTCCAGGTAGGAAAAGTTAACAATTAATGATGGTATACTGCTGACAAGCACATAGACCCCAGACCAGTGGGAACCTAAAGGTTGATGATGCTGACTCCCACTTACCTCACCACTAACCAATCAGAAAAATGTCCAGGAGCTGATTACTCCTTTGAACCATTACTATAAAAACTTCTCACTACCCTCTCCAAGGGGGACACCGTTTTTGGAGGCACTAGCCTGCTATGTTCCCTCTTTGTGTGGCGAAGAAATAAAGCCACTCTTTTTCCTTCTTCCTAAATTCTGCCTCTGTATTTCTATTCAGCGCCAGTGTACAGAAGTCGATATTTCAGCAACAATATTAAGGGGAGAAAAGTTTTCCCCTACTTTCCAGTCTCTGTCACAAAAGAAACTTAAAAAAAAAATTACTTAAACCAGTATTACTCACTTTGATAAGTCATCTCAGTAGATAAGATTTCAAATGATTTTCTGAGAAAATCAAATCCACTTTTAAAGGACAAAAGTTTGGCATAATTCAGATGGTCAAAGGAATATGATGTATATTCTGAAAGCAATTAAAGGTTAGTTTAAAAATAAAGTCTGAGCAATGATGGTATTGTTGGAATAAATACAGTCTTTCAAAGTGACAGTGTTAAAATTCAACATTCCTTTGAATACAAATTTTCTGGCATGTTATTAAAAACTTCATTTTCTTATTTTTTCAGTACCTGAAAACCATCCTCACCTTTCCAATAAGTATTGCTTTATGCCTAAACTGGACAGAGTTGCTTTATGTTACTTACAATTAAAAACACTAATTAATACACAATTTTGAAGCTGAAGTAAGAGTTCATATGACAGACCTTAAAATATGACCTTAAATATAAAACCCGGATTACTCAAAGCATGCAGCGTGGTTCATTCTATTCTGTCTCAGATCCATTTAATGCACCATAGAAAAAAAAAAAGGTTACACTCTTAGCTGTTTACTGGGATTCAACAGTTTTTTGGGATTCAGATCATATACCTCACATAAAACTCCATGGGACTTGGCAGAAAATGTTGCATTATTAAGATATATTGGCTACTTCTTGTGGCTTCCAGAAAGGGTATTATTCATGATAGGGTTAACAACAGGTGTATCCCCAGGCCCACCAATCAGAATGGACGCTGGATGTGGAGCTGAAGCCCTGTTGAGCCCCACATCACCCTTTAGTTTTTGGCCATGGTGTCCTATATGTGGTCCTGGGGAGGGGCCTGGAAAGAATGGAGGATAGTAAAGCTACTAAAAAGAGGCTTAACGCTATAGTTCTTACAGTGCTTTAACAATAGTTTTGATCTTAAAGGTAAACTAATCAAATTTTACTTCTGGCCTTCAGGAAGATCCTTCAAGAAAAAAGCTCTTGTCCAAGTTGACACATTTGATAGGAGCAGAAAGAGATTAGAATGCAGCTGAACTTTCTCTGTGACCAGTAATCCAGCATCTATGAGGGCGAGTTAAACTGACAAAGAAAACCCAGCTTAGAATAAAAGCCCATAATACCCAACTCCTAAAACAATTCCCAGGCTCCAAAATCAACAGTAAGGGGACTGTTGAAGCAGCTCCCTGAAGAGGAATCTTCCATCCATGTTTCTTAATCATAGTCCTAGAAGTCAAACATATATGGGAAACTTCACCAGGATGAGAGTTCAGGGACCAAGCACAGGAGGAGAGGGTATGTTATGAACCAGTCTGGCACAGATCATGCATTTTCTGTTTTCCCCTTCATAGATGGGAGCTCCTCTTAGGGTTATCCTGCTTTCTCTCCACTATTGGTTATTCATTGAGTTGGGGGTGAATTAGCCATAAAGTGGCAGACAAAAAGAAGCCATAACCAGACTATACGCATCACCTAGGGGTCTTGGTCTTAGAGCTAGATGAGAAACAGGATGTGATTTGCGGTGATCTCCTTTTCAGGGGATGGTGGTGAATGTGTATGTGATTTCACATGAGCCAGTTGTTACATTGGGAATTCTGATATTGTGAGTATGGGAATAAAGGTTAGTATAAGCCCTGGGCAACCATGAGGTGGAATGTAACAGACTATGGTAGCTGCATTTATCTGCCTAACAAACTTTCCTTTTCTTCTGTTGAGAGCTTCTACTTCCATGTCACCAAGCAGCCAGTGAGACAATGCCTGGCCAATCAAAAGCCCCCATTGTCCAGTGAAGTGATTCCTTCTGGTGTGGTAACATGACTCAAGTAGACATGGGGAGAAATGTGTTCCCTGCTGCTGGTGACTTGGTAAACTATGGTCCCCACCACATGGGGAAGGGATAAGAACTGAACAATGACAATACTCATAGTGTGGAGTATACAATTTCCAATGCTGAGGCCCTCATTCCTGGTTTCCATAGCTCTTCCAAAATTTTTGTTAGCTAATCTCTGGATCTACCAATCTATCTATCCTCTATCTATCTATCAATATTTTATTTATATGAATATATATAATTACACATATGTATTCTATATAGAATTCTAAATATATATATATGTATTTATTTTCCTTCACTTGCAACTAAAAAAAATTACCATGAAATATAAACTTGAATTCTATTATTAGCAATAGAATGATCAAAATAACCCTCCAAAATGTACAGCCTTCTTATAACTTGTATCATTTAAATAATTCTGCCATTATTTTTAAAGAGGTTATACACAGAATGCCATGAGAGATTAAAAGCTACCATAATGTGTGTGACACTACAATGTGTGTGACACTACTATGTGTAAAAATTAGGAAAGTATTTTAGAATTTATTTAGCCATTTATACAAAGTACATTCACACTTCAGTTTTCACGGAAAAGGAACAATACAATCAGCTGGTGATGATAATAGAAATCACTTATTAAGCACCTACTAAGTGCCATATCTTAGTAGGCACTTTACATGGCTTACCTCTAATATAATGACCCTGCATGGCAAGGATTTGTGTCCCAGTTTACAAATAGGGGAAATGAGGTTCACAGAGGTTCAATAACTTTACCAAGTTCCTAGACAGTGGATTGTAGGGTCAGGTCTGAAGTGCAACTTTGATGCTTTCAAAATTTGTGTGCTTTACCCCATACCACACCACATCGCTTCTTATTGGGATACCATCTTTCAAATAAGAAGCAAGAGTGACTAGCTGAACTACCAGACCCAGCACCTTAGATACAGAGACGTCTGGCCAGGAAAAGAGGTGAGATGGAATGCAAGACAGTAAGGAAGGATTGCACAATGTTAGAGATAACATTGATTCCTACAGAGGTGCAGCTTTTCAGTTTGCACAGCCCTTCTGTGTTGTCTCATTACAAAGGCATCTGACTACAGATTGCAAGTAGCAAAAAGCGCTTTCTCTAGGTATCAACAAAAGTAAAGCTAAAAAGTGGTGGGGGTCAGGGAGGGGGCAGTACATACACATAAGCAAGGTGCTGTCTATGAGCAGCAGCTTCCTGGAGCACAAGTGGCAGGACAAGAAGACGCTGTCAGTCTGTACTGGGGCAATCAAGTGCAGATGCCTCTCTGCATAAACAAGAGTGCTGCCTTGATTAGCGCTGCCAAATGCTCGCAGGGGCTGGAGGACCACCCAAGCAGCCACTGGCTGCTGTAGATTATATGCTGAATATTCTTCCAGCTGCAGAGCAAAGGAAGGCTACAGGGAGGCTGAGGGAAGAAGGCAGCTTTCCCCTTCCATTCACAGCAGACATAGCAGCCCCTTTCAACCAGAAATGCAAATACCTAGGCTTAAGTGAGCGGAAAATTCTTCTGCTGGTTTCTTCATTCACACTGCTCTCTGCTCTGTGTGCCTGCTCAAGGCTAATCTAAGAAGTATCAAATTTGTGTATTTAACAGCCTGATCATACCTCAAAGGTCACAGAAACCACAGGGTCCCCAAGATAAATAGCCTTCCCCCTTTCCTCTGGTTTATATCCAGAGTGTTATTAAGGTATTAACATCTCCGCCAAATCTTGTTTGTAGAAACAAGATGCACTTTGGTTAATTATTCTTAGCTAAATTAAAATGTCTGCTCAAACCTGGCTCATTTTCTCCAGGAATTCGGGTCTTTCTAAGAAATAAAAGATCTTGACATTTTTCTCTTTTCACAGGCAGGAGACATATTTATTTTGCAGTTGACAGAAGATATCCTCGGTTATACTCTTGCTTGAGGACACATTTCCAGCTCTAATTCTGTTATTAGCCATGGCCTTTGGAGAATTGGTAACAAATAACTAGGAAGGGAGTGAAAACACCGATTGAATAAGTTGAGCTCAGAAAACAACCAAGTCAGAATTAAGAAGGAAGTGTGAAGTGTCAGGCTCCTGACAAGGTTAGGTAGAAAGATTTGTAAGCCAGAGGTAAATCACACTTAGACCTGAACTACTACATCCTGTCCCCCTTGCAACCTCTGATGTCAGGACTAAGCCCCCAGAAATAAGTGGCTTTGATTAGTACTGGTGAATCAGTTCAGTTAAGAAATCCAATGGCTTCAACTTCCAGTTCAAAATGGCAGTGAACAGCAGTTCCTCTATTGTCCCTGGTCTCATAACCAGAGTCTATAACCCACGGATGTGGGTTTTGAGGTGGCCTGAGCATTCTTGTCCTTCCCACCCTTTACTCTTCCCTCATGGTAACTGAGCAGGACCTTATAGGGCCTTTCCAGGACAGGCCCTTCCCGAGACAGGTCCTTCCCCCATATCCTTTGCTTTAGCTCCTCTCTGAACTACTTAGGTAACAAGATCTGATGCACATTTCCTGATTTGTTTTACAGATGTAAACCGCCCCCCCCCCCATCAAATGTAAGATGTTAACCACTGGATGACCATGAGCACATAACCCCAGACCTCGTGGAGCCTAAGGACTGATGATGTTAACCCCTATGACACCACCCTGTTGTCTCACCATCAGAGGCAATCAGAGAATTGCGCATGGGCTGATCACACACCCTGTGACTCCCCTCCCTCACCTGGCTTTTAAAAATGTTTCGCTGAAATCCTTTGGGGAACTCAGGTTTTGGGGGGGCATAAACCACCTTTCTCCTTGCATGGCCTTGCAATAGACCTTTCTCTGCTCCAAACTTCGACATCTTGGTTTATTTGGCTTCACTGTGCATCGGGCACACAAACTTGTGCTAACATCATCATACTAGACTTTCTACTGTCAGCAACTATTGTCAGCCCTCCATATGTACTGGTTCTGCGTCTGGGGATTCAACCAAAAGCAGATAGAAAATACTTGGGGAAAAAAAACTCCAGAAAGTTCCAAAAAGCAAAACTTGAATCTGCTGTGCACCAGCAACTGTTTACATAGCATTCGCATTATGTTTACAACTATTTACATAGCATTTACATTGTATTAGCTGTTATGAGTAATCTAGAGATGATTTCAAGTATATAGGAGAATGTGCATAAGTTACACACAAATACTTTGCCGTTAATATATAAGGTATTTGAGCATCCATGGATTTTGGTGTTCACAGGGGATCCTTGACCCAATCCTCTGTAGATACTGAGGGACAAACATACTAGAAAATGATTAAGCCCTAATGGGAGTGGGACTGGGACTGGGAGAGAATTCTGGGAGGCACAGCCCCACCTGTAAGTAACCTTGTAACAGTTGGGCTCACCTGTGTTCTTAATGTAGCCCATGGGTCTAGGATGCCAGGTACCCAGGGAGTGATCAAAGATATCATTTTTGTTCAGTAGAACCTGCTTCAATGATACTGGGTCACTCTATTATTGGTATTTCAAATGTATTAACATGAAGGATGGAGCCTATGCATTAAAAGCTAAATTTCTCAAATGTCGCTAGGAGAAGTTATCCTATCTTACTACAGTGAATTAACTAGATTTCATCTCAGTATATGATCCAAGATATTCTCTAAAGAGCATGGGAGTTGCACCTTTCTTAAAGAGTTGAAAGGATAAAAGAATACAATTATCTGGGTTCAGAACATTTTTTGGATATGATTGTCAAACTTTAAACATGTCTTCTATCATTATTTCTCATGTAATTCAAGTTTCTACTATGTCTTAGCTAATTATTATCATTTATACTTTAAATATTACAGTTCATCAATATTTTAAAATTTTATTAGTGTAGAATTAATATATAATGTGTCCTGCCTTGTTGAACTGTTTGGGACTGGTCTTTTGATTAATGGTCTTTTGTCCTCAGAGCAGGACACTCATCTCCAATAAATATCCATTTGGTCCAACTTGGTGTGTGTAATCCTCTGAATCAGGACCTTATCTTCGAAGATATTTGCTGTCTTGAAATCCACTTGGTATAAATCTGGAGGCACATTACTGTTACTTTCAGTTCAACAGGCAGCAAGGAAATAGCTTGATTTTATTGAAACTTAATTCTCTATGGTTTCCCATTTTCTCACAACTTCTGGTCTTGGTTTCTTTGACACTGCTTACCTTGGACATTCATGTGTGAAGAGGTCCCCACTAGATAAAGTGTAAGTTCTGAGAACCAGTGGGGAGGTTGTGCCCACTGATGGATGCGAATTCTTACCTGGTTGCCTCTGTTTGCCCCTTCTTCCTGCTTTATAACAGGGTCCTTTCCCTCATGGGAGATGAGAACTGCCAACTAAGAATTGGCACTTGCCATCTGCCTTTATAAGGATTAAGTCACTAGCCACTGCAGTCACTGACCTTCAACACGCCCTGAAAGGTGTTCAGTGTGGGGATCAGGAATGAGGTTCTCTGTGCTCTGGGAAAAAGTGGCAGAACAGGCCTTCAGGAGAATATTAGACATTCTCAGGGGAATATTTTATGAGCCCAAATTCTTGCATCATCTCATACCTAGGAAAGCACTAAAACCATTAATGCAGACATCTTTTCCTCATGACTAGCAGTAACCTTCATGAGATGGCAGCAACTTTCTGCAAAAATGTGTGCTGATTTCATGTATCCCCCTTCACTAAAATCATATATAATATTTACCCCCCGCCCACCTCTTCAGAGCAGTTCCTCAGAGCTATCTGATATGCTCTCTCCCAGGCTGTAGTCCTCATTTTGTCTCAAAATAAAACTTACCCACAACTCTCACATTGTGCATTTGTTTTCAGAACTCAATATGCTGACTGAACTCAATATGAGACATTGTTAGCCATTGATGGTAGGAAAAAATAAGCCAAGCCTCTTGGGAGAGGAATTAGAAACAATTTAGGAAGGCCAAAGCAAGGATCTACATAAGGGCTACACATGGAAACAGCTAAGAGTCAGGTGTTTAACTCATACAGGAATGAAAAAGGAGCAAGTTAGGCAAAGCAGGTGTTGTTTTGGGGAGGCTGTTCTGGACATTGCACTCTCCATGGTGGGTGTGTTCTTTGAACATATGTCAGGCTGGAGTCACAATAGAAGTCACTCGCAGATCGTGACCAGCACTTTGTTTTTTTTTTTTTTTACATCTTTATTGGGGTATAATTGCTTTACAATGGTGTGTTAGTTTCTGCTTTATAACAAAGTGAATCAGTTATACATATACATATGTTCCCATATGTCTTCCCTCTTGCATCTCCCTCCCTCCCACTCTCCCTATCCCACCCCTCCAGGCTGAGATCGTGACCAGCACTTTGAAGAATGCCAAGTCTCCTAGGAAAACTGATAGGAAAGTTTCCAGTCCAAAGAATTCAAAAGCTCCCACCAGCCCCTGGCTCTTGATGGAAAGATACTGCCTAAGCAGAGGAATTATCTCTATGGCTACCTCTTAACTCCCTTGTCAGCTCTCTGTCATCTCCACAATCTCTAAATACCTAAGTGTCCCAGGCCTTGGGAATCTCTCTCTCTCCTTTTAAGAATCCTCATTTCCTAGATCATATCATCCGGACCCATGGCTTAAATGCTATATATATACATACATATATAGATATATATATGTATATATATACATATATATATAATTTTTATTGAAGTATAGTTGATTTACAATATTGTGTAAGCTTCAGGTGTACAGCACAGCGATTCAGATATATACACACACACATATATTTTTATGTATATATATTCTTTTTCAGATTCTTTTCCCTTATAGTTATTACATAATATTAAGTATAGTTCCCTGTGCTATAAAGTACATACTTGTTGGTTATCTATTTTATATGTAGTAGTGGGTTTATATTAATCCCAGTCTCCTCATGTATCTCTCCCCCTCCACCCCGCTTTTCCCTTTGGTAACCATAAGTTTGTTTTCTGTGTTTGTGAGTCTCTTTCTGTTCTGGAAACAAGTTCATTTGTGTCTTTTTTTTAAGATTCACATATAAGCGATATCATATGATATTTGTCTTTGTCTGGCTTACTTCACATAGCATGATAATCTCTAGCTCCATCCATGTTGCTGTAAATGGCTAAATGCCATTTACATATTGATGATTCCCAAATTTTTCTCTCTCCTCTGAACTCAGAACTTTTATACCCAACTACTTATTTGACATCTTCACTTTCGATCTAATGGATATCTCCAAATGAATATGTCCAGAATTGATTTCGATTTCCTTGCCTCAAGTCTGCTCCTCCTGAGTCTTCCTTATCTTAGTAAACAGCATGCTGATTTTAAGGATTGCTCAGGATTAAAAACCAAGAGCTAGTTGGAAACAGCTGCATAGCACAGGGAGTTCAGCTCGGTGCTTTGTGACCACCTAGAGGGGTGGGATAGGGAGGGTGGGAGGGAGGGAAACCCAAGAGGGAAGAGATATGGGGATATATGTATATGTATATGATTCACTTTGTTATAAAGCAGAAACTAACACACCCTTGTAAAGCAATTATACTCCAATAAAGATGTTAAAAAAAAAAAAACTTGGGGTTATCATTAACTCTGTTCTGTCTCCCACATATATATCCAAGATGTTGGTAAATCCAGTTGATGCTTTCTCCAAAATATATCCAGAATAAGACCACTTCTCACTACCTCTATGTGGTGGCTCAAGCTACTGTTATTTTTTAGATTATGCAGTAATCTCCTGACTGGTCTCCCTGCTTTCACCCTCGCCTTCTTCCCAGTTTTCCACATAACATCTGAAGAGATTAATTTAAAACAAAGTCTGACTAAGTCACTCTCCTACTTCGATATTGTCTCTATTTCCTGTGCTAGAATGTAAGCTTCACAAGAGCAGGAACTTCGTTGTGTCACTGCTATATTTTCAGGCTCATAGGATGCTCTCAGTAAATATTTGTTGAATGAATGAATGGAGATGTACAACCAGTTCTGTGCTCTGGCCCTGGTCCTGCAATAAAGAGGACAGGCTCCTTGGCCTATTTGAAATATCTGGGGCAGTTGACCCCATACCTGGCCCTCTCCAACTGTCTTCCTTTATATGGACCACCTTAACCCTCCAGCTCTCAGTGATGTCTCACTGAAAGGAACCATACAGTGCAATCTCTATCTCTGTAGCTTGCCTTGATGGTTGTGGAAGAAAGTCAATGTATTTGTGGAGTCTAATGAATTTTTCAAGTCATTGATTCCGGAATTCAAATGCATGTTTTGTTTTCCTGTAACTGAACTTAATTTAGTTAAGACTGTATTTCCACTAACCGTAGAAAACTTAATCATCAGTTCAAAGTAGTTCAGATAGTCTAGCTTTATGGCAATTCAAGATTTTTATACCTCCTTTTATTTTTGTCCTCTTTGGGACAAGATTGGGGTTGGGGAGGCTGAGCTATCTTCCTGTCATTAAAGGAGGGAACTTCTGCTCTATGAACCATCCTCTTTCCTTCTTGGCCCTGGTGAGATTCTCTTGTCAGATCCATACTCCTGTCTTTACCTCAGGCCAAAAACACCACACATTTTACCTTCCTCATCCTGAGCACAGACCCCTTTGGGATATTTCCTCTCAAAACTTCTTGCAGTCCCTTTGCATGGCTCAGGAAGTCTAGGCTGGAAGTTATGGATGTATCCTTCTTTTATGGGGCCTGTACTTTATATAATTTGGGGATGGGGGCTTTTTAAAGAAATAAAACATACAAAATTAGGAAAAAAGTGAATTTTTACTTTTAATGAGAAAAGAAATTACAACAAATTTAACATTTAAAAAAGTTGAGATACCACAAACATTACAAAAACTATAAAAATACTTTTACTTAATTTACTGTCTTAGCTCAGTAGTACTTTTGCTCCCCCCACCCCTGCTTTTCTGGCATGTCTTCCATTACCTTTTAAGTTACAACAATTTTAGAATATTTTTTTAAGAAGTAGAAGGATAATTCAGTGTTTCCTTCAGGATAGTTGATAAAACATGTGGTTTCACAGGCAGACATATGCTCTCTTGAAAGTATTAATACAAGCTGTGCCTTACTAACAAAGAAATTCTGGTAAATTCTATTTTGTATGATTCTCATTAAACAAAAAAAAAGTTGAGTATGTTTTCAAGAGGAGAGAATGTCTATGTTGACAGGATTGCAATGAGAACCAAACTCTCAGTTTACAATTTTACACATGGTTGTTTAGAAGAATTTCCCACAAATTAGCCTCTAGTGCCATACATTTCAGCTATGGTTTCTTCTCCACTACCCACATTTTTCTGGTAGTTCTGGGCACTACAAGGTATATTCATATTATATGTTCTTTGACTCTGAATCTTTCCATCATGATGTCAGATATGACAGCACAGTTTAAGGTAATAAGAATATTCCTGGAAGATATTTCTACACTAGGATGACTATGTAAAATGTCTGCTAGCCATGTAAATATATCCAATACATGCAACTGGTATGTATTATCAACTAACCTTTCTTTTACACAGATCTCAAACATTTTACTCTATATAAGGGAATTGTGACTGAGAGGCAGATGGAAAAGAAAGAAACAGTAGTCTTAAGTAATTGCAGCTAAGATATCTTACTTGTGAACACATTTTTGGGCCCTCCCTGGCTTTATATGAGGGAGGTCCAGAACTTAAGTCTCTTTAGCTTCACAGTAATTTACTCTTCCTTCTGTTGGGAAGTACTGATTGTGTGAAGCTGCCTTTAGGCACATATACCCAAACTCTTCCCTGGGACATTGCCACTCCACCATTCAAGAGCAATGTTGGATGAGACTTGAGACTCCCAGGCTATGCTCTGACAAGTGAATCCCAAGGACACATCCTATGCCTCATATTGGCCCTAAAAATATGTCTTAAGTTCCCATCACATATGCAGCACCTGAAACTTGAGGTAAGGACCTGATTCTATTCTTGGATATCCCAGCAGCATCAAAGTTCTCATTAACTTCCTGCTAGTTTTCCCTTATTGCTGACTGGAATTCTTACCTCTTTTAAAGAGGAAAATTTTTATAACATTACATCTTTTCTTTTTCTAACTCTGTATGTTATGGTATAAACTCCACACCTTTTGTTCTCCAAGCTTGGTCCTTTTTCTTTCTAAGCTAGACCATTTTGTTTTAAGAATTCAAAATGAAAATTATTTCTCTCTTATAAACCCAGTTCTTATAAATCAATAGTGCACTGGCTTTCAAGACTATTCTCTTAGCCAAAGATTTGAAAGTCTGTTTGAGAACCAAAAAGTCAAGAAAATGACTCTTCTTTGTCTATGTGTTTTCTTCCTCTCAGTGCTCTTTGGGAAAAATAAATAAATAAATAAAGCTACTTCTGAAGACTAAACAAGGGAGGGTAGACTATGGGATAGGAAAAAGCAATCTATCAATATCTCAACATATGTTTCTGCTTTAGAAAGTACTGATTTGGGCTTCTAGGTACCAGAAAGATTAACTAGAATAATTGTGATAAATTATTATCAATGGGGGAGCTGTGATATCAGTAAGAGTCCCATTAGACACAAATAGAAAGGGATTTAGGTGCTTCCAAATTTTTGGAAGGGTTTAAAATAGCAGGTTCTAGGCTAGGTCTCTAGAAATGACTTTTGGAACAAAACTGACCAAGAGATCTGTACTTGTGCCATAATTAGAAATTTGGTAAATCAATAAGACATTGTACCCCATTCTGGCTCCAGGATCACACACCATTTCATTTCTAACTGGGGATCAAACAGCTGTCACCAGAGGAGTTAGCTCCTGGACATTTACACGCCAATTAGAGCCATAATTAGCAACATGGATGTCTCACATGCTGTCACCTCCTTCCCCCAGAACTCGGTTCTAAATTCAGGCCTCACATGAATGCATCTGATCACTTTAGTGCAGAGAAGTCTGGAACATATAATTTTCAGCTTCCCAGCCTCTGTAGTAGAAAAGGAAGGCACACTAGGAGGAGGTTGGAAGAGACGTTAGTGTCCCAACTTGTCATCTACCTGCCAGAGCTGTGTACATTATCCTACCTCTGGGAGCTACATCTTTGCCTTGTCCCTTCTGATTGGCATATAATCCATTCCACCTTGGCCCTTCCAGGAGGTAAACCTATGTCTTCTTTTACCTGATGGAATTTCCATAAATAGCCCTAGGACTATTCTTCCCCGTGAGATAAACTTGAATGTAAGTGTGTTCTTCCACTTCCATCCAATTTGTCTTAGATTCTGGGGTGTGACTTGTTTACAAACCAAATTTTGATGCTGGAAACAATCTAGTTTTACTTTCCAAATAACAGGTTTAAAAAACCTCATTTTGGTACAAACAATGCTCTCATAGAAGGGTCCTAACATCAATGATCGAAATTCTGATTTCTTGACACAAAACTGGAGAGATTCAGGTTGTTTGTACTGTGAGAGTCTTACTTTTCTCAACAAACATTCATCTTGGCTATAAAATATTGTGTGGGGTCATGACCCCATTAAATTCTGTAAATTAAGTTTCAATTGTTTATTATAGTAAATGATATCAGACCAAGAATAAAGGTAACAATATCATTTAATCATGGAGAAACTGAAAGAATTTTATTCATGATGGAGCATAAATAGCATGTTTAGATTTCATTATTTAATAAACTTTGATATAAATTAGCTTTTCTCCTAATTTAGTTTCATTCAGGCATGCCTTTTAATTCCTCTTAATTCACTCATTCATAGAGTCAGTACAGAAAGGTATGAAAGACATTAATCTTAATCTCATAATAATTTTAGCAAAGGTCCCTTGTTCATGTCTAGTTAGTATTTTACTTCCTTCCATTGTGACACTAAAACTCAGTATGTTGGTAGGATGGGTGGTAGGAGAAATAGACACAGGTTATAACAATGCATATGGTTATCTGGAATCTTCCAACAGTGTCATTAGGTGTCCTCTGGGACATGATCTTCCTTCCATCACCTTCTACCACCTGGCACTCAATGAGATGGCCATACTTACATGAACGCACTTCACATCCTCCTCTTGACTTCGACACTGGCCGCACAGGGAACCCTTGTGGCTATGCCTAGATACTGTACACTTATGCCTCCTGCACTTCTCTATTACCCATATCAATCTACCATTCTGCCCTGGGCCTTCTGATCCTTGAAAGTGTCCTGGGGTGGAGTGTTCCTCAGGAACTATAGAAGTGTCCCTTGGAAGGAGGGACCCCCACCTCAGTGTGGACCAGGACTCCTGCCCACTTTTATCCCCTCTAGCTGGAGTACGACAGAGTGCCCAGTTCCTACTGTGTTTCTCTCCCTTGTCTGTGAACAAGGACATGGACCCATGTCATCAGGTAAGGAAATGTTGAAAGGATCTGTCTCCATACCAGGAATAAAAGGTGGCAATCAAACATTCATCCACTTATTTACTTTGGAGCCTCTGTACTCCTCTGAATTCCTAGCTACCCCCTGACACACACACACACACACACACACACACACACACACACACACACACACTAACCCCCATAAGCTATGAGAGCAGATAATTTTGAAATCTCATATATCACCAATCCCAGAGCAGAGTTCTTGGGTGACAGTGAGAGCTGCTGCCTCTGCAGCTGGTGCACAGATAACTTCAAACCTGCTATATATGTTTATTGAAGTATAGTTGATGTATTGGTTTGGCTAAAAAGTTCATTCAGATTTTTACGTAAGATGTTATGGAAAATCCCAAACGAAATTTATGGCCAACCCAATAAAATATTACATAAGTTACAAGTGTACAATATAGTAATTCACAATTTTTAACGTTATACTCCATTTATAGTTATTATAAAATATTGGCTATATTTCCTGTGTTATAAATATAAAGATGAATTTATCCTTATAGCTTGTTTTATACATAACAGTTTGTACCTTTTAATCCCCTACTCCTATATTGCTCCTCCTCTCTCCCCTCTCCCTGTTGTTAACCACTAGCTTGTTCTCTATGTCTGCTTCTCTTTTGTTATATTCATTTGTTTGTTGTATTTTTTAGATTCCATTTAAGTGATACCACACAGTACTTAAAACCGGTTGTTTTTAAAAGGTCCATTTGCTGCTTTCAGTCAACCCATGCTGTTGTTTACATATCGCCTTCCTGTTATTCTCTTGCTACCTTAATTTTTTTGGTTTTGATTTAAAGCTTTGTTTTCATTTTACGTGAAAAATAAAAAAAAGAAAAACACAGAAAAGAAATCTCTCTACATTCTTACATCTATCTCTTGAGACCAAGATGTCACAGTCCTTTCACAGCTTATTGCTTCAGCCTAGAAGATTAATACATGTCTTTCTAAAAATTATGGAATATTCCAGACACAGAGATAACAAATGGCCAAGTACCTACCATCTATCTGACTTAAGATGTAAAATATTATCAATGCATTTGAAGACTCCTGTATACTTCCTGATCAAATTTTCCACTCCCTCACAGGTATTCTGATTTTAGTGACACACATTTCTTAACTTTTCTTACGCTCTTTGGTCTATTTATTTTTAGGCAACTCAGTTAAACTGGGGAGTATTCCCTGGCTGTCCTTTGCCCCAGTGGTATCCGTTTTCAACATGGACCTGTATAATATCAGGGAATAGGGGGAGGTGTGGTCTTGATTTACAACTGAAAACCTGGCTTCTAAGGTATCTCACCAGATCCTACACCTGGCCACTTTCCAAGATGAGGACATTGAGATGTCCATATCTCCAACCAGCCCCTGACAGTAGTCAGTGAAACAACTGGCCATGAGCCTCTCCAGGACCAGAGAACTGATTTCATTGAAAATGAAAATCTCTTTTGAGGATGCACCAGGACCTAGGAAGCATCTTCTGTGATTCAACCAGAGTTTCACAAACTGTACTTTGCATTTTCATCTGGAGAAATGTTTGCTTTGACAAAAAAATATGTCAAAGAAACTGAGCTTTAACTTTTATTCTTGCACATATATATGTTTCAGTCACCATCTTTGTACATACAGATTTGTCCATAGTATAAATTCCTAGATATAAAATTTCAGGATTAAAGAAAATACACATTTCAAAGACTTTTGTACATATTACAGATTGCTCTTTGGAAAAATTGTGCCTATGCACACCTCAACGTTTGAGGGCAACCATGGATTGATTATTCATTTTAGGTTGTGCTCTTTGCTACATCTCAATTAACTTCAACTTATTGGCGTCGTTATTAAAATTCTCTAACATTAAGTTTTGTCTACTTGGTTTACCAGATTGTTTGGTGGTATGTCAAACTATCTCACTACTGTCTTTCAGCTTATGTTTATCTTACTAACAATTTATGCTATTTGCACAGAATGACTTTTATAACTTCATGTGACCTATACATGTCATCAATTGTTAAATGATCCTATGTATTCCATTCCATGTGTTTGAGCTTGAATTCTTGTGTGTGTGTGTGTACAGTAAATGTTGTTGAAGAAATGAATGACAGTGCCTAGCCAAGTCCCTGGTGTGAGGTATATTTGAAATAAATCCTACCTATCTTTCAGGAGCCCTTTCTGTTACGAGAGTGGGCTGTCTCCTTTTATAATAGACTCTTTGTAAAGCTCCATCATTTCAAATGTGATTTTCTAATCTTCATATTAGTAGTTCCTCCTCTCTCATGTTCTTCTTTCATATTCTTTAGGCTCTTTTATCTAATCAAAGGGTGAGACAAGGCTAACTTCCTCCTCACTTTGCCAGCCTGACAGCTGAGGCTTTGGTGGCTGCTTAGAAAGCAAGAATAAAGACCCCGTGGGCATGAGTCTTATAATATACTGTGTGTAAGAACCACCCAGGGAGCTTGTTAAAGTTCAGAGTTGTGGGCCTCCGCACTATAGAAGCTGAGTTGTTAGGTTGAGAGTTAGGTCCTGAAATCTGTATCTTAAAGCACAAATGACACTTTGAGGAGCACTCTCCATAGGACCCAATTTCTCCCACTATTTAGGGATTTTAGGGCTGCCAAAGTTTGGAAGTTCAGCAGGGGTTGAATTTTTCCCTTCACTAGTATCTCAGATGGCTTATATTTGTTAATTTACAAGCATAACCTTAATCTGCAAAAAGAAAATTAATCTCTGAAAGCTAATTAAGGGTGTTATCATAAACCTTCCTTCAGACACCAACATCTATAAGGACTTGCTCTTCTAATTAGTGAGCTCAGGCCCAGGAGGTTTCCCTTCCAGTGTGTCTGCATGGGATATTGATTTTAAAGGCCAAAGAGGAACCTAGGGAATTTGACCCTGAAGCAGGAATTTCTAAAATACAAGATAATGATATCGTAAGTTTGGGCTGTAATAGTTGCTCTAAAGCCATGTGCCACCTTGCAGAGGAATGACCATTTCAACATTCAAATCTTGTTGGGGGAATGGGGAGATGAGGGAGGAGCAAAGAAAAAAAATCAAGGAGAGATCCCCTATTACCTGTGTCTGGCACCTGTGTAGAGGGTCACCTGTACATCTGAAGAAAGAAAAAGGGGGAGCAATCAGAATTACAAAGCAGTTGAGGCCACATGGTGAATCCTGTAAAAGTTCTCTGATTCCTCCCAAGCATCTTTTGTACCACATGGTGAATGCTTGATTAGAGTCACAAAGATATGTATCTTACTTATGCAGAGAACATGTATCATACACAGACATGAGTTTTGAAAGACTACAATGTTTCCATGTTTCTGGAGTTAGTTGATCACATTGAAACACTGAGATTTCACATAAAAATCCAGGTTTCTGGTTTTCCCTGGAAAATGGGAAGACCTGAACACATTGGGCCCTCACTCTGTGTGGTAACCTTAGTTCGAGCTAACGAACCAGCTCTCTCTGAGAGAGGTCTCTCAATCTTCCACATCTGCATTCCTCAACTATTGTTTTACCTACCAGTCCCCCGGTGCTTTTGGCCTTACACATGATATTTAAAAGATGCCTTTCACATGTAATGAATTCTTTTCAACTCATCTGAAAGGATATGATTTCACACTCTTACAGTGAGTTTCCTGTCTTCCAGTCACTGTCCCTGTGGAAGAGGCCAGGGGGGCCAAAGGTATTCCCAAGTCAGCCCTTGCCTGCCTAGCAGAGATGCCTATCAATCCCCTCCTCTGCTGCTCTAATAATAACCTCCAGCAAGGATGACTTCCAGCAAGAGTGACCAACTCATCCTGGTTTGTTGGAGTTATTCCTCATTTTAGCACTGAAAGTCCTCAATCCCAGGCAAGCTGGGACAGTTGCTCAACCTATCTCCAGTTGGCCAAAGGGACTTTGGAATTTGGGGTTGTGGGCATCAAGCTCGGAAGCACATTCTTGAGCTCCACCTGCCCTAGATTTGGAAAACTCAAAGCGTTGTCGGGAGAAGTTCTAAGGCAACCTATCATAAGAACACTTGTATGCTGACAACGGAGGAGCAATTTATGATGTACTCTGTCTTTCTGTAGGAATGGAAAATTAGACTTCTTCCTCTTCCTTCTTTGTATATTTAATGTAACTGAACAAGGAATTAATGGTTACGGATGGCCAACAATCTTACCTGGCTGCATCTGTCTCCTGCCCAGCTGGATGCTCATTGTGTACCTGGACTCCTGGATCCAAGGGAGAAAGCTTTTCCTGTAATTATAAGGATGGTAAATAGAGATTGTAAAAAGACTGCCTCCATAACACTCACATCCAATTTTTGACTCAGACATTTCATTTCAAATATTTTGGGGGCTATTGTTTATGAAAGTGGAGGTTAGCCTGTACCAACTTATAAGATCCAGATACATAGGTGTGGTACAAACCCATGATTGTATCTGTCTATGAGTTTTATTGTGTTCACATTCTTACTTTTTTTTACAGTCTTAAAATTCATATGTGCTTTTAATGGAAATATCCAAAACATTCAGACAAGTGTAAAGAGAAAAAAGAATCCATTATTCCTCACATAAACTTTTATCAACTTTATAATTTTATTTAAATTTTTTTTATTGAAGTGCAGTTGGTTTACAATGTTGTGTTAGTTTCTGGTGTACAGTAAAGTGATTCAGTTACACACCCACATATTTTTTTTTCTTTTTCACATTATTTTCCATTATAAGTTATTACAAGATATTGAATATAGTTCCCTATGCCAGTGGTCCCTAACCTTTTTGGCAGCAGAGACCTGCTTCATGGAAGACAATTTTTCCACGGACAGTGGAGGGGAGGGGAGGGGGAGAGGGGATGGTTCAGGCGGTAATGTGAGCAATGGTTCAGGCAGTAATGCAAGCAATAGCGAGCAATGACGAGCGATGGGAAACAGCAGATGAAGTTTCACTCATTTGCCCGCCGTTCACCTCCTGCTCTGAAGTCCTTACCAGTCTGCGGCCCAGAGGTTGGGGACCACTGCCGTATGCTATACAATAACTCCTTGTTGTTTATCTATTTTATATATAGTACTGTGTATCTGTTCATCACAAGC
This sequence comes from Neophocaena asiaeorientalis asiaeorientalis, assembly GCF_003031525.2. Classification (NCBI taxonomy): domain Eukaryota; kingdom Metazoa; phylum Chordata; class Mammalia; order Artiodactyla; family Phocoenidae; genus Neophocaena; species Neophocaena asiaeorientalis. The sequence goes on from NW_020175007.1 coordinate 113,232, forward strand.
TCCTAATTTATCCCTCCCCCCTTTCCCCTTTGATAACCATAAGTTTGTTTTCTATGTCTATGAGTCTGTTTCTGTTTTGTAAACAAGTTCATTTGTATCATTTTTTAGATTCCCCATATATGTGATATCATATGATATTTGTCTTTCTCTGTCTGACTTACTTCACTTAGTATGATAATGTCTAGGTGCACCCATGTTGCTGCAAATGGTATTATTTCATTCTCTTTATGGCTGAGTAATATTCCATTGTATATATAAGCCACATCTTCTTATCCATTCACCTGTTGATGGACACTTAGGTTGCTCCCATGTCTCATCTATTGTAAATAGTGATGCTATGAACTTTGGAGGGCAAGTATCTTTTCAAATTAGAGAGTTGTTTTCAGACATATGCCCAGGAGTGGGAATGCTGGATCATATGGTAACTCTATTTTTAGTTTTTTAAGGAATGTCCATACTGTTCTGCATAGTGGCTGCACCATTCCTACCAACAGTGTAGGATGGTTCCCTTTTCTCCACATCCTCTCCAGCATTTATTACTTGTAGACTTTTTTCTTTTTTTTGGCTACATCAGATCTTAGTGTGGCAGGTGGGATCTTCATTGCAGTTTGTGGATTTCTCTCTAGTTGTGGCGGGTGGGCCCCAGAGCACGCGGGCTCAGTAGTTGCGGCACATGGACTGTCCAGTCATGGCATGCAGCCTCTAGTGTGTGCGGGCTTCGTTGCCCTGCAGCATGTGGGATCTTAGTTCCCTGACCAGGGATCAAACCCACGTCCCCTGCATTGGAAGGCGGATTCATAACCACTAGATCACCAGGGAAATTCCTACTTGTAAACTTTTTGATGATGCCCATTCTGACTGTTGTGAGGTGATACATCATAGTTTTGATTTGTATTTCTCTAATAATTAGCAATTCAACTTTATAATTTGAATCTTATCATTTGTATCATATAACTCGTATCTTCCTTCTTTCACTTAATGTTATTTCATTAGCAAAGATGCCATTAAAAAAATATTTCACAACTGAGAGAACATAGGTACAGAACCAGTGGAGATGATGCTGATGCTCGGCTAGCTGTGGAGTGGGAACAGGGTCCTGGAGCTGCCTGCTCTGACAGGCTTTCACCCTCTAGTGACTAATACCTTCAAAAATCTATGTCAGCATCAAATATACCTAGAGAGAAATATACTATAGTTATATATGTGCGTGTATTGCACGCACATAGTTTTAAATTAGAAATCAAATGCTACTAAATGGCTACTAGAAGCTATGATTACTATTTTTTCTTTTCTTCTGGCATTTATCTCTATATTTCAAATACACACACATACATCACCTGCAATAAAGTCAATAAACATCTAAATGTACACACACACACATACACACAGATATATACATGTGTGTGTTTGGATATTACTTATGGACTTTATTGTACTACAGGTGAAGTGTTTTGTGTCATTTGTTTATTTGTTACCACACTCTTTTTTATTCCTACTCGTCCATCCTCTTGATATGGCTCTATGACAGTCTGGGGGTCAATCTATATTCATCAGTTTTATCATTTTGACTATGCAAATATTGTTCACTGCTGCTCCAAACTGAGTACTGTGATTACATCTTCTTTCTTAGAGAAGTGGCTTAGAACCTGACAATCTGAGTTTGACTTCCACTCTGGTACCTTAGGTACATCACTGCTCTATTATTCCCTCACTGTATAATAGAGATATCAAGAATATCAACTTGTTAGGGTGATTTTAAAGATTAAATGAGTTAACGTGTAAAAAGGCTTAGAACATTAGTCTCATATCAGGAGTATTCAATAAAATTTAGCTATAGTTATTGCTCAACTTATTCTGTATTATGGTATTAATATTGCCCCACTAAAATTTTGGCTTTTGTTTTAATCTCTTAGTCTTTTCACACCATTTAATAGTTCTATAAAACACCTCAAACCAATTTCCTACACATTCAGATATATCAGGTAGTCTTTCAGGGCTGAGGGATTTATAAGAGTGGTAGGGATTATGGTAAACTGGAGGAGATATCCATTCAGAAGTTCTCTGTCTGCTTGGTGCACAGCTGTCCCCAGAGCTTATTTTGCCATCATCCTTGGATTTTCCTGGCCTTCCTTCTATCTGAGACCCTGGCTTACTGAGCCCTATGCTCTTCTCTTTTTGGTGTAACTCCTTGCTTTGGTAAAAATCATCCATCTGTGGCTTCTTGAGAATATTTGAGCAAGGCTAAATTCAGGCATAGTTTTTGAGATTTTGCTTGTCAAAATATGCCTTTATTCTATTTTTCTACTTAATTTATGATTTGGTTAAATATAGACCTCTAGGTCAAAAATCTGATTTTTAAAGGCATTTTTGTTTTCTGGCCTATAGTGTTCCTGTTGAGAAAGTCTACTGCCACTCTCATTCCAGTCTTTTGTCTGAGACCTGATTCTCCTTTCTGGAAGAATTTAGGCTCTTCTATTTATCTCCAGTGTTCTGGGATTTCATAATCATGTTTGTGTGTTGTGGTTCCGCCCCTCCACCTCCACCCCCCGTTCAGTGTGCTGGGCACTCCACTCATTGGGCTGAGAAATCTGGAAATGAATATTTTTAGTTCTGGAAAATGTCCTTGCATTTCTTTTCTTTGATCATTTTCGTTCCCACTAATTTAATTAATTCTCCTATTAGTAGGATGTTGGCCCTCCCAGTGGGTTTCCTGATTTTCTGCCTTTCTCATCTTTGTCTTTTCTTCTGCTTTCCAGGAAATAGTCCCAGTTTTGTCTTCCAAACACTTTACTGGATGTTTTCTTAGCTATCAGTTTTTAAAATTTCTAATATGATAGCACCACTCATTAGCAGCATATTTAACTTTATGAATAGAACATAATTTACTTAAATTTTCTCCTAATATTGGGCACTTTGATAGATTACAAATTTTTATAGAAAATGAGGCAATAAACATATGTAAATATATCTGCAACCACAGATCCAATGAATTCAATACAATTTTTCAAAAGTGAACATACTGAGACAAATAATATGAATATTTTAAAGTTCTTTGTTATTGATTTATTTTTCTTTATTTAATTTTTTATTGAAATATTGTTGACATGCAATATAATTAGTTTCAGTTGTACTATATAGTGATTTGGTATTTTCACACATTATAAAATGATATCATGGTAGGTGTAATAACCATCTGTCTCCATAAAAAGTTATTACAATATTGCTGATGATATTCCTTATGCTGTATATTACATCCCTATCACTTATTTTATAACTGGATATTTGTAACTCTTAATCCAGTTCACCTTTTTCACTCCCCACCATTCCCCTACCCTTAGAAAACCACTTATTTCTTCTCCGTATCTATGACTCTGTTTTTGTTTTGTTTTTTGGATTCCACATATAAATGAGATCATATGGTATTTGTCATCTCTATCTGACTTATTTCACTTAGTATAATACCCCTTAGATCCATCCACATTTTCTCAAATGGCAGTATTCCATTTTTTAATGGTTGAAATTATTCCATTGTATACGTACCACATCTACTTTGTCCATTACTCTATCATTGAACACTTAGGTTGCTTCCATATCTTGGCTATTGTAAATAATGTTGCAATGAACATAGGGATGTATATATCTTTTGAAATTAGTGTATTTATTTTCTTAAATAAATACCCAGAAATGAAATTCCTGGATCATATGACAGGTCTATTTTTAATTTTTTGAGGAAACTCCATACTGTTTTCCATAGTGGCAGCACCAATTTGCAATCTCACCAGCAGTGTACCAGGATACACTTTTCTCTACATCCTTGCCAACACTTTTTATTTGTTGTCTTACTGATAACTGCCATATGACAGATGTGAGATAGTATCTCACTGTGGTTTTGGTTTGCATTTCCCTGATGATTAGTGACATCAATCATCTTTTTTATGTGCCTGTTGGTCATCTGCATGTCTTTGGAAAAATGTCATTTCAAGTCCTCTGCCCATCTTTTAATCAGACTGGGTTCTTTTTTGTTTGTTTGTTCACTAGTTTTGTTCTTTTGTTTTTTGCTGTTGAGTTGTATGAGTTCTTTGCATATTTTGGATATTAACCACTTATCATATACATTGATTGTTAATATCTTCTCCCATTCAGTAGGCTGACTTTTCATTTTGCTGCTGGTCTCCTTCACTGTGCAAAACTTTTTAGTTTAGTGTGCTCCCATTTGCTTATTTTTGCCTTTATTTCCCTTACCTGAGGAGACATAGCCAAAAAAGTATGCCTAGGACTGATGACAAAGAGTGTATTGCCTATGTATTCTTCTTGGAATTTTATGGTTTCAGGTCTTTGAGTTTATTTTTGTATATGGTGTGAGAAAGTTTGATTAGCTTTCCCAACATTATTCATTGAAGAGGGAGATATTCCCCCAATGTAGATTAACTGACAATATAAGTGGGAGTTTATTTCTAGCTGCTCTATTCTGTTTCATTGATCTATGTGTCTGCTTTTGTGCCAGCATTATGACACTGTTGTGATTAGTATAGCTTTGTAGTATATTTTGAAATTAGGGAGCATGATACCTCCAGCTTTGTTCTTCTTTCTCAAGATTGCTTTGGCTACTTGGGTCTTTTGTGTTTCTACACAAATTTTAAAATATTTTGTTCTTGTTCTGTGAAAAATGCCTTTGTATTTTGATATGGATTGCACTGAATCTGTAGATTGCCTTGTGTAGCGTGTTTATTTTAACAATTTTATTTCATCCAATCCATGAGCACATTATATCTTTCCATTTGTCTGTTTCTTCTTCAAATTCTTTCAGAAAACACTCCCATTTACCATTGCAACAAAAAGAATAAAATATCTAGGAATAAACCTACCTAAGGAGACAAAAGACCTGTATGCAGAAAATTGTAAGACACTGATGAAAGAAATTAAAGATGATACAAATAGATGGAGAGATATACCATGTTCTTGGACTGGAAGAATCAACATTGTGAAAAGGACTCTACTACCCAAGCAATCTACAGATTCAATGCAATCCCTAACAAACTACCACTGGCGTTTTTCACAGAACTAAAACAAAAAATTTCACAATTTGTATGGAAATACAAAAGACCCCGAAAGCCTAAGCAATCTTGAGAATGAAAAACGGAGCTGGAGGAGTCAGGTTCCCTGACTTCAGACTATACTACAAAGCTACAGTAATCAAGACAGTATGGTACTGGCACAAAAACAGAAAGATAGATCAATGGAACAGGATAGAAAGCCCAGAGATAAACCCACACCCATATGGTCACCTTATCTTTGATAAAGGAGGCAGGAATGTACAGTGGAGAAAGGACAGCCTCTTCAATAAGTGGTGCTGGGAAAACTGGACAGCTACATGTAAAAGTATGAGATTAGATCACTCCCTAACACCATACAAAAAAATAAGCTCAAAATCGATTAAAGACCTAAATGTAAGGCCAGAAACTATCAAACTCTTAGAGGAAAACATAGGCAGAACACTCTATGACATAAATCACAGCAAGATCCTTTCTGACCCACCTCCTAGAGTAATGGAAATAAAAACAAAAATAAACAAATGGGACCTAATGAAACTTCAAAGCTTTTGCACAGCAAAGGAAACCATAACCAAGACCAAAAGACAACCCTCAGAATGGGAGAAAACATTTGCAAATGAAGCAACTGACAAAGGATTAATCTCCAAAATTTACAAGCAGCTCATGCAGCTCAATAACAAAAAAACAAACAACCCAATCCAAAAATGGGCAGAAGACCTAAATAGACATTTCTCCAAAGAAGATATACAGACTGCCAACAAACACATGAAAGAATGCTCAACATCATTAATCATTAGAGAAATGCAAATCAAAACTACAATGAGATATCATCTCACACCAGTCAGAATGGCCATCATCAAAAAATCTAGAAACAATAAATGCTGGAGAGGGTGTGGAGAAAAGGGAACACTCTTGCACTGCTGGTGGGAATGTGAATTGGTTCAGCCACTATGGAGAACAGTATGGAGGTTCCTTAAAAAACTACAAATAGAACTACCATATGACCCAGCAATCCCACTACTGGGCATATACCCTGAGAAAACCATAATTCAAAAAGAGTCATGTACCAGAATGTTCATTGCAGCTCTATTTACAATAGCCTGGAGATGGAAACAACCTAAGTGTCCATGGTCAGATGAATGGATAAAGAAGATGTGGCACATATATACAATGGAATATTACTCAGCCATAAAAAGAAACGAAATTGAGTTATTTGTAGTGAGGTGGATAGACCTAGAGTCTGTCATACAGAGTGAAGTAAGTCAGAAAGAGAAGGACAAATACCATATGCTAACACATATATATGGAATTTAAGGAAGAAAATGTCATGAAGAACCTAGGGGTAAGACAGGAATAAAGACACAGACCTACTAGAGAATGGACTTGAGAATATGGGCAGGGGAAAGGGTAAGCTGTGACAAAGCGAGAGAGAGGCATGGACATATATACACTACCAAACGTAAGGTAGATAGCTAGTGGGAAGCAGCCGCATAGCACAGGGAAATCAGCTCGGTGCTTTGTGACCGCCTAGAGGAGTGGGATGGGGTGTGGGAGCGAGGGAGACTCAAGAGGGAAGAGATATGGGAACATATGTATATGTATAACTGATTCACTTTGTTATAAAGCAGAAACTAACACACCATTGTAAAGCAATTATACTCCTATATGGATGTAAAAAAAAAAACAAAAATTAAAAATAAAAATAAATTAATTAATTAAAATCATTGTACCATAATAACATATTAAAAAAGTAAAACCATAAAAACGTAAAAAATAAAGTAAATAAATGTCTTATCTTTTTTTTACCTTTTGCCTCTTTGGTAAAATTTATTCCTACATATATTCTTTTTTTTGCAGTTGTAAATGGAATTGTTTTCTTAATTTCTTTTTCTGATAGTTCTATATTAGTGTGTAGAAACACAACAGATTTCTGTACATTCATTTTGTATCCTGCCTCTTTAATGAATTCATTTATTGTTTGAATAGTTTGTGGTGGCATCTTTAGGATTTTTTCTCTATAATATCATGTCATCTGCAAGCAGTGACAAATTTACTTCTTCCTTTTCAGTCTGAATTACTTTTTTCTTTTTCTTGTATGATTCCTGTGGCTAGGACTTCCAATAGTATGTTGAATAAAAGTGGCAAGAGTGGGTATCCTTGTCTTGTCCCTGATCTTAGAAGAAAGACTTTCAGCTTTTAAGCACTGAGTATGATGTTGGCTATCGGTTTGTCATATAAACATTTATTACCTTTATTGTGTTCAGGTATGTACCTTATACCTCTTTTGTTGAGAGGTTTTATCATAAATGGATGTTAAATTTTGTCAAAATCTTTTTCTGCATCTATTGAAATGATCATATGATTTTTTATTCTTCAGTTTGTTAATATGGTGTATCCCATTGATTTGCAGAAAACTGAAGCATCATTTTATCCCAGAGATAGATCCTACTTGATCAAGGTGTATGATACTTTTAATGTACTGTTGAATTCTGTTTGCTAATATTTTGTTGAGGATTTTTGCATCTATGTTTATCAGTGATTTTAGCCCATAATTTTCTTTTTTCTTTTTTGTGGTATCTTTGTTCTGGCTTTGGTATCAAGGTGATGTTGGCCTCATAGAATGAGTTGGGAAGCATTACTTCCTCTTCAGTTTTTTGGTATAGTGTGAGAAGAATAAATGTAGAATTCCTCTATAAAGGCATCTGGTCCTGGACTTTTGTTTGGAGTTTATTTACTACTGATTCAATTTCTTTACTGGTAATAGATTCATATTTTGTCTTTCTTCCTGATTCAATCTTGGGAGATAGTACATTTATAGGAATTTATCCATATCTTCTAGGTTGTCCTTTTTTTGGGTGTATTATTGTTCATAATAATCTCTTATGATCATTTGTATTTATTTGGTATCAGGTGTAACTTCTTTTTCATTTCTGATTTTATTTATTTAAGTCCTCTTTCTTTTTTCGTGATGAGTCCAGCTAAAGTCATTTTTCTCCAGGTATTTTTTATTTTCCTCTTTGGTTTCTTCAGTGATCTATTGATTGTTTGGTAGCATATTGTTTAGCTTTCATATGTTTGTGGGGGGGATTTCTTGCAGTTTTTTCTTGTAGTTTACTTCCAGTTTCATAACATTGATGACCTATGGAATCATACTTGGAACCAAGATGGAAAAAATGCTTCATAGGATTTCAGTCTTCTTAAATTTACTGAGACTTGTTTTGTGACCTAGCACGTGATCTATCCTGGAGCATGTTCCATGTGCATTTGAAAAGAATGTGTATTCTATTGTTTTTAGCTGGAATGTTTATATATATATTTACATAGTTATAAATATATATATATTTATTAAGTTTATCTGTTCTAATGTATCATTTAAGTCCACTGTTTCTTTATTGATTTTATGTCTGGATGATCTGCACATTGATGTACATCGGTTGTTAAAGTTGCCTGCTATTATTGCGTTTCTGTCAACTTCTGTCTTTATGTTGTTAACATTAGCTTTATGTATTTAGGTGCTCCTATGTTGGGTGCATATATATTTACAATTGTTATATTGTCTTCTTGGATTAATCTTTTTATTATTATGTAATGTCCTTGTCTCTTGTTACTGTTTTTGTTTTAAAGTTTATTTATCTGATATAAGTATTGCTACTGTGATTTTCTTTTCATTTCCATTTTCATGGAATACCTTTTCTCCAACTCCTCACTTTCAGTCTGTGTGTGTGTCTTTAGATCTGATCTGAGGTGACTCTTGTAGGTAGCATATATTTGGGTATTGTCTTTTATCCATTCAGCCACCCTATGTCTTTTGATTGGATCAGTTAGTCCAGTTACATTTAAAGTAATCATTGATAGGATCATTTTACCATTGTGTTCAACTGGAAAACATCTGATTATTTTTGTAGTAGTTGTTGTTGTTGTTTTGGTTTCTTTCTTTTGTCTCCTTTTGCTCTCTTCCTTTGTTATTGTTTTTTTAAACTTTTATGTGTGTATGTATTTATTTATTTATTTATTCAGGCTGCACTCTACAGCTTGTGGGATCTTAGTTCCTCAACAGGGATTGAACCCAGGCCCTGGTAGTGAAAGCACTGAGTCCTAACCACTGGACTGCCAGGGATTTACCCTCTTCCTTTGTTTTTTGATGACTATTTTTTGTTTTATGTTTTGATTCCTTTGTCTTCTTTGTGTGTGTATCTAGTACAGATTTTTGGTTTGTAGTTATCATTAGGTTTAATTTTTAACAATCTATATATTTACATATAATTATTTTAAGTTGCTGATCTCAAGTTTGAAAGCATTTAAACAACCCTGCATATTTACTCCTACTCTCATGTTCACTGTTTTTGACATCATATTTACATCTTATTATCCCTTAAATATTTATTGTGGATCTATATGATTTTACTACTTTTGTCATTTAACCTTTCTACTAGCTTTGTAAGTGGTTGATCTACTACCTTTACTCTATATTTGCCTTACAAATGAGACATTTCCTCCTGTAAATTTTATTTTTCTAGTTGTGGCCTTTCTTTTCTGCTTAGAGAAGTCCCTTTAACATTTCTTGTGAAGCTGGTTTCATGGTGCTGGACTCTTTTAGTGTTTGCTTGTCTGGAAAACTTTTGCTCCCTTCTTCAAGTGTGAATTCTTGGTTGTAGGTTTCTCCCTTTCGTCACTTTAAATATATCATTCCACTCTCTTCTGTCCTGCAGAGTTTCTGCTGAAAAGTCAGCTCACAGTCTTATGGGTATTCCTTTCCTTGTATGTAACTAGCTGCTTTTCCTTTGCTGCTTTTAATATTCTCTCTTTATCTTTAACTTTTTGGCATTATAATTACAATGTATCTTGGTGTGGTCTTTTTTGGGTTGAGCCTGTTTGGGACACTTTTGTTTCCTGGACCTGGAAGTCTGTTTCCTTTGCCAGGTTAAGGAAATTGTTAGCTCTTATGTCTTCAACTATGTTCTTTGCCTCTCTCTCTTTTGTCTTTCTGTGATACTTATAATGAGAAATTTAGGATGTTTGATGTTGTCACAGAGGTCTCTTAAACTGTCCTCATTTTAAAAAATTCTTCTCTTTTTTTCTGTCCAGCTTGAGTGATTTCCACTATTCTGTCTTCCAGTTTGCTGATTTGTTCCTCTGTATCATTCATCCCGTGCAGAGGCTGCCAACTGCTAGTGGGTAGGGATGATGGGTCTTGTCATGGCTGGCTGCACAGCCAAGGGGGTCCAGGTCCTGGTGCTGGGCCACTTGTGGGTAGGGCCAGGTCATGAGGAAGCTGGCTACAGAGTCTGAGGGGTCCTGGGACTAGTTCTGACCCAGTGGTGAGAGGAGCCAAGGTCTCAGTGTGACTGGCCCTGGGGCTAGTGGTCTTGGAGTTAGTGTCAGCCTGCTGATGGGTATGACCATGGACCAGAGGGGTCCCAAGACTGCTGTTGGCCTGATAGTGGTTGGGGCCTGACATGGCTTGCTGTAGGGTCCATGATGTTCCAGATCTAGTGTAAGCACACTGGTGGGTAGGACCAGATCCTGAGGTGGTAGACTATGGGACCCAAAATGTCCCAGTGCTGGTGTCTACACATTGATGGGTGGGGCCAAGGCCCAGAGAGTCTTGGTGCTGGTGCCAGACCACTAGTGGGAAAATCTGGGTCCTTAGGCTGTGGGGTTAGGAGTCCCTGAGATGGGTTGGCCCACTGGTGAATGGGGCCAGAATCTAAGGGATTAGTTCTGGACCACTGGATGGTGGGGTCAAGTTCCTTCATCTCTGGCTATAGGCCTGGGGTTCCTGAAGCTGGTGGGTATAGATGAGGTTTGAGGGGTCCCAGAGATGGTGCCTGTCCCCTAGTGGGTGAGGCCAGGTCCTGGGGCTAATGCTGGTCAAATGGTGGACAGAACTGGGTCCTGTGGTCTCTGGCTGTGAGAACCAAGAGTCCTGGAGCTGGTTGGTGGCTCTGTTGTTTGGCTATGGGTCCCTGGGTGTCCTGAGGTTAATGCAGTCTCACTGGTGCATGGGGCCAGGCCATGGGCCCTTGGTGGGTGGGGCCAGCTCCACTAGCTCTGAGCTAGAGGTACTTTGGAGAATAAATAGGAAGTAATTGCTTCCACCCTTGAAATTATGAGACAGAAAGAGAACAGCAGCTATTGGAGGTGAGATAATGAATAAATATCAATAATTAAGTGTAAGCAGGAATTCGGAACAATAGGTGATCATGAGATAATAAACAATCTTAGAACAGGGCAGGGGCTTAATCCACTGTACTTGAAAATGAAAGAAAGGATGACCACAGAAGTCTAGATGACCGAGAAACATTTGGATTATACATTGTCATTATTTGTCTCATTTTTCTTCTCCTGCTGCACTCCATATCTAACTTATTCCCTTATTTGTTCCCCTAAATTTCACCTGTCTTTAGACTTACTTACCTGGAAATTGACTGGAATTATTATGACCCTTTTCAAGCCTAGTAGTTTATTGTCTACCCTTAGGAGGCAGCTTATTTGACCCTAAATTTTTATAATAAATAAGAAACATGATCTTATTCTTTATAATTATAATTTTCTGAGGGTGATTAAAACAGATTTCTAGCCATAGCTTATAATATGACTGGGACATGAGTCATAGACTCAGCAGTGAAGTAAGCTACTGTCTTCTATCCTCCATTGTTTCTGATAAGAAGCCAAACATGATTTACATCATTGTTCTACTGTATGAAATACATTATTTTTCTCTGGCTACTTAAAATTTTTTCCTTATCTTTAGATTTCACCAATTTGACTATGTGTCTTGATGTAACTTTCTGCTTGATGTTTGTGTGGCATTTTGAATCTCTAAGTTGATGGCTTTCATAAATTGTATTCATTAATTCTTTAAGAATTTTTTCTCCATTCTTTCTCTTTTCTCCTTCCAGTACTCCAACTGTGTATGTATTAAGCTACTAAATAAATGGTTCCACAGGTCTTTGAGTGGCTCTGATGATTTTAAGTCAATCTTTTTCTCTATGACCTTCAGATTAGATAATTCTTTTTGATCTGTTTTCAAATTAATTGACTTCTGCTATTTCCAATCTATAGTTAAGTCAATCCAATGAATTTTCATTTCAATAATTTTATTTTTCAGCCCTAGCATTTACGTTTGTTTCTTTAACATAGCATCTATTATGCTATTTTCCACTTGATTATTTATTGCTGAGATTTTCCACTTGATTATTTATTGCTCATATATTTTTCTTTAAGTTCTTAAACATATTTGTAAGAGATGCTTTAAAGTTCTTTTTTGCTAATTACAGCATGTAGGTAAACTTGGGATTGGCTTTTATTTTCACTTCCTCCTTCTCATTCTTCAGTATGGCCATGATTTTCATGTTTTTTCACATGTCTCATGACTTTTATTGAAAACTGGAGATTATGAGTTTTGGAGTTTTAACTGGAGATATTGTACATGTTGAGAGCTGAAAAGTGTCAAGGTGGTCAATTTAGCCAAACTAAATCCTTACTTCACTTTTTGTGATAGTGTAAGCAAGAGGCCAAAAAAAGAAGGGTATTGTTGGTTCTCCCAATGTTCCCAGTGACAAGGGTCAGTTGGATCACTGCAGCTGGGGAACCAAAAGTTCCTGCTATTTTCTGGAAATGGATGCCAGGGTGAGATAGAGGGGAAGAACTGGATTGGAAAAGACTGAGTCAGAGTAGGGAAAAGTATCCTCTTGGAACTTTGATAAGGAAACCTTGGCAGAGGAGTCTGAAGATGTCTTAGCAAAACATCCTCCCCACCCTCCTCCTTCCCCACATAAGGAGGTCTCTGAATGGAAGTGCCTGGGATAGAATTGAAGATATTCATAACAGCATAGTCAGCCCAGGGAGAGGAAGTGACTGAGTCCATTACTACAGCTAACTTAGAGGACACAGGGCACTAGCTGTGCACCAAATCAGGTGTGAAGAGAGCAGCTCTTCACCCTATGAGGCTTGCTAGGTAAATTTTGTAACTGTCTACGGTCAGGCCTGAAAGACGACACATAGGATTCTGACCTGCAGCTAATTCCAGTAGAGGCTTTAGATTCTGTCATGCTCCTCTGGAAAGTGATTTTCTTTTTTTCTAGCAAGAGTTAACTTGGCTAGACTCAAACTACAAACTGTCTTTGTTTCAATTGGCAGCTGCTAAAATCTTCATTTAGTTCTTTCAGCCTCTGGCTGCCACTTTGTGATCAGGCTCCCTTGGGTCTCTCCCTTATTTGTGTAGTTTGGCAGCTAATCAAAGTTTTGGGCATATTTTAAATGAATATTTTGGGGTTCAATCGCTCTGAAACATCATTCCTTCTAGAATTTCTCCCATGTAATAAGTTGAATAGTGGATATATCCCCATTGCAATCTCAGGAACCTGTGAACTTTACCTTATATGGCAAACGACATGATAGTTAAGAATCTTGAGAGGAGAAATTTATCCTTGATCATTTGGGTGGGCCTTAAATGCAATCACATATATCATTATAAGGAAGAAGCAGAGGGTGAGACAGACAAACAGAGGCGAAGACAGGCAGAAGAGGAAGAGGCAGAGATTCGAGTGATGTGCCTACAAATGGAGGAATGCCTGGAACCAAGAAGCTAGAAAAGGCAAGGAATTGAGTTTCCCTAGAGCCACCAGAAGGAGCATGGTCCTGTAAACACCTTGATTTCATACTACTGATTTTCAGAACTATAAAAGAATAACTTTCTCTTGTTTCAAGCCACGCAGTTTGTGGTAATTTTTTACAGCAGCCAAAGGAAACAACTAAACCTCCTAACTTTCTGGCTGCTCTGCCACTCTGACTTTTGTCCTCTGACACCTCAAAACAGTAAGGCTGTTGAAGTCTGTGGTTTGGTAAATGGAAACAAGAATCATCAAGAAGGAAAAAATAAAGGGAGTTTCATGGTTAAGGTCCCGCAGCAAGTTAATGGCCAATCGATGTCATCATTATTTACTTGTAGATGTGGTGTGATTTTTAGGCATTCAGACACTTTTCCTGTCTACGTTGCCTCTGTGGTGCCTAAAATCCTATCATCACTAAGGAGAAGTTTTATATGAATTGTAAAGACTTTCTGGCTTTTAGGGTCTTCCATTATGATGGAACTACTCTCTGATGAGGTAACAACTTCTTCCACAAACGAACATGACAGTGAAACTGAGCACAACTCTATGGGGCTCCTGGACACAGAAGCCTTTGCGTGTTTCCTGTTTCTTTTTTGAAGGAAATAGACTCCAGCCTCCATGACCTTCCCTGAGTTCCAATGGGCAGATTCAAACAGCTGCTAATCAGGGAAGAGAAGGGATGTAGAGACAAGGGAGGGGCAATCAAGAAACAATAGTACAACCTTGGGGCAGGTCTAGTTCTGCTTCAAGTGATACACATAACAATATCTTTGAGTTCTTTACAGAACTAAAACTCCCAATAAATGAAAGACATCAGCATTCTTCATTCCAGAGAAGATCACCTTAGGCCAGATTAAAGGAACCAGGAAACTCATCAGGAGATTACCTGAAACCAGATTAAAGGAGTGCAGGCCCTGCACACACCTTAATCTTATCAGCAACCACACTTGAACTGTTGCTATAAAAATCCTCATCAAAGAAATAAAGCTATTCATTTCAGCATCAACAATACTGAAAGCAAACTTAAAACTAGGTTCTGTGAGAAAGAGACAATATTAGCCTTCTTTGGGGGGGTAAGGACATGACCCATGTCCACTGATTTCTACTTCATTCCTTAGCTTCCACAGTATTTAGTTTATATATTTAACACCCAGAACTAGGATCAAAGTGTGCTGTTGGGCCAGGCAGATTGAAGGGAAAAGATAGCCTAGGAATGGAAGAAGTGGCAGGAAGATATGTAAAGTAGCTGACCTAAAAGTATCTACTAATTCAAATTAAGGTGGATTAATTTCTCCAGAGGGTTGCAGGATGCTTTGTTTAGATGGGGTGAGGTAATTGAAGCTGTTCTGTAATTCATCACTGAAGTTACTGCTTATCATTCTTATTTCCCATGGAGTCCTAACCATAAGTAAGCAGAGTATGCTACCTAGAGGGTTGGAATGTGCTTGTTTTATTTCTATTTAAATGCAGTGCTGAATCCAAGTCTTGTGGTGATATGATTGCTAGGGTCTTCAGTGGAAGATTTAATTCCTCAGTACATCAGAATATGTCCAAGTTGTCATGGTAGTGCTGAGCGTAGTTGGATGTGAATGGCATAATCAATTAAGGAAATCATCAATCTATTAATAAACGCTAATTGACTGTAGAAAAGTGGGTTAAGCATTTTAGTGGGTTAAGCATTTTAGGGAGATATAAATAGGCATAAGAAGTCCCTGTCTTTAAATTATGTAGGAAATACTGAAAGGCCATTTTCAGTCCTATAGACCTCACCTCACTGTATCAATATTAACCACAACCTATAGCTTCATTCCAAGTCCATTATAGGTATATCAGGCACTCCTTTCCCTGAGAGAACTCTGGGAATCATTTGCCATCACCAGGCTGCCCTGAGTGACACATGCACGAGACTACATTAACATTGAGAAACAACTTACTCTTCTACCACTGCTTGGGGACTCTTCATTTAACTGTCCTTCTGCCTTAGTTTCTAGGTTTTTGTGTTATTTTGTTTGTTCCTGTTCTTATTATTAATGGAGCCCAGCCCTGAACGCCAGCTCAGTATCAAGGTACCTGCTACCCTTAGTCTCTTTGTCCTATCACTAAAGCAAGATTTCTTCACTTTGGCATTACCAACATTTAGGGTAGGATGATTCTTTGTTGTGGGTGGCTGTTCTGTGGATTGCAGGATGCTCTAGTAGCATCCTGGCCTCTAATCACTAGATGCCATTAGAACCCAATTATTTCCCTCCCAGGTGTGACAATCAAAATTGTTTCCTCCAGATATTGCCAAATGTCTTGGTGGGGCAAAATCACCCTGAATTCAGAATCCTTGCTCTAGACCCTCCTATATACGTCTCTCCATTGACTCAGAAAGGCTTTCTTTATCTAGGAGTTGTCGACTATAATCATAAACTTCTTACGTTTACTTTTTTTTTTTTAAACATCTTTATTGGGGTATAATTGCTTTACAATGGTGTGTTAGTTTCTGATTTATAACAAAGTGAATCAGCTATACATATACATATGTTCCCATATGTCTTCCCTCTTGCGTCTCCCTCCCTCCCACTCTCCCCATCCCACCCCTCCAGGCTGTCACAAAGCACCGAGCTAATTTTACGTTTACTTTTTTTTCCTCCCACATGTAGACTAAGCATTTAATATTTATTTTCTTAATGCCTAGGAGGCTAAGTACTTCCATCCTTGAGCCAAGCACTCCCAAAGATGGATGCTGACTGGAATCAGACTGAGGTTGGCAGTATCCTTTAGAGTTAGTAATTTAGAGAGCTAGCTGGCTGGTTATGCTTAGTACACAAGTTGGCTTGTCCATCCCACTTCTACCTCCCCACCTGATAGAACAGGCTTGTACTTGCCTAACAACTTAGAACACTTAGTACACCTTCAGATAGGGCCATGATTTTTATGGCAAACATAAAACCACAAGAAGGTTCCTAACACTGTAAAGCAGTATACAATAAATGCAGACTGAAAGATGGCTGCCATTAACTGGGATAATTGTGGAGCATGTGCAACTTGAATTGGGCTTTAAAGAAAGGGATGATTTGAGGGAGTAAAAGTAGGAGAGTAAGGGAGTTAGTAATTCTAAGTGTTTTATGTGCAAAAATTAGTATGAGCAGTGCAAAAAGTTGGGAAAAACATGATATGCTTTGGAGGGCCAATGTTATGAGGAAATGACCCAGATAGGAAAGAATGAAGATGTTTAGGTGTGAAAATACACAAGAACTTTTCAACAGTAGTTTGAAAGTATGCCTGTTTAGAGTGATTATTATGTAAAAAAAAATTAAGTATCCCTTAGAAGATGCCTGTCTTCTGGCAGAGAGGACCTGGAGAAAGGTGTATTTGATCAGATACACTATTCATCAACAAAAATACATTGGCAAAATTCTCCTAATTGTATGAAAAGAAATGAACAGGCAAGAAATTTATAAAGTTTTTGAGAAAAATGAATATGAGGACCTGTCTCCGATGTCAAGAGTGAAGGTTTGGGAAAGAGCAGATCAAGCTGGCAGAGTAGAGGGACATAGACCTCAACTCCTCATACAAATACATCAAAAATACATCTACATGTGGAAAAATTCTCACAGTATACCTATTGACAGCTTGCAGAAGGTCTCATCCAACCAGAGCTGCAGGAAAGATCCCCATGTAACTGGGTAAAAAGGAGAAGAAGAGGAATCGGGTTGGGACCTGAGTTTCTGGGAGGGAGCTGTGAAAGAGGAAAGGTTCTTTCACTCTGGAACCTCCTTCACTGGCTGGGAGGTTCATCAAGACAGATAGGGAGGTTCAGGGGCTTGAGAGGAGAGTGTGGAAATGGGCCTGAGGCCAAACAGGGTAGAGAGAGGCCAGCACAGATGTCCTTGCCACATCATCACACTTCCCAGCCCGAGACATGTACCTGCTGGTGTGTGCAGTGACTGGTTGCTGAAACTCAAGCTTCAGTGGACTGACCTGGGGAGAAAACTCAGCTTTGCTGGGCAGAGACAGCCTGAAGGGCCTGGAGTGTAGCCTGGACCAAAACTGGAGCAGGATGGAATGCAGGTTCACCATAGGAGCACCATTGTCAACATAGGAAGGGAGCGGCATGGGTTACCATTGTAGCCTCATTGTGTGCTCACAGCAGGGAACAGCTCCAGCCATCACACGTTTTGCAAATTTTGTGGGTGCACATATGGGGAGGCAGGGCTAAAATCGGAGCCAATTACCAGCACTCCCACTGTGGAAATGGAGTTGTGGCTTTGGGGAATTTTTGCACTTGTGGCCTTGCGAGTCTGCACACATGCCTTCACATCTAAGCCAATTACTGGCACTCCCACAGCAGAGGTGACCCCTGAGGGCAGCACCAGCAACTGTGATCTTTTTGGGTGTGCACAGCAGGTGGCAGGTAGTATCACAGAGCCACAGGTCCCAGAAGACAGCTCCTGGGGAAGAACCTGCAATGGCTCCTTTCCCAGAGAGAGCACTCGAGTCCCACCTACCTCACACTGAAGCTTAGAATTGGATCTGGGGGCTTCTACTTCAATAACTGGGCAGCAGACTCTGTCTCTGACAGGACATTGACAACCACAGAGCAAAGAGGAGGCCCCACCCAATATCCACTGCAGGCTCTGGTCACCACAATACCAAACACACTCCCTATTAAGGGGACAAGGGTCAGCACAATCTGAGGAAAGATGTGGCAAACATCAATAACAAAAAACAAACCTTGAACCAAAAATATTGGACTCTCATAGTCTACACATGGCTGTTCCCAAATAAAAAGAGCCCTTCAATACCACAGTAGATAACTGTTTCTCCTAAATTCATAGAGTAAAATGAAAAAGCATAGGAACTGCCCTTTTCAATTAAAAAAACAACAGAAACTCCCCTGAAAAAATAAACTATGAAACAACCCTCTGGTAGACCGGGCCCCCAGAACCTGAATTCAAAAAGGAGGTAATAAAAATGCTGAAGGTACTAAGGAAGACTATTGGTAGAAATGTGGATCACTATAGCAAGGAACTAGAAAATATAAAGAGGAGCCAATCAAAATTAGACAACTCAATTACCAAGATAAAAACCAATCTAGAAGCAGTGAATAGAAGACTAAATGAAACAAGAAAACAAGTAAGTTATCTGGAAGATAGAATAATGCAAATCACCCAATCAGACAGAAGGGCAAAAAAAAAAAAAAAAAAAAAAAAAAAAAAAAATGAGA